>NW_005353448.1:852015-862297 GCF_000412655.1 Myotis brandtii
ATGTTTGGTCCCTTTAATGTGTATTCCAGTGTAAGCTGCTGGGATAATCATAAAGATTAATGAGTGCTCCAAATATAGTTTTATTTAAATTTTGTCCTCCTCTGAAGAGGAAGAAAATTAGGAAAAACCCATACTGCCTCTAAATCTGCTCTTGTTGAGCCAACCAGTGACCCATTCCCTCCGCGTTGCCAAATCCAGTAGCCAATTCTCAGTTCCCAAATTACTTGATCCATCAGCAGCATCTGGCACCATCACCACCCCATCACCACTCCATCTTATTATCACTTGATTTCCAGGACACATAGTCCTTGGTTATCGTCCTATCTTTCTGTTCCCTATTCTCCATCTCTTTGGCTAGTTCTCCCCAACCCACCATCACCCTGCCCCTTAATGTGGGAGTAGACCACAGCCAGATCATGTCCGTAACCTTACACACACTTTCTCACCGCTTTAAACACCAGACTCACTGCTTTAAACACCATCTCGATGCCAGCGACTTCCACAGGTGGCTCTCCAGTCCAGACCTCTCAAATGCCAGCCTTCAATGTCCAACTGCTGACTTGGCATCTCCACTTAGGTTTCTAGTTGACAATCTCAACTTCAGAAAGTCCAAGTTTAACTCCGGATCCTTTCCCCTCCCCATCTCCCTGCCCTCCTCTCCCCCACTATCCAAGAAAACCATGTTCCATCTATAGCCTCTCATTTATCATTTGAGGCCATCTCTTTCCTCCCAGCGATTCAAACCAAATTCCTTGACAGTCATCCTTCACTTCTCTCCCATTTCCAACTGCAAAACATTCAATCCACCAGGAAAGTGTGTTGGCTCTGCTTCAGAATATATCTAAAATACATCTCACCAATTCCCACTCTGATTTGAGCCGCTATCTGCTCTCACCTGGCTCAAGGCAACCCCCTCCTGACGGGTCTCCCTGCTTCTGTCCTTGCCCCCTGCAATCTATTCTTAGCACAGGTTCCAGAGGGATCGGTCTTTCTCCTTTACTCAAACCCTGCAATGTTTCTCTACTTCACTTGGAGTAAAGATCAAAATTCTTACAGCGATTTGGCCCCCCTCTCCCGTTACCTCTTATCTCACCTCATCTCCTACTGTGTTGTACCCTCTCTCCCTCCACACCAGCCCACAAGCCTCCTTGATGTCCCTGGACACCAGGGCTGGGCCCTCTGTCTACAGTGCTCTTCTCCGAGACATAGGCATGTATAAGATATGTGCATCTATATAACATACATAAGTCCCTCCCCTCCTTTAAGCCTTTGCTCAAATGTTACCTTCTCAATAGGACTTAATCTTTAGCACCCTATTTCAAATTGTAGCCTGAGTTCCGGCCCTCGCCCATTTCCTTTGCCTTGCTGTACCTTTTCTTTCACCATGTTCTAAAATTATGCATGCCCTACTTATTTATTCTCTCTGCTGTCAGGTTTACTGTCAGACTGCTAAAATGTAAGGTCTAGGCCGGTGGATCTTTGTTCTCTTCACAGAAGAATCTCAATTGTCTAGACCATGGTAGTTCCTGAATACAGAGTTGTTGGATGAATGAGTGACTGCTGAAATCCCACCGGACCCATTACCTGCCAACATTTGTTTAACGGCGACTTTATGAGGTAAGGGCATAAAATTTTGCTGCACAGATTTTTAAACAAAATGAACAGTGGGGAAACTTGAGGTAAAGAGTTATGGCTGCTGTTTAATATTATGATAGTCCTGAAACATGCTAGGTGACACAGAGGAGATTCTCTCCACTCCATGAGTCTCACAGTAAAATTGTGGGTATTGAGATATTTACACTCTTCTAACAAGTGAACATCTGCAGGGAAAGGAAGAGAATGTGCTCTAGATTTCCCAAGAGGCCAAGTCCCAACATTTGGAACAGGAAGGAAATAGAAGAGTAGAGAGGGGTCTGTCAGACGCAAGGGATGTTCGAGATGTTCAGGGCTCTGCAGTGCTGCTCCTCTCTGCAATGACATGTGCAAATGGTCTTTAAACAGGAGAGGAAATAGTCTGTGCTACAAAAGGAGAAAAGTTAGTGGGTTGTGAATAACATGGGTCTTCTTGTGAGCACAGTGCGTTGCTGGGTTTAGAAATGAGAAGACGTGGATCCTATTCACAATGCCACTTTAGAAATGGTATATGAAATTTTCCTATGAGTCGGTGGAAGGACTGCCATATCCTAAGTCAAAATTTTATTATTAAAAAACTTTACTGTATGGTGTTTTCTGATTAAGACTAAAGAAGTTCCCAATGAAAAAGATCTAAAGTAGTCACTTACAGTGAATTGGTTTTACCTGAGAAGGGGCTATATTGTCTCCTAAAAGACATGAGACAGAGGCAACGCTCAGGCAGCACCCAGGAAGCCATGAACATCTGCTTCAGAGGTGACAGTTCCAACAAGAAGCATCCCCGTGTTCACAACGGTAGCTCACACAGGTGGTGCTTGGAGTTAAAATTGAAAATAAAAATGTTAGAGACTGATTACGATCTATACCCCTGGACCTTCAGCCTGGCTTGCATCTGAGCATCTTTTTTAATTATAAAAAGTCCATGTCATGTCCCAGTGCTAGGTCAGGAGAGCTGGAGCTGGCCCACACTATGCAGGAACCACTGTAATTTGTGCTGGGTAAAACTGGCCCACACACGGACATTCCTGAGTTGTGTACTACCTCATTATAAAGCTCTAAATATATTCAAAACGATCTTCGTAATACACTCTTGGGCAAACGTTAATGGTTATCCAGAGGTTTCACTTTATACTCAAATATTTTAAAAGATGAGTAGCCCCATAGATTATGAAGGATTGAATAAAACAATAATGCTTATCATCTCAAGTCCCAATGTATCTCTTACTATCAGTAAACGTTATATCCAAAGCTCTAGCATTGTGCTAGGCAATGATCTTATAAGTTTAGATACTTGGTCTCATGTCATTTGATCATTGTAATGATATCCTCATTTCTCAAATGATAGAACTGAGACTTAGAGAAACCGAATTAACTGGCTTGGGTCACAGGACAACAAACATGGAGACAGGATTCTAAACTTGGGGGCCTGTATTCTTAACCATTATGTTCTCCTGCCACCAAATTAAAACCAGAAAGTGAAGGAATGTGCACTAACTGCTCCAAAGTCATAATATAAATGACTAAAAGTTTGCATAGTAAGTTGTTTTCAGGTTTGATTTACTTATTCAGAAGTATTTGTTGAGCACCTACTATGTGCCATCTAGTCTACTAGAGACTAAAAATAATAATATAATAAGTCACAGTCCTTGGCTTTGATGCTGCAGCTCTGTGGGGGAGCCTCCCAAAGGAAGCACATGAGCTAAAGGTGGAGAGAAGGGGAGGTTAGGAGTGTGTGTTTGGTGGTGGGGTCCACAGTGGGGGGAGAGAGGGAAGAGTGCAAATAGAGACAATGAATCCAGGCAAGAAGGGAGTCTCTCACACATTGCTTCCTCCTAAAAGTTTGGGTCCCTATCACCTCCTAATAGGACTTTCACCGTAATTTCCTAATTTTAGCTTTTCTACTTCCAGTCTTCCCTGGCCTCCACCAAGACCTTAAATTCATCTTGCCACTGCTATGGATTTATCTTCCTTAAATGCAATCATGTCCCTTCCCAACTGAAAACTTTCAGAGGCTCCCTGAGACTCAGATCCGACTCCGCAGCCTGGAAGGCCAAAGTCTTTCAGAACCTGGCTCCTACCTGTCTTCCACACTTCTTCTACCCATCAGGGTTTGGCACACTTGGCAACATCTACCATATCCATATACCACTTGTGCTATTATTTCATTTTTTTCAAGCAACTCATTTTAAATTATTTTTTCATTTATTGATTTGAGAGAGAGAGAGAGAGAGAGAGAGAGAGAAACATCGATTTATTGTTCCACTTACTTAGTCACTCAATGGTTGATTCTTGTATGTGTCCTGGCCCGGGATCGAACCCGCAACCTTGGCATATCAGGATGATGCTATAACCAACTGAGCTACCTGGTCAGGCTCAATCAATTCACTTTTAAAAACAGACATGTATTCTTTAGCCTTGCTTTAGCAATATTCTGCAAGAAATCCTGGACTTGAAGCACTAATTACACTTTTCTCGAATGAACATTAAACACATGTAAAAAGATCTTTGTTCTTGGACCATCTAGTGCCATCTTGAGTTCCAGCAACAGTGGAACAAGATGAGCTCTGACAATCACTCCCCCATATGGTTCCCAGTTGCCCAGGTCGAGGTGGGCACTATAGAGCACAGGGATTAATACGTAAGGCAGCAAGGAACACTGTGAGCCATTTCATTTATTCATTCAGTTCTAACTATTTACTGAGCACCTACTATGTGCTGGGTACTCTACTCACTCCAGGGACACTCAGAAAGAAGAAAACAGACATAATCCCTGGCCTCCAGGAGTTTACGTTGCAGTGGGGAAGACAAACGTTATATGAGAAAACAAATGAATCAATAAAAACATTTTGCCTTGGCCCATGTGGCTCAGTTGGCTGGAGTGCCATCCAGTGCACCGAAGGGTCTTGGATTCAATTTCCAGTCAGGGCACATATCCAGGTTGCAGGTTTGATCCCTAGTTAAGGCACGTACGGAAGGCAACCAATTGATGTTTCTCTCTCTCCCTCTGTCTAGAATCAATGAAAAACATATCTTCTGGTGAGGACTTAAAACACACACACACACACACACACCACTTTTACAGTTCGTAATAAATGCTATGAAGGAAAAAAGCAGGATGCTGTGATAGAGACTCGTCCATAGGGTGGAGGGAGGAAGAACGTTAAAAATGGGATGGTAGGGAGGGCTTTCAGGACCTCAGAATGAAAAGGAGCCAGATGCAGGGGGAGGAACCAGCTAGTGCTGAGGTAGGAAATAGCTTGCCAAATATTAGAGGTAGCAAAAGGAGAGCAGTGTGGCTTAAAAAGAGTGAGCGAGGGAGAGGTGGTATAAGATGAAGTTGGAGAGGCCGGCAGGGGCCGGAAATGCAGGCCTTGCAGGCCATGGTGAAGATTGTGCGTTTCATTCTAAGTTCAACAGGAAAGAGCGTAAGCAGAGAACTGACATGATCTGATTCTCTGGCTTGCTGTTTAAAGAAGAGACCCCTCAATCCATCCTTCCACGAATGCTGAAATAAGAACAAGGTGGAAAACACTGAAAGTATTGAGACTTCCCCAGTGAGGGAAGGTGTGGACTGTAGGGCTGAACGCTAGAAAGGGACCACAGTCTAGATGAGAATGTGTTAATTTTGCAATGAACAAAATTTGTTTTTTGTTGCTGTTGTTTCGGCCAAAAACAAAACAAAACATAAAAAAACCATACAATTCCAGAAAGTCAGTAATAGAGGATATTTTCACATACGTTAAATGTTCAAACCCCCTTATGTTTAATTTGAATAGTTGAAAGAAGGTGCAGGTTGCGTCCTATTAAGGATGGGGTTCATGGGTGCCTGTTTATAGATCATGTGTCTAGAAATTGCAAACAAGTTATGATTCAGGAAATGATGGACTACCTTGGTAAATCCCACATGAAATAATTTGGATAGTGAGATCTTTTTAAGCATCATTTACACACATGGAAATTTCTAACAGACCTTTCACGAAAATTAAATAACAGAATGAGAAAATATGCCTATAAGGAAACCTAACAGATTGACTAACACCAAATTTGTCTTGCAGTTCCAGGAACTCTATCTCTAATCCTGAGATGTGCACTGTGTGCTGTGTAGAATTTCATTCCTATCGCAACTGTAACAGCTCTTAAAAGCTAAAAATAGGGATCTTTATGGGGAATGAAAAGAAACTTTATAATATCCATGCAATTGAAAGCAGGTTCTCAGTGAACTGGGAAATCCTTTGGAGGTGAAGAAAATGGAACAATTAATTTGAAATCCCCACCCAACTTTACATTTCTTATTTGGAAAACTGGGGTTCCTAGGGATACCCAACATTTTTAAGGCTTCTGACTTTCACCCTGACTCTTAAAGGATACTGTGGAATTTTTGCAAATGGCTAGAGAAGGCTCTCAAAAGAAAGGAGGACAACCCACATGTTCATCAAGTATCTGAGGGTCCTTAATGCCTCACTCCCTGTTCAAAGCTCAGACCCTCTAAAAGCTTTGGGGGCTCTGCCTGACAGCTGAGGACTGGTCTCGGGGCTCTATCTCCTGCCTTCTGCCGTGAAACAGCTTGTCCAGCTCCTTGGTCGCTTTGAACTTGGCTCTGGTCTCTCCAATTCTTCATCTAGATTAGTATCTTGATTCCACCGACTATACCATGGCCTTTGGGTTTGGCTCTGGCTTTATCCCTTAATCCTATCTCCTGGCTTGGGCCCAGCACCTTGAACCTGGCCAGGAAAATCCTCAGCTCCGGAAGCCAGAAACCCAAGGCCCTGCTAGGGTCGCGGGGACAGCAACATGCCCAGCGAGGCAGTTCAGACACAGGCAATAGACAGTGTGAGTGTTCCTCTTTCATCTATCTACCAAAACACATTTATCTAGTCCAAACAGCCAATAGTTCATGAACAGTGAAGTTTTATTTTTTGCCCTTCATCTTCTCATATTTATTTGCCAAGCATTAGTGGAAAATGGTGGGCAGGCCTTGTTTCTCTGGCGGCCATACATGTACCTTTTATTCAAAAACAGACTGTTTTTTGCCAACTGGAATCTCGGGGAGATTTTAATCTTTAGAGACAATCAGGTGATCATGGAGTGAGTTAATTGTAAAATTTAAGAGAGAATGTTTAATTTTACTATTAGAAATAACTACTCTCATCAGAAAGGTAAGAAATTAGTTTCTTAGATAATACCAATTATATTATATGACTTCATAAAATAATTTTTAAAGTGAACGTTAGTTGCTTCCACTAAAATGTTCAGTTTTACTATGTAAACACCCAAGACTACTTAGGAAATTGAGGCCAAGACACAACATGCATACACAGAAAATTGTGTCTTACTGATTACTATCAACCCCTGAACCTGCTACAGAATTAGATGCAAGGTGGCCTCTCCACGCTTCCAGTGGCCATTTAATGTCCATAAAAAGCCATTTCCTTTCATCAGGATTACACTGCAATCCTTTCCATAATCTGGCTCTATGTGTAAAAGAGAGAATGGGGCCGGGGGAGAAATAGTGAGAGTTACATGTTTACAGCAGAGTTACAATGAAAACATATTATGTTTTCACCGTTATTCCACTCTGTTCAGACTTTACCTAGCTTTATCCCTTATGGGATGGTTACACATGGGGGGTTATCTACAAGTGTCAGCTCCCACCACATTCTGGTAGAGCAGTGACTTCTGATAGATCCGGGTCCCAGAACTCTCAAGCTTCCAAAAGGACCTCCCAAAACAACTTGCTTCTCTCCTCACTTTTGAGTCTACATGAAGGTCTTTTAATTTAGGTTGGAAACCCTCTGAAGCAGAATTCTCACATGTCTTTAGTGTGCAGGCACTCAGGTGGGGCCTTGGGACGACATCCCCGTGTGCTCAGCCACACGTAAGGGTGAGACGCATCAGCGAGCCTTCCGTGGGCCCTCAAGTACAGGCAGCATCACTGACAAATAGGAAAACTACCCCTGAGCAGTCCCAATACCAAAGAACATCCTTAAAGTCAGCAAGGCATTTAAAATTTTGTTAATGTAGGTGGGTTTGCCTGTCCCTGGTGGCTTTTTGGGTCAGTGGAAATTTTTGAATTAATGGTATAAATTTTGCACCATATTTTGACACCTGCTACATCTGATTCAAAGGCAAAAAAAATAAAAACAAAATCTGCATAATGAAAAACCATTCATTTTTTCCTTTCCTGTCCCAGCAGGAATAGAAAGCAATTCCAAAACAGACATTCTGAAAATGTACCCAAGGTTAGAGATTTTGGAAGGAGGAGCTGGCCAGTATCTCATGCCCCAAATCACTGAAGCATTTCAGTAGACTGACTCAAAATAATAATTTAAGAAAGAAGAAGAAGAAAAAAAATACCTTCAGGGAAAAACCCTGTGAGATGTGTGAAAGTTCTGATGCAGGACAGATTCTTTCTAGAACCATGTCAGAGTCTTATCATGTCGGACCCGATCTCTGGGGTCTGCTCCTGGTGGCACACCCACCGGAGTCATCCCAGTGTGGGGAGGGTCAGACTGCTCAACGCCGCCTGGTGTGGTCGATCAGCACTCAGCGCCGTGCTGGGGGCTAAGGATGTCAACGCAATAGTTTCTCTGGGAGAAATCTATTCACCTCCACCCACCCCCGACCCATCCCACATGTCCACCCTCTCTTCCCTTATCCCCCATTGCTACTACTCTCCATGCGGCCTCTCGGCCTTGTTGCCTGGAAAATGTTCCAAAGCCGAGACCCACCAGGCCTGCTGCCCCACGTTCCCTCCGGCAGGTAGACCTGTACTGAGGAGGGCTCTTCATTCTTCTCATCCTCAGCTCCTCCAAAGGAAACCCACAGTAAACCCCTCCCCAGACATACCTTGGAAATGATTAATCTCTCAGATCAACTGAATGGGCTCAAATATAAAAATATTTTTAAAAAAACAGTAGGGTCGTTAAAGAGTGACAGATTTAAGCGCCATCTGGGCTCGCTGGTCAGGGTGGCGCGAATTCCATCAAACGGCTGAACGGTGCACGATCTGGGAATCCCATCTGTTTTATCTAACACGAAGCAGTCCAACAGTTTGGCCATTTTGATGTTAGAGTTGTTTAAAGAAATCCCGGACATATAATAACAATAGTTTTTTCCTCCTCTAAACTTCTAGAATGTAAAATGTATGCTTGATCATCACAATTAAAGATGAAAATGAAGCTTGATTTGATTCTAAGAGCAGCCATGGTGAAATTCTAAATAGACTTTTTTTTTTCATAAAGTGATTACTGCCCCAGAGTTTTACTTATTTTAAAAAAATCTTTGGGACCATATGTGGAGACTTTTCTTAGGGTTATCATATGAAAGTTTACTTTAATAATTTTTTCATTGAAAACTATATTGGTAAGAATTTGAACTTGTAAAATAGTAAACATTTTTTTGTCCTTTTTCTCATTTCAGTTCTTCCTCCTCTACTCCCCTCAACCAAAATCAAGATTTTTTTTATGAAAATAATATGGAAGTATTATAATTAAGTGTAGTCCAAAATATTTCTTAGACAATTTTAATTACCCTTAAGAAACATGTATCTTTTTTTTCTTAACAAGTAAAGCTTTTTCCTAGTTTTTATAAATTGATTCTAACCTTTAGCACTTGGACTGTTTCCCTGTCTTGCTGTGCTATAATAATTCTTAGAAACACTAATCACATTTCTCTGCACTCAATAATATAGTTCTGTTTCTGAACCATAGCAGTTAAGTTGCTCCAAAACAAATACGCTGGCTACCTAGCCTTTAACAAGCAGAAGAAAAAATATCATTTTTAAGAGTAATATATTTTATCCATTCTGTGATTTCATAAGAAAAATAATCATATTTTAAACTACAAACCAGACTATCCTTTCACTGGAAAACATTCTTGTGCTATGATCTTATGATTATAATTTATATCTTTAAAAATATGAGGGAAATTTTTTATTTTACTATGCTGTAATTATGTAGCATATCATGGTATTTTACACATGAAACACAGGAAAACGTAGCAATAAAAAAGCCAAAATTCATGCAGTTGTGCATTATAAGGGGGATTGAATATTATCACAGTTTCATTTCTATTTTTGGTCATCTTTTATAGCTATATGAAGAATCAAAATAACTTCAGTCTTAGATTTGTGTTTTTCCAGGCATTTTTCACTCCAAATATATTTCCAAAAATAAAGGATTCTCTGGAAATACAAGCTGGCACTATGTGGCACGTATTGTTTCTTCATCCATAAAACCAGGATAATATTGCCCTACAGAACTCTTTTAAGGATTATATTTAATAATGTTTGTAAAAGTACATTAAAATTATGAAGTGCTGTGCAAATATAAGGTCTCATTAGTAATTATTATAGCAATAATTTCATATTCTTATGGAAAAAAACACTACTGAAAATAAAACATCCTTTCTCCAAATCTCCCCTATGACTAAATAAAGAAGCACATTTCTAAGGCAGCATTTCACAATTGGCTTTAAAGTATCCACTTCAGGATATTAAAAAGTTTCAGAGAAAGATTATTTATACACTTAAAATGCAGAAGTAAACAGTTAAATTGTCAGAAACTTTATTTTCATCCTTTACTTTCCTAAATGTTGCTGTGACCAATTCGGAATTCTGAGAGCACAGGAAAACTTGTCGGGGGGGGGGGGG
>NW_005353448.1:862498-906405 GCF_000412655.1 Myotis brandtii
TGACCCTGATTATCTTGGTAAATGTCAGTGGTCAAGTGTCATAATCCACTTAGGTCACTGACCAAGGCAAATGCTGGGACCACTGACTCTTCCTCTTTATCCTTCAAGTCCATAAAATCAATCATAGAGTGAGAAAGAGAGAACTTTTGAAGAATAAATGGTATTCACAAAGTCTTTAAGGAGAAAATTGTACAGATTATTAAAATTTCATTAATTTTGCAGTCTTATCCCACCCTGCATCATCAACAAAGAAGTGGGTCACAGCTTTGGGCTCCCTCCCTTACGATGGCCAAGCCTGCAGATGCTCCTGGAATAACAGAAGCAAACAGGATCCATAGGAACCCAGCTTAGGTGACAATGGAGCAGCTCAGGTTGTCCCTGGGAGATGCCAGCTGGCTTCTGCACAAAGGTGACAAGCTTTCTTTGTTTGTCGTTAATCCCTTTGGCTTTCTTGGCATCCCCTATCTACGTAGCCATACACTGGACACTTCCATCAGGCAGCCACGGTACTAATGTTTGGTCTGCATAATAGAGTAGTGCCCACACCCCCAGGCATATCCCCAACACCAACGGCCTGGAGTGCTCACTGAGCAAGCATGTAAAAATGATGTCAGCTACACCGGGTAGCGAGATGATTTTGCTGCCCATGGGACAGGGATGGGCAGCAAGGATGGCTTTGGGTAAAAATGACCAGCAGTTATAGTCGTGGGAAAACAGCAGAGATATTCTTCCTCGGCCAGGTAAAATGACCCAAATTAAGCAGCACACATTCAAAAATCCAGCCCGAACATGCTATTGCTTACACCGGTGCATGTGGCTAACATCAGACCAGACCCTGTGTGCTCCAGTCTCATACACTGCTCAATCAATAGATGCACATCTGTAGAGCTGATCAAGTATAAGAAACTATCCCCTTTGGGGCTCACCTAGTAGCACAACACGAGCTACGACAAGTGATAAGCTGGCACCGCCCCATCTTCATTCTAGCATATTCCTTGACAAAATAATAGTATTTTGTAACCATAGTTCATTTTAACTGTATCTCATTCCCTGTGTCTGGATGCATTTGAGTCATTTCACTTGTCTTCGGTTTAAAGAAAATGTTCAGTATCCTGCGTCCAAGGTGAGATATTTTCTTCATACTGACTGTGACCATCTCGCATCTCAGCGCTCTATGTTGAGCCACTGAACAGTGGCCTGTTGAAAAGTAAATATAAACCAAAAAAAACACATTACAAGAGAAAACAATGCCAATAAATGACAAGGAAAGTGGTTGTGCAATCTAAAACTACTTAAGTCTCAATAATGTCTCATCTCTTACCAAAAAAGGAGTAACACTCAATAAGAATTGGGAAATACTTTATAAATGTGATATACTTTTTAAGTTATTAAATCAGATGGTGGCAAAGAATAAGACAGTTTAACTGATTTGTCAGGTTAGCCCATAAATCTGTAGTTTTAAGTAAGACAATTTGTCAAATTAGCAAAACCAATGAAAAATAGACCTCCTAATAATCTTTATTTTCAACTCATTATAACCATTGCCTGACAAAGGCAATGTTTTAAAGACTTAGAAGATATAAATCTATTTTTTCAAAGCATAAATTCAACAAAATAAGACCAGTTGTTTAACATCAGTAGGTTATCTTATTCTCTCTCCATGACAGTAGCTACAGGGAAGAGACACTACAAAAGATTTAGAATCAATTTTGGCTCAAGATAATTGGTGAAATTGTATTCCACTTTAAAAAGACACACCACTATTACTTGCTGTGTCAAACTTTTAAAAAATGAGTGTGCGTGCTAACACCTAGTCAAATGACTGAAGATCACAAAGCACAATTAAATCTGTGCTGAGATGGATCTTAAATAATCCCAAACTTCTAAAACTTCTTTGGCTTTAATAAAAGCATCATAAAATGCGGGGCAACCAGAGTAAACCTCTTTATAGCGACAGAATAGCAAGGAAAGGTCAGCAAGCCACGCAGGTCAACACAGTCCTTCTTCCCAATTTGGGGCCATTCTTCCCTCCAGCACTGATTGGTCTCCCAGTAAATTCCACATTAGCTCCTCCCTTCAGTTGCCGCAGAAACACTTGAACTGCCTTCTCCCTCCACAGAAGTTTAGTTTGCTGATGGGGCATGAAACAAAGGGAAGACAGCAGGGGCACAATTTATAAGGGGGCAGGAGAGGCTGACAGGCTATTGTGCTCCGGAGGCATCCACAAGCTGTTAATTCTATTTTAACGTCGTTAATAAGACTGTTAACACATCAGACTTTGTTTAGAGACCTCGAAAACATCAACAAACTATTAAATGACCCACCTGAAATAAAATAGTATCCACCTTGGAAGCATCAAAATCATATTAAAAAACAAACTTAAAATGGAGACTAAAGAAAATTTATTACTGTAAAATATGTGCAGACTCCAAATTCTTGTTTAATCCTCTTGAAATATTTTTTTAAATTTTGATACCATTTTTGATCTATGGATTTTCAAACAAGGAAGTATGTCAAAACAGAATCACTTTCATGTGCATATGCAAAAAAGGATTTTAATACACCAATGCACAGGTTTAGTCAAATATTTAAAATGAACAATTAGTCTGACAGATTAACAGCAGTTAATTTTGCAATAGAATAGAAAAATGTTTTGATCTCAGCCTTTAAAGATTAGGAAAACACTCCAATTATATAAGGGCAGTTTTTATCCAACTGAAAATTGTTGAGTAATTTCAGTAAGAGTAAAAAGTTCCACTTCATGACTTAAGGGAAATAACTTTTCTAAAATTATTTTACTTTTTTCTCTTTTGCTTCAATTAGCTTAATTTTAGGACTTACGATTAATCAAAGTAAAAAGTATTATGTCAAAAATCAAGGAGACCAAATAACTAGTAATCAATGCTTAACCATCAATGTTTGTAAAGAAGAAATTTCATTTGAGTTTTTCAATGTAAATGTATTTTTCAGTGCCAAACTTTTTTTCAATTAAAATAACGTATTTCTTGTGGGGAAAGTCTACTAAAATTATTATAATTGACATTTAGCTATCTTTTTATTTAAAGAAAAAAATCCAAATATATTGCAAGGAAGCTGTTTAAAAACAATTTTCTGGACACTGTATAGATCTGAAATCCAATGCCTGAAAAATCTGAGGCATTCTAGATGTGGCTTAAAGTTCTGATTTCCCAAAACACTGTAATACAAATTTGTAGGTGTTAATTTTTAAAATCCTTGCTGGTACTGGAGAGGAAAATAAAAAAGCATGAGAAATTAAAAGAAGAACAAGTTACATAGACGGGCTAAACAGCTTTTAAAAGAGAGTGAAGTCTAGGGAATATTTAAATATTTTGACTCGTTTGAGTGCAGCTGTGTGTTGGTGGGCTTGGGTTGGGGGTGATAGTGAATGAAAAAACCACAGAGATTATTCACAAACAAGGACATAATTATAAGAACACAGAAGTGTAAACTTATGGGCAAATGCTGAGGCAACTCTAAATGCAATCTCCACGTTGAACACAATACGACGGAGAGTGTATTCTCAACAGGTCAAACGACCAATGAGCAAATGCTGGTACAAGGCCCGGCGACTTCGGGCGCCACAGTCTGGGGAAGCATCAATCACCACACGTTTTAAAAAGTGGAAATCAAGGCAGTAACCCTGAATGATGACCGACAGAGGAATAATATTTGGCAACCACTGTTCAATCGCCTCTCCCAAATACAATGCCGTGCTTATTTCTAGGCTTCCTACAACCTTTCATGTTTCAGATACACACATTTCAATCCAAGTGTTTCAGTTGCCATAACAACTTCATAAATTTGTTCTCAGATGTCCTCTTTTAATCACATCATTTTTAAAAAGCTGGATGGGTCAGGACAGTGCCTCAATTTATTCTGCTCACACCTACCTCATGAGGAGGCTGGATATTTGTTCCTTTTCTCTAAGAATTCAAACACCTGAAAATAATGTCAACTATTCCTCTTATCTACAGACAAAGGAGATGTGTGTGTGTGTGTGTGTGTGTTTTACTCTGTTTGCATGTGGCCTTATTATCAAGTTTGAAAGCCAGGCGACATGATGCCCGGGAATCGTCCCTGGTTTGTGGAAGTACAGGGATGGCCGATGCTGCCAGCCGCGTACCGCAGGGCCCTGCACAGAGCGGCGGCTTCATTTCCAGATATCAATTATTTACACCGTCAAACTGTGTGTGTGTGTGTGTGTGTGTGTGTGTGTGTGTGTGTGTGTGTGTTTTCCTGGCGGTTTTAATTGGCTTCTGGTGACTATTATTACCTAATACCTTCAAAATATTATCCACCTTATGATGGGAAAATAAAACTATGCACATATGTAACAGTTTCAACAGCATGCATTAATTTTTAAAACTCTTCAGGATATTTTCGGATTTCGTTCCAATAAAGAATGAGGCCCAGTATCCCAGGCAGGCATCCTTAAACAAATGACTTTTGCCAACATCAACAACCAGACAGACAATAGAAAACAGGACTCCACCAACAAATGGAGAGGGGGTGTTAAAATTCCAGCCGGGCTCTTTGCATATGTAGTGAAACCAAAGGCACTTCCCCAGAAGGTATTGAAATGCACAGATAAGAACACAAAAGGCCCTGAAGTGGTTGCGAGGGTCACAATTTGTTATGAAACTCAGCAGAGGGAAAGAGTGAAAGTCCACATGAGTGAACTTGAGAATGCTCTAGTGTAAAATAAAACTAGCCAACGATTGGAGAGGTTTCTTACATATACATATTGAAACTTAAGGGAATGAGCTGCAGGGGGTGTGTATGGGTGTGTGTGGGGTGGGGGGGAACCACTGTTTTTAAGCCCATCTGTTGGAAATTAAAATGCAGGGTGAATGGCATACAACTAAGTACCAGCAAAAAGTAAATATTGGTATATTTAGGAAAGAGCATGAGAACAGATGTTATATAAAAAAATTAGACCTTTTACTTCAAAAAATACGTGACTAGTTCTTTGGCACTGGGGGGCGGGGGCGGGAAGGGACAACCTTCTTTAATTATGCAAAGCGTGAGGAGAAGGTGGGATTCTTTACCTTTGAATGCTAAATAGGGAAGCAGCCTTGTGGAAAGCAGGCATGAGCTGCTCGGCCTGAAAAATTAATAGGCTCGACAAGTAGCTTCTAGAAGTGCAAAACCAGAGGCTCTAGTGACACCATCAGTCCCAGGGACAAAATGCAGCTGGAAGGAGGGTTTGGGTTGGGGGAGGGCTTTTTGTTTGTTTTGGGGGGTTTTGTTTGTTGGTTTTTCTGTCATCACGATGGATAAAGCCTTCAGCCATAAGCCTGCAGAGGACCTGCACGATGCTCGGCCACCTTCCTCCTGCTCCTTCTCCCTCTCCTTCCTTGTCTTCACCGCCCCTCGACCTGGCCTGCTGGAGACAGCCTGTGGCTACCGCGGGCCTGGCTGGAAGGCTGGCCACCCCAGCCCTGCCGTTTCAAAGGGCAGGGAGTTGAAAGGAGGGGAGGACCGTGAGAGGGGCAGGGATGCCGAGGAAAGACATCAATTCAGCATTCCTCAGTCGCTTCAGATCTTCACACTTGTTTTCTTTCCCCGCTTCCCTCCTGGAAGGGTGAGGAGGGACCCGGCACTTCAAAGGGGAAACTTTCTCGGTGCAGGGAAGGACTTGTTATCAAGCTCAGGCTCTCCCCGGCCGTGTGATTAATAGTAAAGGTTGTTATTATCATCGATACAACTAAAATGATCCCTCTTAAAGAAACCCATGGTCCATCTTCCGAATCGCTGAGGAAGCTGTGGGTGCCAGGGAGGGTGGGGAGGGGCGCGGCACCATCGCTTCCCCTTCGCTTGGCCCCTTCCAGAGAAATGCCAGCGTCACCTCTGCAGAGGGGGGCACCAGGCGGCTTCCTGCTCGCACATCAAACTCAGCCTCATCTTTTGTCCATCACCTCTGGGCACCCCACTCCTGTGAGGGGCCAGCGCTCCAACGGAAAGGGGAGGGACGGAAAAGGTGGCCGATTCAATAGTAGGAAGCCCACCGCACCGGGCAGGATGGGGCAGGCGCACAGGCCTGGGCTCTGTCTGGGACCGGGAGGAAACATGGAGGTTCAAGGCAAAGGCCTCCTAGTGAAACAGACTTGGCTTACGTTCCAGGGAAACGCTGATCAAGAAACGCGCTGGGGACGACTCTTTAAAGACGAAGGAAAGCCGCGCTGCTAATTCACTCCATAATGCGTCCTAATTGCTCAAAACAGAGCCGCTAAGTTTCCACATGCTGGAGAGGCCTTTCAGAGAGAACTCCCACACAAAGCCCAGGCAATATCATCTTTAAAAACAGGAGATTTCAGGATCAGGGATCAAGATAGCACTGTACCTTTTTTTTTTTTTAAAAGGTTTGATTCCCCCCCCCCCCATCACTCCCAATTAGGTTGGAATTTAATGTCATTATGATGTAACTACAAGCCATTTATTTGACTGCCTTTTAAAAAGAAAAGACACGAAAGAGATCCATGTGCCTTCACCACTGAAAAGCTCAAAATCCTAATTTGAAAGAAGAAAACATCCCTAAACAATTACGCGGAAAGTCAAGAAGGATTTTGTGAGGGCGATCGAAAGACAATATTTGTGTAGAAGTTGAGCATTAGCAGCTAGCCTGACACAGCAAAACCATTGTATTTTCCACTGGTTTTGTTTTGCTCTATACAGCTGTGTTTTCACAGATGCAAAGCCATGTGTCTCCACCAAAAGGTCTAGCCTTCCCTTCAGATGTGAACGCAGATCAAAGGTTCAAACGCAGAAATACAAGATCCTTTTCCCTTTGGAACATGTTTTTATTTTTCTGCAGTGGCTGCAAACCCGAATTTCCATCTGTTGTCCTTCTGAGCGCACAGGTTAACCTTAGCAGTGGGGCTCAGGGCACCGGAACGCAGCTAAGAAGGCGCACAGATGAAGCAGGTCTGCGTGGATGCTCCAAACAGCTCCCCAAGATGTCCACGCGGCCGAGAGAAATGAACAAGGCGAGAGCCGAGACCATTTTAGATGGTACATAGAAATTGTCGTTTTTTTTTACTTTCTTGGAAATATCAGGACAGATCATTAAAATATCAGAGGAGTTTTGCTTTTCCACAACCTGCACTCTAATAAAATGATGATGTCAGCTGTGATTGCCTGCTACCCTTTCTCCCTCCCACCCCCAGCAGTTCGCAACAAGACGTTCTGCATTTGAATCTCGGCTTATGGAAAATTCTCTAACAATGGACAATTGTTTGATAAAATGACTCACTCATCTTAAGTGGTTTTTTTTTTTACTTCATTACAAGTTACTAGTCCATCATCTTGAATGAAACTATTTTTAAACATTGCTGTTACCTATTACCTTTATAAATAACTCCTTTCCCATCCCTTTTATTGAACATACGCTCAGAATAACTGGAGCGAGAAACAAGTTTCCCTGTTACCTACTCTAAACATGGATGCACTCCCACAAACATTTGCTTAGGAGAATAGTAAAAATACAGCACTGCAGTTAAAAGGTGGGAGGCATTGAGGGTATTTTTGGCAGGTTTTTAAGGTCACTAAGGAGAAGAAGAGAAAAAGAGGGGTGGGGAGGGGAGGGAGAGGCACATCTACCTATCTGTAGAAGATCAAGAGAGGTTAGAAGGATGAGGGATGGATGGACGGGCGGGCGGGCGGATGGGCGGACGGACGGATGGATGGGGGTGGCAGATACAATGCTTTGGCTAGTCCCTAGGGAGATTTTACCAAAGCCCAAAGTGGAAAGGAACCATGGGCCAGCCCTAACACTAGTGTGTGATTGCCATCTAGTGGTCTTCCTAGAACTGCATTCTACCTGAAACCAGAAACCCTGGGATCTGCAGCTCTCTGCCCCCATTCCCCCCGCTTCATTTTAGCTCATTCCAGTCCTCCCAACCCTCCTGCCCAATAATGTCGTTTTCCTGTCCTAATTATAAAATAAACTGAGAAAACAAAAAGCTTCAGAAAACAAAACAAGAAGGATGCTCCCATGGTTGGGGTGGGCCTGCCAGAGGCCGTGTGGTGTCACAGGTGTCCCCCCTGAAGACTGCTTGAGCCAGTGGGGAAGCTGAGAGGGGATGTTTCTACATAAGGAATCATTGTGACCAGACCTGAAGGACCAGACTACATAAGTGGGGAACCCCGCTGTCTGTACCTGCCCACTCTCTGTTGTCAGTCTTTCTGGGGGGAAGTCATTAGCTCTGTGACTGGGCATCAACACTGCTCCATAGGTCCTGAGGGTGGAGAAAGAGAGGCATCTACTACAGCTGGACAGTACCTATCCCAACTCCTGCTTTCCAGCCCCAGGGACTCTGAAAGGTGAAGGCCTCCCCAGGTGACTCAGGGGAGCAAGGCCTCTTCTCAGCATCCCCTCCTGCTCCGAGAAGGGGTGGCCGAGGGAAGGGTGGACAGTGGCTCAGGTAAGAAAGAGTGGGCACCTGTGCAGAGTGCTGGCATGAGCCCCCCCCCCCCCCCCCCCCGCCAGGGTACATGGGACTCCCAGGGCTGGTCACAACCAGCTGGGGCACACCGGGGCCTTTGGAGGAGGTAAACTTAAACTGACTTTCCTTAGTTACCAACTCACCCCTTCTCCCCTCCTTTTCCACTTTAATAATAATAGTAAACAATTACTTTACCCGCCTTCTAAGCTCTTCTAATCTTATCTCACCAAATCCTCACAAAAACTCTCTGGAGTAGGCACTATTTCTATCCTTCCTGGGTTACAGATGAGGAGACTGGACTAGAGGTGCCGTGGTGCCAGCTGGAACCGGCCTGCGGCAGTGCTGGGAGTGAATGCTGGGTCTGGCTCCAGCCGGTGCTGCCTACGCAGGTGCATCCTTCCCTCTGTGCGCAAACGTGGACACCTACAGCATCTGAGAGTTAAGGGGTGCTTAGGGACTAACAGGCCGGCCCTCAGACCTGCAGGGCGCGGGCTGCCATGTAGTGAGCGGTCCCTGGCCCTGTGGCTTTGGCCAAGCCATGCAATGTCAGAGCATCAGCGTGTCCATCTATAGAATGGGGATGTGATCTCTGCCCGAACAGCTCAGAGAGGGCTGCTGAGTATGGGAAGTGGCATTCGTTTTTACTATTGTGTGAGGCCATCCGCTGTGACACCCAGCAGAGCAAGCAGGGCCAGCGGTCTCCATACTTCAGATACTTACTTACATGGTAAGTTACATGGAGGGGCGACCTGCAATGTGCTGCTTTCTGGAATGAGAGGGGATGCCACCCCAGTCATGCTAGGGCCCAACAGGCAAAACTGGAATTAGGAAGCTGGTTTAATGAATGATAATGAGAAATAATAGTGGTGATATTAATCCTGCTGGGACAAACTCAGTGGCTAACAGCTCA
This sequence comes from Myotis brandtii, assembly GCF_000412655.1. NCBI lineage: Eukaryota > Metazoa > Chordata > Mammalia > Chiroptera > Vespertilionidae > Myotis > Myotis brandtii. Next base: position 871,874 of record NW_005353448.1, read on the forward strand.
AGCACGACTCCTCACAGCACCCCTTGGGCCACCTGAGGCGGCAGCGTTCAGTGGGTACCTTGGGAACCTTCCCCTATGTGCACTGAGGCCCGGGGAGGGAGAGGAGGGGGTCAGAGCTGACTGGCTCCAACGCCGGTCCTGGCCACTAGAGGCCGCTGTCCTGGCTTCATTCTGTGAGTCATACTCTTGGGCAGACACACTGACAGTAACAAAATGCAATACTGTAGCACTCACCACACTCCTATGGGTTCTTTACCCCACTGGTTTTTTGAGATATAACTTACATATAATGTTGTGTAAGTTTAAAGTGTACAACGTAATGATACGATGCACAGGCCTACCTCGTTTTAGTGCGCTTCACAGACATTGCAGATTTTTTTTTTTTTTTTTTTTTACAAATTGAAAGTAAGACTTTCCACCAGCAAAAAAGATTGACTTGCTGAAGGTTCAGATGATGGTTTACATCAATAAAATATGTTCAGCAATAAAATATTCTTAATTAAGGAATGTACATTGCATATTTTAGATATGGTGCTATTGCATACTTAATAGACTACAATACAGTGCATATATAACTTTTATATGCACTAGAAAACAACAGAATCAGTGTGACTCACTTTATTGTGATATTTGCTTTGCTGTGGTGGTCTGGAACCAAACCCTCAATATCTCGGGGGTGTACCTGTACACATATATTGAAAAATGATTACCACAATAGTGTTAGTTAACACATCCATCACCTCACATAATTACCATTTTTTTGTGTGTAGTGAGAACATTTATGATCTATCTACTTGGGCTTGGGAGAGGGGGTGGTTCTTGAGACAGATCGGTGATTGTACAGAAAGAATGGGCTTTGGAATGGGTTTGGCCAGAATCCTGGTTCTGCCACATCAGCATGGGATCCTAGCAAGACCCTTAATTCTCTAGGTCTCATGCTCATCCAATATGAAACAAGATCACAACCCCTGTCCTACAGGGCTGGCACCAGAGGTAAATGAGATGTTGTACTCAGGAAGCTCAGAACCAACAGAGGAATGGGCTAAATGCATATTCATTGACTGACAGGAGGGAGGGGATCACCAAGGGATGATGGTGGTATGCATTGCCATGGGAATGACACCATGAAGACTGTAGCATAATAGCATTCCCCACATCTCATTGCCCATGCTAAACGGGCCAGGTGAGCATAGCTTAATGCAGTGGTTCTCAACCTCCCTAATGCTGCGACCCTTTAATACAGTTCCTCATGTTGAGGTGACCCCCAACCATAAAATTATTTTCGTTGCTACTTCATAACTGTAATTTTGCTACTGTTACGAATCGTAATGTAAATATCTGATATGCAGGATGTATTTTCATTGTTACAAATTGAACATAATTAAAGCATAGTGATTAATCACAAAACAATATGTAATTATATATGTGTTTTCCGATGGTCTTAGGCGACCCCTGTGAAAGGGTCGTTCGATCCCCAAAGGGGTCGCGACCCACAGGTTGAGAACCGCTGGCTTAATGCTTGAGAACACAGGTTCTAAAGTCAGGCAGACCTAGGTACGCAGGTCCAGCTTCTCTACCTATCCCCTCGGTAACCTTGCCAAGTCTTTTAACTGCAGTGAATGTGTTAGCTAATGAATAAAAGGGGGAGGATAAAAGGACCAAGCCTACAGGACTGTCTGAGGCACAGACGTAGGACATGCTGAATATAGTCTAGAACACGTGTGGAAGCATGAGATTTGAGATATGAACCACTGGGTTGGACCCTGTAAGATTAATATCAGCACTGTTATTTCTCCTTATCATTAATAAGACAAGCTTCCTGCATTCCACTTTTGCCTTTGTGTGCTGGCAGTAAGGACTCTTGGACCTTTTCATTTTGTTAAAATACTACTAAATTTTCAGTGGATAGAGCGTCTGCCTGTGGACTGAAGGGTCCCGTCAAGGACACATGCCCAGGTTGTGGTCTCAGTCCCCAGTAGGGGGCGTGGAGGAGGCAGCCGATCAATGATTCTCTCCCATCATTGATGTCTCTCTCTCTCCCTCTCTGAAATCAATAAAAATATATTTTAAAAATACCACTGAGTTTTAAAATTGTAACTTGTCTCCAGGTGGCTTTGAGGCTGGAGGCTCCGTGCTCTGCCCACTTCTACTTTCACTCATTGCTCTGACGGGACTGCTTTGGACACCTTGATGGTGAGCAAGACCATAGTGACATGAAAACAGCATAATATCATGGGAAAGAGAAGACTAGAGACCAGAAGATTTGGGTGGGACAGACCCACCTTGCCACAGGGAGTACCAGCCACTCCGAGGTACAGAGGATCCTCGGAGTCCCAGCCAGCCCCTCCCCTGGCTCAGTCCTGCACATGTATGGACAGGCCAGCCTGCTCATCCAAGCTCTGGGCCTCACTCCCCAGCTCACCCACTCTCAGCTACCCCTGTTTTGGGGTGCAAATGCTGCCACTGGCACTGTCTGCCCACTCGGATGGACACAGGGAGAGGCTCGTGGATGCCCAGCTAACGAGGACATTTCTTAGCCTTTCCTGCATTTGGGTGCATTCATGGGACAAAGTTCTGGTTGGTGGGATGTGGTCAGGGTGAGGACAGATAAGGAAGTCCCATGAAAGGAAGGGGCATGTCGCTCCATTCCCTGTGTTCTGGCCCAGGTCTGAGTAGCCTTCTTAGGTAAGATGCTGCAGATGAAAGAGCCACAGGTAAAAGGAACCTGGGTCCTCACTGAGCCATGATATCAGCCCTCCATCATCTACCTTTAGTTAAAGTGAGAGAGAAATAATCCTATATCAGTGATGGCGAACCTATGACACGCGTGTCAGAGGTGACACGCAAACTCATTTTTTTGGTTGATTTTTCTTTGTTAAATGGCATTTAAATATATAAAATAAATATCAAAAATATAAGTTTTTGTTTTCATGTTTACTTTGAATTTATATTAGTTCACACAAACACTCCATCCATGCTTTTGTTCTGGCCCTCCGGTCCAGTTTAAGAACCCATTGTGGCTCTCGAGTCAAAAAGTTTGCCCACCCCTGGTCTATATAATAAAAGCCCAGCGGCCAAACAGCAGAACGACTGGTCAACCAGTTGCTATGATGCACACTGACCACTAGGAGGCAGACACTCAATGCAAGAGCTGCCCCCTGGTGGTCAGTGCGCTCCCACAGTGGGAGGACCGCTCAGCTGACCGGGATGAGTGGCTGCTCCTGCAGCAGCTAGTCGCCGCAGGCCATGCCCCCCACCAGTGCATGAATCCCAGGCACCAGGCTGCTAGTCTCCAATAAAGGCACTGTATTTGGGGGTCTTACTGATTGCAACCCCTACACCTGTATCCTGACTTAGTCACTGGCTGTGTTTGAATGAAATGGGCCCTTGCCCTTTGCCTACTGTACGATCACCCGAATCCATCTAATTTTGAGCAGGGGAAACAAGTAAACCAAAGCTGTACTGTTGGTCTGCTAGGACATCTGGACCTTTAGGGGGTTCCAAGGTATAAAGGAAGTTTACTAAAAACTAGCAAGGAGGGGGAAATAGAAAAGAAAAAACTGGAGGACAAATGGAAAGCCAAGGAAAGGAGAAAATAATCATAGCAGCTTCTCGAGTGGTATTTAAAATTTTCCCAATAGATGTAGGTGACTAAGTAGACATTTTTAAATGAAACGCCATTATTTCATTTGATCATAATAATACCAGTGAATAAGCACCATGACCTCTCCGGTGCGTGAACTCGGGCACAGACACTGCCCAGGAGTTGGTGGCAGCTTTAAGTCCAGCTGCTCCCTCCCATAGAGGATTTTATTGTCTTAGCCATCTTTGTTCCCAGGTCATCGGCCTCCTGGCAGAGACTCCTCAGTGGCCCGCTACTTAACCCTCCTCTTTCAAAAACAGCACGTGCATCACGATACTCCCTTTCTGGAACCCACAGCTCCCAGTTGCCTACAAAATGACGTCTAAAATCCTTAGCCCAGAGGTCCAGGCTCTCCCCACCTGACCCAAGCGTGACCTTCCAGCCTCATTTCCCACCACTCCCCACACAAACCTTTGCCGTCACTGGCTTATTTGTCTTATCCCAGCACACTGCAGCCCTTCCTGCCCCCAGCGATTCTGCTCGCCTAATTCCACCTCCCAGCGTCATCCCCCTTCTACCGCCGTGATCAAAGCTTACTCATCACGGGCATGTTATTCATTGCCACCTGTTATTCATCGTCATCTTTTAGCCTGTGTCTCCTCCAGCTCGTGACTGCAACTCCTCCCACCTCTGTATCAGCCACTCCAGGTGGCTGGCAAAGCCCTTTCCACTTGCTACAGCGGGATCCATTGTTGTGATGTGACGGATGTCTAAGGAGGAACAAGCTTCAGGGGGCATCCTCGCCTCCAGGGCCCAGCCCAGAACCTGACTGTTCTCCAACGGTGGCTGGCTCCGAGCGGCTCTGCCCACGAGTACGGAGGTGAAGGAGGCTGTGGCACCACTGAGTGGTGTGCGTGGTACTGCGGGCACATTCGCTGCTGCTCTCATGCCTACTCTGCACCCTGCACCCACAGGTTCTACTTTTGGCAAATTGACGCTGACTAGCAGGGGCTGCTATCACCCCTTCCAGAGATAACTGCGTTTTCAAGGAGAACTTCCTTCCCTTTGGAGTAGAAAGGCTCGCTCAGAACCCCTAGACAGGCCAGTCGGATGCCCGCCTACTAAAATGGAAGGCTCAGTCCCTGCGCACTCTTCTTGAGTATTCATGCCACAAGGGCCACTCCACCTCTTGAGGAATGGCCTCATCCGACCCATAGCTCAGTCTGCTGCTGGAAATGTCATCAAGGTGCCCAGCTCTCCCAGAACCAACGGGCGGGCCCATTTCGACCATTCCTGGAGTTGGCATCTGAACATGCTGAGTTAGAGGCTGAGTTAGAGTTAGAGGCTGAACATGCTGGCAGCTGAGCTGGGACTAGATGGAGGAGCAGGGCTGATGCCAAGATGCCTAGAGCTGCCTTCTCGGCGATTTTGTGAGTGTGCCTGTATCTTCCCAATAAATCCCCCTTTTGCCTAAAAAAAGCCAGATTCGGTCTCAGCTGCTGACAACCAAGAATCTTAACTGATAGAAGGCCACAGCCCAGAATTCCATTTCATTCAAAGACAATGTATTACATTCTTGTCATGCACTTGGCACCAAGACAGGTGCTTGGCCCGCAAACAGGCACAGGACTAGCGCTACCCTCCAGGAGGTTTAGTGTGACATACGAGAAAGAACAGGCTGCAAAGCACAGCAGTCACACACAAGCAGAGCTATAGGGGTGCACAGGAAGGTCTGCTAGCCAGGGTGAGTGGGGGTGATTGGTAAGAGGTCATAAGAGGAAGGTGATATCTGGTTAGCAGGGTTTCACCTGGTGGAAAATGGGGAGGGCACTCCAGGCAGAAGGAACAGCATGAGCAACAGTGAAGAGATGGGAAGAGTGGGGGCCAGGGAGTGGGGTAGGGGTGTCTCATCACATCAAGAATTTCCATGAGACTGGAGGTCAGGTGCAAGGAGTGGGAAGATGACCTGGGGAGGCGACCTGAGGCCCGGTAGTAAGGACATGACATGCCGTGCAAGGCCTTCATTCTTCAGGGTTGGGAGCTATGGAAACTTTTAGAGGGCTCGGCAATGAGAGGCCAGCAAGAGGAGACAGTGATGGGCCAGGGCAGCAGTGAGGCAGGGAGGCGGGAGCCATGATGCAGATGTGCGGAGGCAGAAGAACTGGATGGAGCCAAGATTTCAGCCACAAGACGTGAAGCTTCAGAGCCATGGCCTTGCGTGGTGTGCTGACCGGAACAACACACCTAACTCAGAGGCCGCTTGGCTTATCTTGCTCCTTACGAGAGCACACTTACCTTCAGCCATGTCAAGAGTCAACCCCACTGCGAATGAGAATTCAGAGATATAGCTTCTGTCTCCAGGGCAGTGAGGGCAAAATTGGACACACACCTGAGTTTCTCCTTTCCCTCTTGGAAAAGAATTTTTTTCATGAAGAATCACAGAATACTTAACACATTAAGTCCTTCATCACTATTTCAAATTCCCCCACCCCTCCTCAACCTTGAATAGCAGATAAGTAAGGTTTGCCAAGGGCATCAGGACGTTGCAAAGATACCTCTCACTAATGGCTATTAACTGCTACACTGGTTTAGCTTCTGTACCTTCATGACGCAATGTTTAAGGGTGTTCATATTCTTCTGGACTAGCCTCTGAAAAATGGGTGCCTATTAGAAGTACGTTAGTTAAAACCGGTTCCCGCATATCATTGTCTATGCTAGGAGTGAGCTGGCATGAATAACAAAGGGTTGCTATTAATAGTACAACACAGAATGCAAGCGGGAAACTTGAGTGAAATTATGTTTTTTTTAAAACCCATTGTTTAGTGCCCAAAAAGGGACAGACTGTGCAGCATCTGTGCTGGGGGGATACAGAACTAGTAAATCATTGCCATTTTTACTACGCACAGGCAGAATATCGTCGTACAGCCAAAGCCAAACATTTGCTGTCCGAGAAAAATGATTTACGTTCCAGGGCTTTTTTTTTTTTTTTCACTCCATTTGAAATTTTATGCATTTAGGCATCTGAAATGATTTTATTAATTTAACTCTCCTGTAATCATTAACAGTTTTTTTTTTCATTTGGGGGTTAAAGATATGAACAAAATATTAATATAAACATATATACATCCTTATGTTCAAATATAAAACACACGCATCTCAAAGTGTAAAACCGTGCAACCCATAAGACTGGGCTGGAGATAAATGATACTTTGATGCATGTAAAAAAATAAAACTACTGGTTTTAAAACACTACTAGTGAAGCTAGAGAGCTAACTTTTTATTATCCATCGAAGAAAGCAGTACTGGTAAGAAAAGCTTATCTTTTAACCAAATTAATTTTATCAGAATATCAAAGCAAGTCTATAAACGACCCTAACCCCCGAGGACAGTGCAATATCCTTCTTCCACAAATAACCACCTTGGGACGGTCTCTGAAGCCAGTCACCCTGGGCACCCTGTTTGCGCTGGAATACATTAGCGTAATAAAAAGGGGCTTCCCAATAGTAGCCCAGGCAGTCGCTCTAATCAGATTATCATCATAATGCACGGGCTGCGAGAGAAGTCACAGCAAACAAGGACTGACGGGAACACTGTTTCAGAATTCAGAGAACAACGGACTTCTTATTTTGGCGTGGCATGATCGTTTTACCTACACTCTCTTTTAGAAAACTCAAAATTCAGGAAGCAGAGCGAGAAGGGCCGCATGTATTCGGGGGCTTCTGAACAGTCGACGGCCTTCAGATTTTTGTCCTGGGACTTGGAAAGTTAAAGACGCGGTCCTGCCAATGTGAGATGCCCTCTCCAACACAGACCACCCACAACGACGGATTTTCCATCTGGTGAACAAAACAGACAGCTCCCTAATTATTTTTAAAAAGGATTTTTTTCCCCCTAACATACTTTCTTTATTTGTCGGTGACCTGGAACTTAATGGAAAACCTGGTGGATGCCAACTTCATTTCTGGTAATGAAACATCCTATTTTATTGTTTTAACTGGGGGGTTTTCAAAGGCTCTAAGATAGATATTATTACCCCCAGAGCTAACATACCAAACCACCAATGAGCAACTGGTTTCTCTGAACAGGGATTATCTTGTTTAAATATTAACCACTGAAGTTTTCTCTCATAACCAACACGATGAAAATAGGAGGGAAATTATCTTCAGTCATTTTCGACGGGGCGCCCATACTGCTGGTGTCAAAATCTATGGCTTTTCCAACAAGATGGCCACCTCTGCCAAAAGCATACTCAGAAATGCCAACTGCAATTAAAATCTGGCACCTGTCTTGGGCACCAAATTTGCTTCTAATATCTCCATGTTGAAATGTGTCTCCGCTTTGAGGGGATGTAAGATGCTTCTTGCCCTCTGCCCTTCGGAAAAACACTGGAGTGGAAAAACTGACGGCTGTTATCCCCAAATTACGTTTTTTACATCTTAACTGTCCTAAATCTTCTCTTTCTTTCCCTGAATCTGTTTGTTTAATTAGTCCCGAGAGAATCAGCATATATTCCCCGCACACATTTCGTTTTAACCTCGGGAAAAAATAGGCAGTGAAATAAGTTCTTCCTAATATGGTGCTGAGCTTGGACAGATCCACAAGGGTTTAGAGACTATGGAATTGGGGAGTGATAGGTGAGAATGGGGTGCTTCCCTCAGATTGTTTTTCAGAGACTGGAGCAATAAATCTTGATCTGATGCACGTTGTCCTCTCTGACTGCTGGCTATGAACAAGTCTGTGCCTCAACTATGGTTTTGTTGAGCTGGGGCTCTCAAAGTCTTACTAAGGTTTTAATTATTAAAAGAATCTGTAGCCTGGCCAGTGTTGCTCAGTGGTTGCACACTGACCCAGGGACCAAGAGGTTGCCAGTTTGATTCCTGGTCAGGGCACATGCTGGGTTGCGGGCTCCATCCCCAGTGGGGGCGTGCAGGAGGCAGCCAATCGATGATGTTTCTCTCTCATTGATGTCTCTCTCTCTCCCTCTCCCTTCCTCTCTCTCTAATATCAATAAAAAAATATTTTTTAAAAGAATCTGTAGCATTACCCAAGAAGAAAATAACTTCTCTTACAAGCCTTTCACGTGCTCGACACCTCGCTCCATCTAGATGGGGAGAGGGTGGTCCTTGCTTGGGCCCAGCCGTCCCTTTGGAAGGTAAATCTATTGCACAGAGCAGTCCCAACAAGACCAATGGACCAAACGGCCAGAGTCTGAGATGGCCCAAGAGCAGGTTCACTGGCACAGAAGCTCCCGGGGAGGCCCCTGCCCGGCTTGCTCTCCACCACACCCAGGGCCTTGCACAGAAAGGGTGCTGGTACACGCCTCCTGAAGAACAGTGGGCAGACTGTGTGCACGGCTGTTATACAGAGCACGCCACACTGTAAGACCCCTTGGCTTCAACGGTAAAAGGAACCTGATTAGATAATTATAAATCACTGCAAGTGCAAGAAGACACCCTCCTGAGATTTGTTAGGGGCGCAGACACACACGTCTGACCTTTGCACTTGCCAGGCTCCCTCGTTAGAAGCACTGTCTGTCAGCACCACCCCTTAACCCAGGCCACCCTGAGCTCCTAGGACATATCACTCTTCATCAGAAATGGGAAAAGGGTAACGGAGCGTGACAGACAACTAAAGGCACAAATAGATGTTACTATTAGATAATACCAAAAATGCATAAAAGCAGCGCTTAAGGTATAAAAGGGTTCTGCTAAAAAAAGTCACCAAGAAGTTGCTTCTTTGCAAATGAATTTTCCCCAGTGGAAAGGATGTTACAAATGATGATTAGGGCCTCAGGAGAGCTCACGAAAGGCCATTTAACCCCATAATGTCCCAGATTGCTAGTTGGACTACACCCAACCGCCCTATAACAGCATATTCTCCGGAAGAGAATCCTGAGTTTAAACTAGGGAGTTCATAGCCCAGGAGCTTATAAACGCCCCAAACCTTCCTAAAGAAAGCCAGCTATTGAGATCAGAAATTCCTCCAAGGCATAATTTTTCTAATTTTTTTTACTGCAATCCATAGGAAGAAACATAATTTATATTCGGAGCCCATAAATACACACATATACAGATACCCCATAAATTAAAAGAAACGTTTCATAAAACGAATAATATGAGATGTGCTCTGAATAGAATAGTTCTCTGAATACTTTCTATTCTATCATAGTTCTTTTTTGTTTGTTTTGTTAATCCTCACCCAAGGATATTTTCCATTCATTTTCAGAGAGAATGGAAAGGAGAGATGGAGAGAAAGAGAGAGAGAAACATCAGCATTAGAGAGAGATCAATTGGTTACCTTCTGCACCCTGAATGGGGCCAGGGATCGAACCTGCAACCCAGGTACTTGCCCTTGATCAGGAATCGAACTCCCAACTCTTCGGTCTGTGAGCCGAGGCTCTATCTGCTGAGTCACACCAGCCAGGGCTATTATAGTTCTTTGTAAGCACCAAACTGACTCAATAAATTAATTTTCAGCTCACTAATGGGTTTGGGGCCCCAGTGTAAAACACTACTGCCCTGAATGACCCAAATTGAGGAGCAAAGGATAGAGAAAGGTGGCTGTTGATGTGCATTCCCTCAACTTCCTAAATGTTAATGTCAATATGGAGAAAAAAAGATAAACGAGATAATTTTCTGCAAATGTGTCAGAAATCCACCTGTCCCTTGGTTCAGGCTCCCACCTGTTTAAGCAATTCCTTTCTCCTCCTTTTCTCTTTTTAAAGATGCAAGTGTTGGCAGAAAACCTGAGGATTCAGATAATTATAGCTTCTAGATAACAAAGACAGAGACTACAAATCATGCTGATGAAAAGCCTGAAGATCCGTAAACTTAAGTCTTTTTGGTTACTCAGAATACATGGGTATAATGCAATCAGTGTTTGGGCTTTTACCACCAGAGCAACATGCAAACTGCGGCTGGGAGTCGGAACCAGTTATTCCTATCCACTAGGGGTGGCCTCGGGAAGCAGACAGAAGCACAGTATCCCAAGCCTTCTAGCCCCTCATCTAGACTCACTGAGTTTTCTCTCCAGAGTAAAGTCAAAGATTCAGGGTAAAGAGATGACTCTGGTGACTCCAGATACAAATAAGTTCCAGAGAGGAAGAACCCATGAGCCCAGGACAAAGCCTTCATGAAGGCCACGCCGAGCGAGCACCTGAGTTCAGTAAATTAGAAAGGAACAATACTGTAGATTTCACCTGGTGGTGGATTAAAGCAACCTGCCAGGACTGCCTCCCGCCCTCCCACACCTGGCTTTGTCTGACAGTGACTGAATATTCCCAGTGGCCCGCAGCAGTTTGCTCCTCCCAGCCAAACCTACCCACAGTTGGAGATCATAAAATGGGAATCTTCCTTACAATCGCTCAGAATCCTCTTGCATGTGTCTGAGAACTTGGAAGCCTTATAGGCTTTCCTCCCAGGGGCGGGGGGTCCGCCTTGAGATGTGTCCTTTGGGTTTTCATTATCATAGGTATACATTTTTTGCATTCTGTCACATTTTATTTTAAAATTCCATTCAAAAGACTGGGGAGCATTATTTTCAATTTCAATTTTAAAAGGTTTAATCTGACTTGACATTTCAAAAAAATTAATGCACCAATCTCAGAAATATCTCACTCCAATTGAGTTCATCTTGAACTATTTATTTCTGTACTTCCTCTTTCCTTCTTCTGTTCTAGGACCATTTTAAAGAAATATTATTTTGTATAATAAAGAATGGAAAGATGCATAAAGGGTTCCTACCTCTATCCTCTTATAATTTCACTTTAATCTATAGGTTACAAATGATTAATTACTGATCCTTTAAAATCAGCAAAATGTATGCTATGTCAATTGGGATTGCATCAGCTGCAAACAAGGCACATCGGTGATCTCAGGCCCGCATCAGTGATCTGAGAAAAGACTCCCAGCAGGACTGCAAGCAAGAACTTTCAGAGAAAACCTCACAGACAAAAATTACATATTTTTCACATTTGCTACCTGGCAATACAGGTCATAAAACCAACTGATGAAAATTCCACGTTAGAAAAACAATAAATGTGAAACAAAGTAAAACCAGGCACTGTTTTTTTCCTTGTTGTTGTTAAGTCCTTCAGACAAAATAGTAGGGGGGCACTGCCCACTAAGTTATCAGTTCCAGGCCCTCACTTTCTAATTGACGACTTCAGGGCTACTTTCAGCACCTGTCAACTTCAAACCCACACTCACTTTTTCCTTTTAGACAATACTGTGTGTGTAATACAGCAGTGGTTCTGACATATTGCAGCATGTTCTGCTATGAAGATGTCTTCAGAAGCACAGCTTAATAGAGGGTAGAAAGGGAGGAACCCTGCTAAATGTTCATCTAACAACTACGTAAAAAAAAGAACACTGTATAAAAAAACACATTTTCACACTTAAAATATTTTTCACTAGCATTAGCAATAATTCAAACTATTTAAAGCAAGTAGATATGGATTTAAATAAAATATAAAAGGGTATTTGATACAACAAAAAATACCTTAAGTCTAACATGGTGAAGCTAGTGAAATATTAAAGATGACATTTCATGTCTATTAACATACAAAAATCAAAGGGAAATATATTTGGATCCAAACTAAATGACTTTTAAAACCCATAATTAGATGAGCAAAAATATCAAAAAGGTAAGTATGCAATTGTCCAGTCTATTAAATTGCCATGTGTGAAAGATAAATAAAATAATTGCTTTAAGTTAATAGGTGCTTTGAGAGTATGTTTTTAAAAAACACCCAAAATAAAGAAAAAATAAATTCAAAGCTTACTTTTACAATATCAAAAGTCAGACTAAAATCAGATCATTCTGTTTAATTAAACTCAACTTTACATGGAGAATATAAATTTTCAACTCCATATGTAGTAATCATATGCCTGGAATTTTCCAAGATAATTTCATTTTCAAATATTTTTCTCATTATCCACTTCCATAAGTGAACTCAAACCATGTGCTCAGACTGTGTATACCAATTTGTGGCATCACCTTGTATAGGCAAATAAGATGGGTTTTACATATTTTTAAAATTTTTTTGGCTTTCATTTTGTTATATATAATGACTGCTAAACCACTGAAGCACTCCTTTAAGAATGACTACAAAAAAAAAAAAAAAAAAAAAAAATACAAATGCTTATGTTCTAGAACTGGATTTGGCCAAGGATTGTTATGGGTACCAATATTAATGAAACAATGTAAGATTAAAGTATAGAATTATTTTTGTGTATTTAGTAAAATTTATATAACTATACAAATGTGTAGGCAGTAAGTAAAATGCTGTGTGTATAGAGTAACCACAAGCCCTCGCTTGCCTGGACGGTCCTGGCTGATTCCTAATGTCCCAGCATCTGGGAATCCAACCATGACCTACTGGTTCATAGATTGATGCTCAACCACTGAGCCACGCTGGCCGGGCTAATGATACACTGTCTTGCCCTGGCCAGTGTGGCTCAGTCGGTGGAGCATTGTCCAATGCACCAAAAGGTTGCTGATTTGATTCCCAGTCAGGGCACATGCCCAAGTTGTGGGTTTGGTCCCCTGTTATGGTGTATATGGGAGTCAACAAATTGATGTTTCTCTCTCACATGATATTTCGCTGTCTCTCTCTCCCTCTCCCTTATTCTCTCACAAAAATCAATAAAAACATATTAAAACTTTTCTTTTAAAATGATACTGTGTCTTATTGATGGAACAGAAAAGAAACCCAGAACCCCGACTCCCAGTTCACATTTTCTTCCTTTCTGTCAAATTCCTTATAAGGTAGAGACAGAATATTTTCTCACTTCATACCAAGTGCCTCTATTTTTCACAGCTATTTCATGACATTTAAATTTTTATTTAAAAAAATATATGTTATATGCATGCATGAAAATATATTCAAAACAAAACTCTATCTCCCTTTCCATACTCTAAGCCCTCAATCTCTCTTTCATTCATTGTGCATATATTTTCCATTAAGTTCTGGAACATATGATAGATACTTTCAAATCTTTGTTAATTGCAACATCTGGATCATCTTGAGTTTGGTTTCAATTAACTGCTTTTTTGCCCCTGTTTCTTCATCTGTATAGTGACTTTTTCTGTTTTATTGATATAATTGATGTATAACATTATATTAGTTAAAGGTATGCACACGATGATTTGACATATGTTACACAGTGATTTTTGTTAGGACATTGAGCATTATGATTAACATGTTACAGAGACTCTGAATTGTGTATAGTGATCTTTGTTCTAGGAGACAGTTAATTCAGCTGAGCAGAACACTAACCTCTGTCTCCCCTGTGGTGGGCAGCAGCTAAGATCTCTGCTCAGTTCTTTCAGCTTCCAGCAGATGCTTTTCACCAGTCCTCTTAGGATCTTCCCTACATGCATATACTAGTAGTTTAGTGGCTAGCCAAGGATTTCTGCCACTTTGTATATAGACTGCAGGGTTTATCCCCTCTGTAGCTCCCTCTCCTCTGGGATTTCCCTCCTAACTTCCTTGCTGCTCTGCCAGTCACCACCTATGCCTTCTAACACCTCAATACAGAAAGGCTATGGCTTGCCACTTAGGTTAGGTGGATTTGAGAGTGTCTGTAGGTAAAAAGGCACAAACTTGCAAATTTGCCCATTTTAGTTTGTCTTTCAAAGGTACAGTCTGCTCCAGATTCTGCCTGATTCTGCTTGCTCTCCAGTGCCTTAAAATAGTTGGTTTTAAAAAAGATTTTTAAAAATCCTCACCTGAGAATATGGGTTTTTGGTTATTTTATTTTATTTTATGGATTTGAGAGAGAGAGAGAGAGAGAGAGAGAGAGATCAACAAGTTGTCTCATGTATGCACCCCATCCAGGGATCAAACCAGCAACCTGGGTATGTGCCCTGACCAGTAATTGAACCCGTGACCTTTTGGTGTATGGGATGACACTCCAACCAATTGAGCCACACCAGCCAGGGCTAAAAAAGATTTTATAAATATTACCTACAAGGGGGATTGGTGCAATCACACTACTTCACCATTCACAAGGAGACTACCTTATACTTTTTAAAGCTACATTATTACTATGGTATGACTATAGTACTTTAAAATATATTTTTTATTGATTTCAGAGAGGAAGGGAGAGGGAGAGAGAAATAGGAATGTCAATGATGAGAATCATTGATTGGCAGCCTCCTGCATGCCCCCCACTGGGGATCGAGCCTGCAACCCGGGCATGTGCCCTTGACAGGAATCAAACCGGGACCCTTCAGTATGCAGGCCGACACTCTATCCATTGAGCCAAAGGGCCATAACTTATTTTTTAAATCCTAAATTAACGAACACTTTATATTTGTATCTCATCTGGTAATAGTAAAAGAATCTTCATTTCCAAAGGTATCCAGTCTGGTTGGCTAAAATGATGTGTTCAGCAAATAGGCTCCAGAAATGGTGTTTAGCTCCTGCTCCAGTCCTTTGTGGGTATGAAAATTTGGGTAACTCACCTAATTTCCCTGAATCTCACTTATTTCATCTGTAAAATAGGCAAAAGAACACTTTCCTCGTGATTATATATATATAAAGCACAGTTCTTGATACACAGAAAGAGCTCAACAGAGTGTATTCCTCCCCAAGAATAAGAACAGGACCCAGGAGAAGGCAGAGCTGGGTTAAGATGAATAGTGTAGGGCAACTGGGGACAAGAGAGCTGGGCTGAAATGGAAGGTCAAAAGGAAAAGGTGAAAGAAAAGAGGAGAGAAGAAAAAAGAGAGGACAAAAATATTGTCTTTGTATGAGGCAAGATTCCATCAAACGCTCTTCTTGTTCAGAACTACTTTGGTCAACACATGAAATAGGCAAAACCCCTGCGCACAGCCCTTGAGTTTGAGCACTTCTCTGAGCCTTCTGAGCTCCTACCAGCCTGGGGCCTTAGTTATAACCAGGAACTTTTTCAGGGATGTACTAACCAGCAGTCCTCCTAAAGCTTCCCTCAATCCCAGGAAGACCATCCTCACCAACACATTAATGCTTGTACTACAAGGGACTCCGGAGTAAAGAAGGGAAGAGGCATAAAATAACAGGATGGCTTTGCATGGCTCAGTGGTTGAGCATAGACCTATGAACCAGGAGGTCACGGTTCGATTCCCAGTCAGGGCACATGCCCAGATTGTGAGCTCAATCCCCAGTGTGGGGCACGCAGGAGGCAGCCAATCAATGATTCTCTATTATCATTATGTTTCTAGCTCTTTCTCTTCCTCTTCCTTCCTCTCTGAAATCAACAAAAATATATATATATTTTTAAAGAGAGGATCAGCATGGATTCTCCTTGGAAAAGGAAGAAATCTTTAAAAGGAATTGGGCTTAAGACAGGAACCTGGGGCCCAGAGGGAGCAATGGTTTCTCCCAGATAATACTGATTTCTTGGTGTGAAGCCTCCTCTCTCCAGCCCATCTGTATCCTCTGGAAAGAAATGGATTGATATGAAGGATGGAAATATCACCACATGTCTACATAGCCTGGAGCCCCTCTGAGTTTGCCTGTGACATCAAAAAGGATGTTTCCTACTGGCCAGAGAGACAAGTAAGGGGGATGTAAACACGTGTCCCACGCCACTACGGAACCCCGCAGCAGGAGGACCACTGAGCGACAAGGACAGCTCTGACCAGATGGAGATCGAGCCCACAACCCCGGCATGTGCCCTGACCAGGAATCAAACGTGACCTCCTTGTTCATAGGTTGATGCTCAACCACTGAGCCACGCCAGCCGGGCAGAAGGCAGTGTTCTTTAGAAAAAAGAAAAAGGGGGGGGGGGGGGGAGGGGAATCAAAGGCAGCAGGAAAAGAGGAAGACCAAATATGACAAGGATTGATTCCATAAAAGAAGCCGCAGGTGTTAGTCTCCAGGAGCTGAGCATGGCTGCTGAGGACAGGATGCTGTGGACATCACGCATTCACAGGGGGACCCATTTCCACCTTCCATTTGGCTGATAAGGTGGAGGGTTCCCCGATGTGGAGATAGGATTCAGGTTCTTAGTCACCTGTGGGAATGACAAATGGCCGTCACAGTGGGCTAGCCCAGCTTCACTCACAGGGCTGCCCGGACGTGGAATAGACTCACTGGCACATATAAGCCCAAAGAAGAGGGATGGCTGTGATACTTTCAGCCATCGTCATGGCCACATTGTTTTTTTAACTAACAAAAATATTCCGCTGTACTTATTCCGCTTGCAGCACGGTCCCCTTCCCCTCCACCCTCATTTACGAAGGCAGAATAAAAAATAATATCACAATAAAGAGGAGGAAGTGAGTGGCCATTGTTTCCGCCTTTTACAGTCAGATGTTTCATGGGATTTGCCCGCAACACATAACAGCAGATTTGTGATGCTGATAACTGAAGACTTTAAACTATATTACAAACTGATTACCGTCCAGAGCCTAAAGCTATGGTTTACAAGCCTGTTCTGCCTTCCTGCAGGCCCTCCATGCTTATAAATGACGCCTTCCAGTGTCTTAAAGTACGAGAGGTAGCTAGCCCCAAATTCTCGGGCTGCTAATGGTTCACATAAAATGAGCTCCTACAATTTTATTACCACCCTGGTGCGAATTTGCAGGTGAGGGGCCACCAGGGAAAGGATGAGGATATGTCTCTCACTCCTGGCCTCCTGACTTTTCCAAGTACAAGGGACTTTTCCACTCAATATTTCAAATGATTGCTCCAACTCCCAAGGCTGCTGATTAAGCCAAATGGGCTCTACCATGGTACTCAGGGAAAGCTGGAGTAAGTCATCAAGTTTATTTCTCTGGAGAGAGAAGGGACATGAAATCGCATCCTAACCTTACACCTGTGAAGCTGATTAAGCAACTGATCCTTTACAGCAGGGGTCCTCAAACTACGGCCCGCGGGCCACATGCAAATACAAATATTGTATTTGTTCCCGTTTTATTTTTTTACTTCAAAATAAGATATGTGCAGTGTGCATAGGAATTGGTTCATAGTTTTTTTTTAAACTATAGTCCGGCCCTCCAACGGTCTGAGGGACAGTGAACTGGCCCCCTGTTTAAAAAGTTTGAGGACCCCTGCTTTACAGTTTGAGTGACGTATACATTTAGTGGGTATCAGTCAATTTGCATGTTGAGAAGTAACTACAGGAAAATGTTAAATTTCACATTCCAATCAGATAAGCCAGACATGATTTTTGTATGCGTGAGATATGACACATGTATCTCACAACACAAAGATTACCAAACTTGGAAAAGTGATCATGATCACATGCAACTAAAAGTGTCCTGATGGGTTCTGAAAACTGCACAATTCATTCAGTACCTCTGAATAAATTTATATGAAGTTTTAAAAAAATATATATTTTTATTGATTTCAGAGAGGAAGTGAGAGGGGGAGAGAGAGAGATAGAAACATCAATGATGAGAGAGAATCATCGATTGGCTGCCACCTGCATGCCCCGCACTGGGGATTGAGCCCACAACCCCAAGCATGTGCCCTTGACTGGAATCCAATGGGGAACTCTTCAGTCCGCAGGCCGACACTCTATCCACTGAGCCAAACTAGCTAGGGCTTATATGAAGTTTTAGTAACATTTATATGAAGTTTTAGTAACACACAACACCCCAAATACAGCACCAATGAACCGCTCTTGCAAGAACTCCTAGAAACCTTTAAAGGAGGGCCGATTACCAGAAAATACATAAAATCCACACATTCTATAGGTATATCTAACTTGGTATGACTATTTTCTTATCTCGAAAGTGACTTCCGGCAGACCAAAGAGATAAATGGACAGACAATGGGTCTAAGTGTATTTAGTAACATTCTTTCTCCTGGGGGTTGGGGGGATAACCTAGAACCATATAAACTAAAAATAATTTCTCAATTTTCAAAAGCAGTTGACTACTAATAATGAATGCTTAGTGGGGGGATGTTTCTCAGTGTCTTTTAAAACAGGCAAATTAACTTCTAAATGTCAAACATGAAAAACAGTTCAATATGGCAGACTCTACTTTAAAACGATTTTTTTTTAATTTCAAATTCAAATAAAACAAAAGTCCACATAAATGGCTTACATAAAAAAAGCCTTCAAAAACAACAAAACTGAACTTAAAACTCACACATAAAAGTTTTCCTTTTAAGACCAAGGATATCCTAAGATCATTTGTCATAGGCTTAGAAGTGGTGAAAACTAAACCAGCTGCCAAAAATTATTTACTTTGTAGCACAAACGACTAAGGATGTAACACCCACTAAGTGACCTGCAGAGAAAATGCAAGGTTAATTTATTCTGCATGTTTTCGGTTTTGCTCTCTGTTAAAATAATACTCATCACCATATTCGACTCTTATTTCATGCATTTTATCTTAATAAAAAATAGAGGCAAAGGAAGGAACACGGGGGTAAAAACCAGTGGGAGTGACAAGAAACAAACAAGTCAGGATTTCTTGATTAGAAATTAAAAATAACCCATTCATTAAGAATAAATCTATGACAAAATACATCACAAATACTTTTTTCCTCTCAAAAGTGTAGGATTAAAATTGGAATTATTATATTTACTATACGTTCAACATATTTTTATGTACATAGTATCTTTTGGATCTTTTCTGATTCAAAAGTGCCAGCCAAAACACAGAGCCCGCGTGAATGTAGTAAACTGAAGCTTTGAGCCCTGTTAGATAAGCCAAAAATGTAGACAATCCTGCAAGTATAGCAACAACAGGGCCTGGTTTGTTAGTCCTGAAAAAAATACAGTATAAATTCTTTGTAACTGAAGCTCTGGAATGTCATCTGTCTTAAATTACATCCACCTGGGATTATGTTCCAATGACCAATATGGGCAGATTACTGGAACTTGAAAACCTCACTTTTTTGGTAATTGACATTTAAACTGTTTGAAGTTTCTCATTAAGGTCTCTTAAGAAATTAACTGCAGATGTAGGAAACTAAGTGTATAGTACTCAGAGAAATGAAGTCACCTGAAGGCTCCAAATAACTAGAAGTATTTAAATGTAGTGAGTGCATTAGAAGGAAAGGATGAACTAGCCTGCCCCAGAGGCTGCAATTTCATCACTTTTTCTCTATTCCAATTAGGTTTCCCAGCACATTTTGAATGTAATTAAAAGAAAAGAGAAAGGCAAGAGGTTGAAATGACATGGGCCTACCACTTAGACCAGAATATAGAGTGGAGAACCAACCTGATGGAGGCTGAGAGAGATTAAACATCTCCACTGCTTCCCTGTTGCCAATCCTATATAATAAAAGCCTAATATTCTAAGTGTCTGGTCGTCTGGTCAGCCGTTCAACCAATCAAAGCGTAATATGCTAATGATAGGCTTAGGCCACTCAACCACTCGCTATGATGTGCACTGACCACCAGGGGGCAGACGCTTGGCTGGTAGGTTAGCTTGCTGCTGGGGTCTGGCCAATTGGGACTGAACGAGACGAGCCAGACATGCCCTGGAGCCCTCCCTTGGTCCCTCCCCAAATGGCCACCAACCGCCCTCCCTCCCCAGCCCCGATCGTGCACCGGTGGGGTCCCTCGGCCTGGCCTGTGCCCTCTCACAATCCGGGACCCCTCGGGGGGGGTCGGAGAGCCAGTTTTTGGCCTGATCCCGCAAGCAAGGCCGAGGGATCCCACTGGTGCACGAATTCATGCACCGGGCCTCTAGTAGAATATAAATTCAGAATGTGGCCTGGCCTTGGAGGCCCTGCACAGCCTGGTGCCAACCCACCAGTTCAGCTTCATGTCCATCCCCACTGCCTCTAGGCACCCCACACTCTGCAATGGCCCACTCATAACTCCCTTGCCATCCTTTGCACTTGCAGTTCCCTTGGCCAGGAATGCCCTTCCCTCTCCGATCATCTTTTCAAATCTGCTCAGAGATACACTTCCCTATGAGTAGTCCCATGTTTCCAGAAAGGCACTCTGGCCTCTGCTTTACCACTTTCCATGATAATTCCATTTAATCAGCATTTCCTAAGAACCTACCATAGGCATTTTGAATGTAATTGGCAGTGGTTCTCAACCTTCTGGCCCTTTAAATACAGTTCCTCATGTTGTGACCCAACCATAAAATTATATTCGTTGCTACTTCATAACTGTAATGTTGCTACTGTTATGAATCATAATGTAAATATCTGATATGCAGGATGGTCTTAGGCGACCCCTGTGAAAGGGTCGTTCAACCGCCAAAGGGGTCACGACCCAAAGGTTGAGAACCACTGCACTATGGTGACCACTCAAGAATAAGATACAATAGTGGTAGGATTACTCCTTTCAGGCTCTCTTCTCCAGCTACCCTAAACTGCACACTAATCTCACAAGAGACACACAGAAAAGGCCCTCGGGAAATTTTTTCACCTTCCCGCTTTTTAGGAGCTGCCAAGGACGTAGTAGGGGCATAATTCTCATTCTTTCCAGGAGAATGTATAAATGAATGACTGAATAATAAAAAGAAATGTGTTGTAGGTACTCTTAAAAAGAATGCCATTGATATGTTCTAGAATTTTTTGTTGTAAAAAAATATTATATGAAATACTTTTCCCATTTACTTCATAATAAATTCAATAATGAGTCCTGCAAGAAAAAGGTTTTCTTCTTACTAAAATTAAAAAAAAAACCCCACAAATTTAAAAGCATTTAAAAAGAGAGAGAGAGAAACTATAACAAGCAGTAAACCATATGGTTATGTAGATAAGTTTCTTATCCCTCATTAACAATAGTCCTGGAAATATTGCCATTTTTACTAATTCCTCAAAAACCTTATACTAATTAGTAAAATGCACCTGTGTCAACAGTCCTGTTTCTATCTTTAAAAGCTGTTTCTTCAGCTGATGCCTGGGGTCCTCATTTAGCACATTAAATGTTTGTGGAGCCTAAAAACTGCTCGTGGCTGCTGGTCACTGGCTAGTTGCTAATGCTTTGAGGTCCCCACATGTAACAGAACGTGTGGAGCCTTCCAGCTGGTTTCAGAAGCCCGCTGGCTAGCAGCTCCACCGGGCCCTGCACAGACAGGAATGCGGAAACAATGGGCCTTGTCGTCCAGGAAGGAGCGCCCAACAGGCATGAGACCAACAGCAGAACTCTGCCCCAAACTGGTGTGAGGGTTCATGACTAATGCCCGAGGGAGAAGACAGGCAGTAGAGGGACTGGATCTTCTCCAACAGCAGCTCAGTAGGAGTTCACAATCAAAGGCGGAGTCCACACCTTCCATGACACCTCATTCTAGTAATAACCAGGGCGCCTTGGGTAAAGAAGGGTGGGGAGAAAACAAAAACAGAAAATTTCAGAATGAAAGTGAATATTGTCTCAGATCCTGCTAAGATTCCTCCACTGAATTGAAAGACAGTTACCCTTTTTTGAACACACCTTCCAGATGCTAAGTCAATCCTGAGTTGAGGGAAGGAAGTGTGTTCCACAGGTGAGACATTCCAAAAGAAACAATGTCCCTGGGACAGAAACACTAGCTGGGGGGCGAGGGGGGGGGCGGGACTATTAGCCCCATGGACTCAGACCGGTCCGGCTCTCTGGTGACACCTGGGTGCTGGGGTAAAGCCATGTTCGGCCATTCAGATATCCCCTCTGCCCACGACTCGTTTACAGAAATGAATACAAAGATGTACAGAAGGCATTCCTTTGTGCTTTTGAAAATTCTCACAAAAAGGAGAATAATAAAGAATATGAAAACAGCCCTGGACTGTGTTCAAAAACTCAAGCCAAAAAAGGACCTTCAGATTTGACATCGTAAATTAGCAGGAATGTTTAGACAAATCTATAATCTAAGAAAACATACATACGCCCACACTCACACATGAAAAGTTTGCCTTTCCATCCTCTCATGTCAAGTGAATAACTGGAAATGAATTCTGCGTATTGTGCCTATATGGTGATATTTTCATTCAAGAATTTTTAATAAGTGCCTACTATGTGTCAGACACCATGCTAAGTAAGCATGGTGAGCATGGAGTTCCCAGGCTAGTGGGTGGGATCAAACAAAAGGGGGCAATGCACCCACTCATGTTGCATCGTGAAACTAAGTGTGATGAAGAACAGGCTGCGCTGAGGGAGGACAACGAGCCTGGGAGGGAGGACATGCTCCCTCCCTGAGGAGGTGGCTTTTATGTATGTATTTTACAGTAGGCCCCCCTTATCCTTATTTTGTTTCCATGGTTTCAGTTACCCATGGTCAACTGTGGTCCAAAAATATAAAATGGAAAGAAAATTCCAGAAATAAACAATTCATAAGTTTTAAACTGTTCTGAGCAGCATGATGAAATTTGCCATCATTCCACTCCATCCCACCCAGGACAGGAATCACCCCTTCGTCCAGGGTATCCAGGCTGTATAGGCTGGCTGCCCACCCATTAGCCACTTAATAGCCATCTTGGTTATAGGATCGACTGCTGTGGTACCCTGGTGCTTGTGTTCAAGTCACCCTTATAGTAGCCTAATGCTATGTCCCAATGTCTACACCATTCACCTCCATCATCCCATTACATAGGTACTGCATCCTCACACATCATCACAAGAAGGGTGAGTGCGGTACAA
Organism: Myotis brandtii; assembly: GCF_000412655.1. Classification (NCBI taxonomy): domain Eukaryota; kingdom Metazoa; phylum Chordata; class Mammalia; order Chiroptera; family Vespertilionidae; genus Myotis; species Myotis brandtii. The sequence continues at coordinate 894,977 of NW_005353448.1, forward strand.
TAAGATATTCTGAGAAAGAGAGACCACATTCACATAATTTTTACTATAGTATATTGCTATAATTGTTCTGATTATCTACTGTTGTTAATCTCTTACTATGCCTAATTTATAAATTAAACTTTATCACAAGTATGTATGTGTAGGAAAAAAACATAGTATATATAGGGTTTGGTACTATCTGTGGTTTCAGGCATCTATGGGGGTGTCTTGGAACATATCCCCCATGGATAATGGGGAACTACTATATTTCCCTTTTGACATGCACTGTTTATTGATGTTCTTATGAGCCAAGCACCATGTCCAGCATTCAGTACATCATCTTAATTCTAACCACTCTCTGTGGTAAGTATCATGAGCCCTTTTTACAGATAGCAAAGTAAAGGGAGCTGGCTAGTAAATGGCATGGCCAGGGCTCTGGCTCAGGTCTGTGTGACCCTGGGGAAGTGCCTCAACATTGCTTTCTTTGCTTGAAGAAACAAGATGCTGAGTAGAAGGGACAAGACCAGACATTCCTGGGAATGTACTTTAAAGATGCTAAGCTGAGGAGGGAAATGAACCAATTTGTATATTTAAAAATAGTTTGGAGGAAAACACAATGAGATACCACTTCACACGCCCTATAGGATGTCGATAGTCAAAACTAATGGAAAATAACTAATTTTGGCAAGGAGCCGAGAAATTGGAACGCTTGTGCATTGTCAATGGAATGTAAATTGGTGAAGCCACTGTGGAAAACAGTTTGGTGGTTGCTCAGAAAGTTAAACATAAAATTGCCATTCCTAGGTATACACCCAAAAAAACTGGAAACAGGTACTCAAACACTTGAATGTTCATAATGGGATCATTCACAATTGTCACAAGGTGGAAACAACCCAAATGTTCATCAAATGATGAACAGATAAAGAGAATATATTCTATATCTACAATGGAATACTACTCAGCCATAAAAGGGAATGAAATACTAATAGATTCTACAACATGGATGAGCCTTGAAAACATTATGCTAAGTAAAAGAAGCCAGTCACAAAAGGCCACATACTGTATGATTCCATTAGATGAAATATCCAGAATAGGTACATGCATAGAGACACAAAGCAGACTAGTGGTTGCCAGGGGTTGGGGGGAGGAGGGAATGGGGAGTGACTGCTAACAGGTACAGGATTTTCCTTTGGAGTGAGGAAAATGTCTTGGAACTAGATAAGGATTATAGTTGTACAACATTGTAAATGTACCAAATTGTACACTTTAAAATGGTTGTTATGTGCATTTTACCTCAGTTTTTAAAAAATGGCTTAGGAGGGGTACAGCAGATATAAAAGAACCTTTTCCACAATGGTCCAGATGAGAGGTGACCATTAGGGTGGTGGCAGTGGAGACTAAGTGAAAGGGGCAGATCCAGGAGGTATAGTTGGAGGCAGACTCAACAAATCTTGAAAACAGAATATACATGGTAACTAGAGGCCCGGTGCACGATAATTCATGCACTGGGGGGTCCCTCAGCCCGGCCTGCACTCTCTCATAGTGCAGGACCCTCGGGGGATGTCCGCCTGCTGAGGAGTGGGCCTAAGCCAGCAGGTGGACATCCCCTGAGGGATCCTTAGTGCTGCCGTGAGCCTGGCTTCTGGCTGAGCGACGCTCCCCCTGTAGGAGCGCACTGACCACCAGGGGCAGGTCAGTGCGTGTCATAGCAACCGGTCGTTCCGCCATTCGGTCGATTTGCATATTAGGGTTTTATTAAATAGGATATTTATGCAGGCGGCATGTAACATGGGAGGCGATGAGGGAGGTGAGGCAGGCAGGAGGCAGCCAATTGGACAGGTACTCCAAAAGCTCAAACCTGAATCTAGGAGAGTGGGTGTGGTAAGCAGAATAATGGCTCCCCAAAGAGGTCCATGCCCTAACTCCCAGAGCCTGTGAATACGTTAGGTTACATGGCAAAGTGGAATTAGACTTGCAGATTAAATTAGGATTGCTAATCAGCTGCCCTTGGGGTGGGAGATTAGCCTGGATGATTTGGGTAGGCTCAGTATAACCACAAGTGTTCTTAGAAGTGAGAGAGGGAGGCAGAAGACAGAGAACCACAAAGATGGCAGCAAGAAAAGAATGCAACTGGCTTTGCTGGCTTTGGAGGCAGAGAAAAGGCCATGAGCCAAGAATGTGGACAGCCTCCGGAGCTGGAAAAGGCAAGGAAATGGATTCTCCTGTGGAGCCTCCAAAAAGGAACACAGCCCGTTGAGACCTGCTGCAGACTCCTGACTTCCAGAAGTGTCAGATAATAAATTGGTGTTGTTTTAAGCCTCTCGTCTGTGGCAATCTGTTACAGCAGCAAGAGAAAACTAATACCATGGGGAAGCGTTGACAACTGAAGGGGAAACTCAACAGACCTGGCAACAGATGGGGTGTGGGTGGGAAGGAGATGAAGGCATCAAAGTCAACTCGGACTTCTGATCCTAGATCACCTTAATGAAGAAAAGCTGGCAAAAGCCATTAGGAGGCTTGGGGCTTCCGAGGAAAAGGGAGACGGGGCTGCTGTTTGAGAGGACCGGGGAAGGATGGCTTCCAGGAGGAAGTGGCATTTGCAAGGAGCCCGGATGAATGGGCAGAACCTAAAGGATAAGGTGGGAGAAAGCGTGTGAGCAAATTAGAGGGGGAGAGGGCTGAGTGGGTACAAGGAACAGTGAGCGTTCTGGTTGAATGGCACAAGGTGAACAGCACTGGGAGAGATGTTGAAAAGGTGGGCGATGGGTGAGAGGCCTGTGCATAATACCCTGAGGGATCAAGACTTCATGCAGCAGACAGCTGGAGGACAGCAGGGAATTTGCACTGGGTAAGGGTCTGGATAACACAATTGGAGTCCACTTTAGCAAGCTTAGGGTCAGTAAGAAGTGAGGAGTGTGTGGGTGGCAGTGGGGTGGGGGTAGGTTCTAAGGTAAGACTTCTCTCCAGTCTCAGGCATGTCACCAGGTCACCTGGTAAACCCTGACTGCTCTACAGCACCAGGAAGACACTGATGATCCAAATTCACAGCCTGGGCCTTTGTCCAGAGGTTGGGGGTGGAGGAACATCAGGAGCCTCTGTATGTCCACAGTTGCTTCCCTGGTAGAGGAGAAATTCTCTTGACTGGCCCGACTCCTCTGCGGGTAAGGCATGTACAGAAAGCATTCGTTAAAACGTACTATGTTTGAGTGGGGATACACATGACATTAGCACACGCTGGGTTCCTCACATTCACTGGTTCGCTAGGTGGACTGCTGACCACGGGCCCCCCGAGCACTGTGCTCCAAGCACTGGGGCATCTGTGGGTCAGCATGAGGCCACTAGGAGGGCAGGAGAAACACAGGCTGCCACCTGAACTGGGCGCGTGAACAGAGCACCTGGCAGCAGCCCCCGCTGCAGGGAGAGCAATGACAGAGGCACCTCTGACCTGGAGGACCTAAGGATGAGGAAGAATAACGCACAGACAAAAACACCTCCCACGGTGGCAGGAGGAGTTCAAATTACCTGAGTGCAAACTGCACCCTTAAGTTTGGGGGAGGCAGAGCTATTATCTTCACTCTCTGGTCAAACTGAGCTGAAAGGGACCAAAATAATTCAAAGCTCAAAAAGCCATGTTTGGTGTTTCTGAATTCTCCAAATTCCTTTCAGATTATGGAATGCAAACTGGAAGGAGGCATCTAGTCCAGCCTCCTTGTTTTAACTGTGAGAAAAATAAAGCTCAATTTAGACGAGGACCTTGAACAAGGTCAAGGACCAAATGCAGGGTCAGCACTGGACTAGCACCCCACAGTATTTACCCAGGATCTTCCTGCTTATACCAGAGAATTAGTAACTTGATTTTGTGAATGGTTTCACAAAATTCTTTTTGAAATTTGTAAGAAAAATCTGACTAGCACCAATAGGGATATTACACCAATTCTGATTTTTAGGATCTTGAAGAAGTTTCTACTTAAATCTGTACTAAAAGCATTTTCCTGAAGGCAGAAATCATACTCATTGGTATAAAGATGTTATTACCATTTCAAAAACATCCATTTTCGATCCTAAACCCTAGCATCACGTTTCTGAGCCATAGGGTGGAAACAATCCAAATGTCCACTGATGGATGAGGTTGGGGGGGGGGGGCAGAATGAGGCACATACACAGAATAAAATATTATTCAGCCTTTAAGAGTAAGGAAATTCGGATACATACAACAACATGAATAAACCTTGAGGACATTATGCTAAGTGAAATAAAAGACAAATATTGCATGATTCCAGTTATATGAGAATAAAGAATAGTCAAATTCATAGAGACAGAAAGGAGAACAGTAGTTACTGGGGCTGAGGGGAGGAGACAATAGGGAGCTATTGTTCAATGGGTACAGAGTTTCAGTTTACGATGATGAAAAGGTTCTGGAGGTGGATGGTGGTGAGGGTTGTACAACAATTAAAACAACGTAATGCCACTGAACTGTAAACTTAAAAATGGTTAAACTGATGAAAGTATGTTATATATATTTTCCTACAATAAAAAGGGTACTAATCCCCCCCAAAAACTATCTTAAATACTTCATTTCCTAAATTTGTTGGGTTTTTTTTTTCACTCAGCAAATCTATACTTGACACTTACTATGTGCCAGACAGTGTGGTATAAAGGAATAAAGGTTGGGATAAACTGGCCAAGTCTCTGCTCTCGTGAACATTTTGGGGGGTGGGGGTAGGATGCAGACAGACTAACAGATAAATGTACAATGTCAGGTGGAAGTGAGTGCAATGGAAAAATCATTAGGCAGAGTGAGGGAGAAGAGAGTGCAGAGGCTGATGGGGGCAGGGGTGCTATGATTGCAGGGTGGCTGGGAAAGAATCCTCCCATGAGAACATCTGAGCAAAGACTTGAAGGGGCAGAGTGCTGCGGGCACTCGTCTGTGGCAATCTGTTACAGCAGCTTTGTAAAGGAAGGGGTAATGGGATGGAGCAGGTGATAGGAGGCCCGGAACACAGAGCCACTTCTTGTTTCTTATAAACTTTTCAAAGGACAGTCGGTTAGTACAGAAGTATTTCCTCCACCATCTATGTGTCTTTCATTTGTCGTAAAAATGATCAGGAAAACCAACTCCTATACCTTATTCTAATAGGAATGTTTGTAAGGAGACAATTTACATCTCCCATTGCTACTAATTTACATCTTCCATTGCTAGAGCGCCCTCCAGTGTCTCTGTATGAAAATAGCACTTGGCTTGAATTTTTTACCCCCCTTAATTTTTTTTTTATTTGGCCAAAGTAAAGAGGGCATATCCTCCCTCTCACAAAAGATACTGAGACTAATTAAGGAGACAATTCAAGTGTGAGTGCTTTAAAATAAGCCTGCACTACTTGTAAAGTGATACAATGTATATGTGCACAATGATGTTTTTAAATGACCATATCAACTTTAAAAAGGTTCAAAGAGAGGCCCTTATTTTAATAATATACAATTTTTCAGCATTGTAGAACTTTCAGCTAAACAGCAAACACCATCTACCACTAAACTGTGACCCTAATTTTACTGGGGGTGGCAAGTAGAATAATAAAGTAAGAAAAAGGTGCTGTCTTTTAAAATTTTAAATATCCTGCACTTACACAGCACTAGAGTGACTACCTTCTCAGTCAGAATATAGTGCAGAGAAACTGTTAAGACAGTCTTGCCCATACCAAGCGTCCTGGTGAAATAGAATCCTTGCTGCTCACGGAAATTGGCTTTGTTCCTTTGTTATGAAATCTGGCGCCTTTGTTAATACAAAAGCCTAGCTAAGAGGAAGATGCTACATGTGGTGTAGTTCTGAAGAGAACTTGCAGGAAAGGTAAAACTTCATGGCTGTTTACAGAAACACCTTGTAGCTAGGTCAGTGTGACAGCCGAGGCCACAGAGGGAAAAGCCACCAGGGGCTGACAGCCGGGGGAGGGGTTCTTTCCAGGCCTGGAGCTGCCTGCTGTGTAACCAACAAGACAGTCTGCTTCCTGTACTGTGCGTGGGTCTGCTGATGCCAAGGAAAATGGGCAAATAAGCCTCCACAAAACATACTGGAATCCAGGTATCTATCTCCTGAATTTCTGGAGGGTGATTTGACAACAAGCATCAAAAGGCTTAAAATGTCCATACCCATTGATCAAGCAAGTTCACATGCAGAAATTTACCTCCAAGGACACAAGTAAGGGTAGCCAATTTGGGTATAGGGACACTTATCTCTGTACTTCTAAGAAAAACTTGGAAATAGACCAAATGAACAACTGTGGTTATACACATACAAATACAAGTATGTATGAGAGTTGTGGAACAATAGTGAACATCAGTGATCCAAGTTAACATTCTAAACTTTAACCAAAACATAAAAGCCAAGCAACTGCCCAGCCAGCATGGCTCAGTGGTAGAGCGTCAGTCAACCTACGAACCAGGAGGTCACAGTTCAATTCTCTGCCCGGGTTTCGGGCTTGATCCCCAGTGTGGGGCATGCAGGAGGCAGCCGATCAATGATTCTCACTCATCATTGATGTTTCTATCTCTCTCCCCCTCCTCTCTGAAATCAGTAAAAATATATATTAAAAAGTCACAATACCAAACAATCATTTTATAAACTCAAACCCATTCTTTGTTTTTAAATTGAATTTACTGGGGTAACATTGGTTTGCAAAACCATACAGTGTTCAAGTGTACAACTCAATAAAACATCATCTGCACACTGCAACATGCGCCCAAAGCAAAGTCTCTTTCCTGCCCAGTTCCCTGCCCCCTCCCACCTTTGCCCACCTCCACCTACTCCCCACCCCCTTTTCCTCTGGCTATCACCACACTGTTGTCCATGTTTGTGTGTGTGTGTGTGTGTGTGTGTGTGTGTGTGTGTGTGTGTTGCTTAATCCCTTCACCTTCAAACCCATTCTTGATCAAAACTCTAAGCTGAGATGACTTCAGCAAAATTGCAGAGAAAGGACCTTCAAAAATCCTACCCTCCATAAAAATAATAAAATATTTACCAGCATTGTCAGAATCAACTTTTTTCAGAACTCTAGAAATTAACCAGTCTTACAGCAATCTGGAAGCATTTACTGAACATGGATGAACAGCAAACTATGTGAGTTTTTTTAACTTACCCTATGACTCCTCTCCCCAATTTGATGGTAGCCTTGAAAATCAACAGCCACAATCACCTGAAAACCTGCAGCCTGGCAGCCCCTGGAGGAGGCAGGGCAGGATTAGAGCTCTTTCGAAGCCCCATTCCCCGAGAACTGTCACTATTTGAGCTGTCTGGTGGTTCCCTGGAAGACCCCACTTGCAAAATTGACCTGACTTGGAGCTCAAAAAGTGAAAACAGCATTTTCTCTGAGGGCGTTTGTTGAAATCAATCAGAAGCAATTATCTGACATCACAGCTACCTGAGATGGTGGTTAACAACTGGTGCAAAAACAGACTAACCAAAAAGCTTAGTAGGAAAATCTGGAGAATGTGATATCCATAGTAAATCTAAAATGACATGCACAATTATAGGGCTGCTGCTAGCAGATTCACTTTAAAAGAAATACTAAGGGAAGTTCTTCAGGCTGAAAATAAGTGATCCCATAATTCAAATTCAAATTCACACACACACACACACACACACACACACACAGCAAGGGTACAGGCAATATGTAATTATAAGACACAGTATAAATGCATATTTTTGCTTTCTTCTCTTACCTAATTTAAAAAACAAAGGTATGAAAGAATACTGTATAAACTGTATTGTTAGGCCTTTAACATACAGAAATGTAATATATTTGCCAATAATAACACAAAAGAGGTGGGTGGGAGCAAAGATGTACTGGGCTACAGAAATGGCACCAAATGGCAACTCAAATCCACAAGAACAAATGAAGAGAATCAGAAATAGAAGATTATTATAACAAATATACTATAAAGTATATATATATGTATGTTTATATATAGTATGTGTGTATGTGTACTTCCATCTCCTTTCCTATGTTTCTTTAAAAGAGATAAAATTATATAAGTAATAACTACAACAATATATTACTGAGTTTACAAACATTATAAATATAATGTGTATAGCAATAATGCCACAAAAAAAAAGAAAGGGGAATAAAACTATATAGAAGTAACATTTCTCTATCTTCTAAAAGTAAGTATAAATCAAAAGTAGGTTCCAATAAACTAAGATATATATGGTAATGTACAAGCAATGAAATATTATCCAGTCATAAAAAGTGCTTAAGTTCTGATACATGCTACAACATGGATGAATCTTGAAAACATTATGCTAAGTAAACTAAGCCAGAAAAGAAAGGACAAATATTATATAATTCCACTTATATGAAATATCTAGAAAAGACAAAGTCAGAGAGATGGGAATAGATTAGAGATTACCAGGTACTGAAGAAGGAGGAGTTATTGCTTCACGGGTATAGAATTTCTGTTTGGAGTGACACACAAAAAAATTGGAAATAGAGAGTGGTGATGGTTACACAAGAGTATGAATTTAATAATGCCACTAAGTGGTACACTGAAAATGGTTAAAATGGCAAGGCTATGTCTATTTTACCACAATTTAAAAAAATGTATATGGTAAGCCCCCCAAAAATGTATATGGTAGCCGAAACCGGTTTGGCTCGGTGGATGGAGCGTCGGCCTGCGGACTGGAGGGTCCCGGGTTTGATTCCGGTCAGGGGCATGTGCCTGGGTTGCGGGCGCATCCCCAGTGGGGGATGTGCGGGAGGCAGCTGATCGATGTTTCTCTCTCATCGATGTTTCTAACTCTCTATCTCTCTCCCTTCCTCTCTGTAGAAAATCAATAAAATATATTTAAAAAATAAAAAATAAAAAATAAAAAAATGTATATGGTAACCACTAAAAAAAAAAACCCCACCAAACTTTAAAAACAGTTAAAATATCATTTAAAAAAATTGAAAATATTACATTAGAAAATATTAACTTAAAACAAAAGAAAGCAGCAAAGAGGGAATAAAGAAACAAAAAGGACATGAGACATATGTATAGGGTGGGGCAAAAGTAGGTTTACATTGTTTGTATAAAAAATGATACAATAATTAATAACAATACAAGAATAAACTGTGTTTTGCATACTCACAACTGTAAACCTACTTTTGCCCCACCCTCTATACATGTATGAGAAACCAATACCAAATAAACACATTACAAAAAAGGAAAACTACAGACAAATATCTGTCATGAACATAGATATAAAACTCTCAACAAAAAATATTAGCAAATAAAATCCAATAATGTATAAAAACAGTTATAGCCCCAGCTGGCTTGGCTCGGTGGATAGAGCGTCAGCCTGCAGGGCCGTGTGATTCCACCTTCGGCCGTGGGTTATGTTGTTGCTGGGACACTGTCGGCCCCGAATCTGGTTTACTGCACACTTGTGTTTGCATTCCACACCCTGTATGACAGCAACTTTGCAGAGTGCCCTCTTGCACTCTGGGACCCCCTGGGGGATGTCAGAGAGCCAGTTTCAACCCAATCCCCGCAGGCCAGGCCAAGGGACCCCAGCTGTCAGAGGGACACCCCCCCTTCCTCTCTCTGCAGATGCCCTTTGAGCCGAGGCGCTGTCATCCCAGGTGCAACCAGCCAGGGAAGGACCACGGGAGGTTGGCTCCAGGGTGTCCAGCCTGTCTCCGCCCAATCCCACCCCGCCAGCCACCTTCTAATTAATTTCCTTTCAATGTGCATGAATCCGTGCACCGGGCTACTAGTCTAGTGCAATAAGAAAAGAAATACAAGGTATACACATTGGGAAGAAAAAAAACACCTGTCTTTGTTTGCAAATGACATGACTATCTATGTAGAATTAACAAAAAATAATTCATGAAATTAATAAGTGATTATGGCAAACTTGCAGGGCACAAAATTAATATTTAAAAAGTCTATTACTTTCCTATATACCAGCAATGAACAATTGAAATTTAACACACAATATAATTTACTATAGCACCCTCAAATATGAAATACTTAGGCATAAATATAACAAAACATATACAAAATATATGTGCAGAGAGCTATTCAACTCTGATGAAAGAAATTAACATTTCAATAAATGGAGAGACAGTCCATGTTCAAGGATTGGAAGACTCAGTCTGTTAGGTTGGCAATTATTCCCAACTTAATCTATGGATTCAATGCAATCCCAAACACATCTCAGCAGGCTATTTTGTGGATGTCAACAAACTGATTATAAAGTTTATGTAGAAAGGCAAAAGATTCAGAATAGCCAACGCAATACAAAAGAGGACTTAAGTTGGCAGTCTGACACCACCTAACGTCAAGACTTAATATAAAGCTACAGTCATAAAAACAGCATGATATTGGCAATAGGCATATAGGTCAATATAACCGAATAGAGAGGCCAGAAATAGACCCACACAAATATAGTCAACTGATCTTTGACAAAGGGGCAAAGGCAATTTAGTGGAGAAAGGATAGTTTTTTCAACAAATGGGCTGAGAACAATTGGATCAATGTGCAAAAAAGTGAATTAGACGAACCTTACACCTATTATAAAAATTAACTCTAAATGGACCATAGACCTAAGTATAAAACACGAAACTGTAAGACTTCTAAAAGGGGATGTAGGAAAAAATCTATGTAACCTTGGATTGGAAATGAGTTTTTAAATATAACACCAAAAGCATGATCCATGAAAGAAAAAAATTGATATGCCTGACGGTTAAAAAAAGAAAAACTTCTGCTCTATGAAAAGCACCATTAAGAGAATGAAAAGATAAACTACAGACTGGAAGAAAATATTTGCAAAATATATATCTGATAAAGGACTTATATCTACAACATGAAAACAATGCTTAAAACTCAACAATAAGAAAAGAACCCAATTAAGAAATAGGAAGAGCTGAATAGATACCTCACCAAAGATACACAGATGATGCTCAATATCAGGCAATTTCAAGTTAAAACAAATTAACATATTAAAACAGTAACATATCTATTAGAATGGCTAAAAAAAAATTTTAACTGACAACACTAATTGCTGACAAGGATATGGAGTAACAGAAACATGGCCATCATAGTTAGAATGCAAAATGGAATAGCCACTTTGGAAGACAGCTTGCTACTTTCCTACAAAGCTACATATAGTCTTATCATACAATCATACTTCTAGGTATTGGGGCAATTGATTTGAAACTTATATCCAAAACCTGCACACGAATGTTTATAGCAGCTTTATTCATAATCAATAAAAACTAGAGGTAACCAAAATGTCCTTCAATAGATACATCTATACAATGGAATATTATCTACACTAATAAAAGAGAAACATGGTAATTAGCGTACGACCGCTACCCTTCCCATTGGCTAATTAGCATATCCTTATGCAAATTAACTGTCAGCCAAGATGGCGGCCGGCAGCCACGCACTGAAGCGAGCAGGGAGGCTTGCTTGCT
>NW_005353448.1:906796-910541 GCF_000412655.1 Myotis brandtii
CTCCCCTATCGGCCCTACTCTGTGCGTGACAGGGGGCAGCGCTCCAACCCCCTGATTGGCCCTGCTCTGTGCGTGACAGGGGGGAGCTCCCCAACCCCCTGATGGGCCCTGCTCTGTGCATGACAGGGGGCAGTGCCCAACCCCCTGATTGGCCCTGCTCTGTGCGTGACAGGGGGGAGCTCCCCAACCCCCTGATGGGCCCTGCTCTGTGCGTGACAGGGGGCAGCGCTCCAACCCCCTGATTGGCCCTGCTCTGTGCGTGACAGGGGGCAGCGCTCCAACCCCCTGATTGGCCCTGCTCTGTGCGTGACAGGGGGCAGCGCTCCAACCCCCTGATTGGCCCTGCTCTGTGCGTGACAGGGGGCAGCGCTCCAACCCCCTGATTGGCCCTGCTCTGTGCGTGACAGGGGGCAGCGCTCCAACCCCCTGATTGGCCCTGCTCTGTGCGTGACAGGGGGTGGCGCCGCAACCTCCCCATCGACCCTGCCTTGAGTGTGACAGGGGGCGGTGCCCCAACCCCCCAATCGGCCCTACCCTGAGTGTGACTGAGGGTGGCATCGCAACCTCATGATCCGCCCTGCTCTGTGCATGACAGGGGGCGGTGCCCCAACTCCCCAATCAGCCCTGCTCTGAGCCCGACCAGGGGCTGCACCTAGGGATTGGGCCTGCCCTCTGCCACCCAGGAGCAGGCCTAAGCCAGCAGGTCGTTATCTCCTGAGGGGTCCCAGACTGCGAGAGGGCACAGGCCGGGCTGAGGGACCCCCCCTACCCCCTGAGTGCACAAATTTTTGTGCACCGGGCCTCTAGTCTATATATATAAAAGCCTAAGCGACCGGCTGACCAAACAACCGGTCAATTGTTTACTATGACGACACACTGACCACCAGGGGGCAGACGCTCAATGCAGGAGCTGCCCCCTGGTGGTCAGTGCGCTCCCCCAGCCAACCTCCCTTGACCGGCCAACCTCCTGCGGTCCCTCCGCCAAGCCAGCCAGGCTGAGGGCCCCCACCCATGCACGAATTCGTGCACCGGTCCTCTAGTTCAGCAATAAAAGAAAATGAGTTATCATGCCACAAAAAAGACATGGAGAGTCCTTAATACATATAGCTAAGTCAAGGAATGCAATCCAAAAAGGCAAAACTACAGGGTGGGCAAAAGTAGGTATACAGTCGTAATACAAGTAAGTAATACAATAAACAATAAATAATACAAGAATAAACTGTGCTTTGTATACTCACAACTGTACCTACTTTTGCCAACCCCTATATAGAAACAGTAAAATGATCAGTGCTTGCCAGGAGTTTGAGAGGGGGGATGGATGAATAAGTGAAGCACAGGTGAATTTTTAGGGAAGTAAAACTATTCTGTATGATACTGTTATGGTAGATACATGAAATTATGCATTTGCCATAACCCAAAGAACTTTATAGCAAAAAGTGACTGCAGACTCCAACGTTCCCCACCTCTGAGTTGCAACTCTAAGCAACTATGTACTATGTTGCAAATGTAGTAGCTAAACAAAACCCCCGGAAACCAGCTTTTAGCCTTAATGCATGCAATTAAAAAAAATCATTTGGGAGGTAGGGGGATCCAGGAAAGAATGCAGACCGTGACAAGAGAATCTAACTGCAGTACAAATATATGGAACAACCTCATTGAAGGGAATGGGAGAAAAAGGTGCTAACCTAACTGACTTCGGAAATGAGTAGAGCCAGTAAGACTAAAGGGAAAGGAACCGCACGTAAGCACTGTAGTGTAGTTGATAAAGTCCCCCCCCCCGCCCATGAAGTATGGTCTAACAATTCAGATACGGCTATATGAGTATCCTGAAATTAAACAATTAAGTAACTAGATGGCTATGGTGGGATCCAGGTTTCTCACTGTTTGGAGTGAAATTTTACAAATAAGCAAGGGAGAAGGCTAGAATGAGCCATGTAGTAACGGATTAGAACTGGAGGCTACGGGATGTCCAAAAAATGTCTACACACTTTAACACCTGATAGCTCAATTTTGAAAATGAAATGCATTTTAATAAACACCGCCTTTATAATTATTCAAAGTGTGTGTGTATATATATATTTTTTTTTGGGGGGGGGACACCCTATATATGAATTCATGCTTAGCCTATGTAGATACAGATGGTTACATATAGAAATATTTGTAGATGCGTGAATCTGCATGGGCTGCTATTCACACACACATATCATTAACCCCCCTCTATCAGCTACGGGGGGTTGATGGAAAAGGTACCCTAATAATAGCACAGCTAGGAGTGAAAAGCTATGCTCCCCCAACTTGAGGGCAGAGTACATAAACTGAGCAGTGGCCACAGAGAGCAGCAGGGCTGGAGACAGGCTGGGCAGGAAAGCATCAGACAGCACTGCCACAGGGACAATGTTGGAGGGTTGGGAAGAGGAGTCAGGAATGGTCCCTGCCCGTCAGCAATGGTGCTGATGCTCTAAGAACCGGAGGAAAAAGCCAGCAGAAGCATACAGTGCTCTTCACCTCCATGAGCACTGGCTCATGTGACGGAACTTGGGTAGAAATGAAGACTTCTCTAAGCAGGCTTTCCTAAGTTGACGTTTGGCGCCTTCACTTCTCCCATCCCCGTGTGTTCTGAAGACACCAGGACGGGAGGGTTTAGCTCAGGGTGCCTCTGGAAAGCAGCCTGCGTGGAGGCCTGCAGCCAGGGCCGCGGTGGGGTGTGCAGGTATGTTGAGAATGAGCCGGTGCTAATGGAGGTGAAGAGCACTGTTTGCTGAGCACCCAGCCCCTTAGAAGTAGGTGGCTGCGTGCGGTCACTGGACCCACTGTTGAACAGGCCCCTTCATAGGCCAGAAAAGAGACTTTCTGGAAGGGTCTGCACATACACCTCAACGACTCCTCTGGTTCCTGGGCTGATCCCCTGAGCCCGGGGCCATGTCCCAGGCCTGAGTGTAGGAAATGGGAAGGGGGGATGCATTCACCTGGTCGGTCTTGGCATGGGACCCTGCTGAGTCAGGAAGCAGGGAGCAAGCAAATGCAAGAACCAAACTCTGAGCCTCAGGTTCCCCATCTTTATAAACAAGTCACTGGGCTTCACATGGTGGCCAAGGAAGCAAATGAGATAAGGTGTATTCAGGCACGTGGTAGACCAGCGGTTCCCAAAGTGTGGTCCGAGGACACCTGAGGGGTCCCCGAGACCCTACCCTCTGAAAGGGTCTAGGAGGGCTTCCCTTTTCCAACAAGTATCTGCATCTATGGGAGATCGGAATTTCCTTGTAAATTTCCCCCAGAACAGCTGATATGAGAATTGTCCTTTATTAAACCAAAGAGGTTTTAAAAATTTACTTTAAATATGTGTGTGTGTATAGTTATAGTTATTTATACATTAAAGATGTCATTTGTGCTAAAATGTAATGGGTTTGTTATTTTTAAATAAATACTTTTAACTCCTCATACAGTAAAAATCAAGATACGAGCAAAAGCTCTTAAGGGTCCTCAATAATTTTTCACGTGTAGAGGGGTCCTTAGACCGAGCAGTTTGGGAACCGCCTGCGGCGCACACCAGGGAAGGTGCTCCAGCTCCCGAGGTGAGCAGCTGGGGTGACGCCGGGACCCTTTACGGAACCTCCGCGCGTTCACCGCCCGCATTAGTGGGGAGGCTGGTTAGTTCTCCGGGGCTGACAGGCCGAACGTCTGCGCCCACGTTCCGGGTCTGCACCCACGTCCCACAGGAGGGCGAGCAGGGGCGACCTTGGCAGAC
>NW_005353448.1:910833-930833 GCF_000412655.1 Myotis brandtii
CTCCCCCCATCACCACTTCCCTGCGGGGCTCAGGCTGCTCCCGACCTCCCGCCTCTCGGGCTTTTCCGCACGGAGGCCCCGCCCAACCCTGCCAGCCGCGCCCTCCCTGCTGCGCACCTGCTCTCCGCACCCGCCCTGATCAGACCTTCCCCGCAGAGCTGCGGGTGGCTCCTTCTGAGCAGGTTTTCTGCTGACTGAATCCAACTCTCCCCGTGCTTGTGGGGTTTTCAAGGCGACTATTGACACACCTTGCATTTTCTAGCCAGAACAGGACACGTTTTCTAGGAAGGTGTTGTTTTTGTTGTTAAAAATACTGCCTTAGCCCTAACCGGTTTGGCTCAGTGGATAGAGCATCGGCCTGCGGACTGAAGGTTCCCAGGTTCGATTCCGGTCAAGGGCATGTACCTTGGTTTCGGGCACATCCCCAGTGAGGAGTGTGCAGGAGGCAGCTGATCGATGCTTCTCTCTCATCGATGTTTCTAACTCTCTATCTCTCTCCCTTCCTCTCTGTAAAAAATCAATAAAATATATTTAAAAAAAAATACTGCCTTAAAAAGTTTGTGAGCGTCACCATGTACATGCCTTGGCTAACAATCCATTATGGGAAGTATCTATACTAATAAAAGGGTGATATGCTAATTAGACCAAACATCTTCCGGACATCCATCCAGATGTCCTTCTGCACAAAGCCACGGTGGCAGGGGCAGAGGCAGCAGCTGTTAGGGGCGACCAGGCTGGCAGGAGAGGGCAGTTAGGGGCAATCAGGCCCTGCAGGCAGGTGAGCAGTTAGGAGCCGACGGTCCCAGATTATGAGAGGGATGTCCAACTGCCGGCAGTCAAACATCCCCCAAGGGGTCCCGGATTGGAGAGGGTGCAGGCCAGGCTGAGGAACTCCCCCCCCTCAGCATGAATTTCGTGCACCAGGCCTCTAGTATGCCTATAATAGGCAGCTGTCTGAGCCAGAATCATAACCTTCCCCTGAAAAACTCTGGCCGGTTTTTCAGCAAATACAACTCCTCCAGCTTCATAGTTGGGAAACTGGAAGGTACTAAAACAGAGTTTACCAGTTGTGTGACTGGGGAAGTTACTTAAGCTCTCAGTGCTTTAGTTTCCTCGTCTAAAAGATGGGACTATAAATAGTACTCATCTCTTAGGGCTGTTATAAGTATACGTATATTGAGTTAATTAATAAGCTTAAAACCTTGCTTGGCCCAGAACAAGTGATCAATAGTGTTAATTACCTCTCATTATTGTCATCACAGCAATTCCCTTCTTAAAACTTTTAGTGGCTTCCAATGGGAAGCATTTAGAGTAAAACCTAAATTCTTCACTGCAACCCTGATCTGACTTTCCAGTCTTGTCTCGCTCTCCCCGTCTTCATTAAGTTCACTAAACCCCCTCCCACTTCAGGGCCTTGGAACATGTGGATCCCTATCTCCAGAACGCTCATGGCTACAAATTATCATCTTCCAGGACACTTGCCCGACCTGCCACCTGTGCAAAGGGACCTGTGCAGATGACCCAAACTAGAGAAATAAATTGATTTCATTTCACAGTAACCTGATCATTTCCATCACAGACCTCATCACAATGTTTATTTGAGTATTTGTGAATTCACTTTCTTTTTTTAAAATATGTTTTTATTGATTTTTATTACTTTGTTTTTCTTTTTTTTTAAATTGATTTTTAGAGCGAGAGGAAGGGAGAGGGATAGAGAGATAGAAACATCGATTGAAAGAGAAACATCATTAATCGGCTGCCTCCTGCACACTGGGGATTGAGCCCACAGCCTGGGCATGTGCCCTGATCGGGAATTGAACCCACGACCTTTTGGTTCCTGGGTCGACGCTCAACCACTGAGCCATGCCGGCCGGGCGTGAATTTACTTTCTTATTGTTACTTTCCCCACAGTGGGAGAAATGGTAGTTTTCAACATGGGAGGGAACTGTAATCAGGTGGGCTTTTTGGGTGCGTTATTATCATTTAGGAGGCAGGGCTAGGGCTGTGTGGGCAGTCCCACTTAAAAAGGCTGCTACTGCTCCATCCATAGGAATAGACGGTTAGCTCTTTGAGAACAGGGGCCTGGCATATCTTGTTATTGCTATATGCTCCTGGCTCAGCGATAGGTATTTGATAAATATAAAATGAAAATGTTCCACTAGCCTCATTATAATTCTGACAACTGCCATATTAGTTATCCTTATTAATAATGCCCTGGCCCAGCCCTGGCTGGATAGCTCAGTTGGTTAGAGCATCGTCCTGATATGCCAAGGTTTTGGGTTTGATCCCCTGTCAGAACACATACAAGAATCAACCAGTCAATGCACAAATAAGTGGAACAACAAATCAATGTTTCTCTCTCCCCCCTCCCTTCCTCTCTCTCTAAAATCAATAAAAAATAAAAAGAATGTCCTGAACCTTAAGGCTAATTTTCTGATTCAATTTCTTTCAGATTCTGCTTGAAAAAAGTATAGCTATGCCCATTCTCACCAGCGATGTTGTGGTTTTATTGAGTTCCTTCATGAAATTACCAACTGGTAGGTTTTAAGAACTGTTTTCTAATGTTGGTATATTTTAAATAATGCTTCATAACACTTTATCTACGTGAGTGTGGAATTCTGGAGGATGTATTTCCAGATCTAAGAGAGAAAAGGATTCAGAGTTTCTCCTTTGAGGCTAGTCAAATCTGTCTTTACTCACAGTCCCCAAAACTGAAAGGAAAATAAAGTATGTTTGCCCCAAGGGCATTAAAAGAAAACATATGAAATGTATCAGGGTGAATAATTCGATGAGTCCCATTACTCTGTTGAGTTCAGCAATCTGGTGGGGTAAGGACCTGGCAGAGAGCTGAGAGAGAAGAATAGGAGCCAGAAATATCACACCTCTATTGCATAATGGGTTTGGGGTGATGATGGTGGGCACCAGAAAAATCAACCAACACTGATCATTGTTGAAGCTGGGTGAGGAGTGCATGAGGTGGAGTGGGATTTATTGTGAGGGGCAGTTCCTCAACTTTGTGAATGTTGGAAAATATTCTTAATAAAAAAGTTGAAAACAAAAATCAATTCAACTAATGCTCTGTATAGAAAGAGCCAGAGGCAAATTTTCCCAGAGCCAATGGCGGTTGAGCCTCGGGCCCCTGACTTGCACGGGCCCCTTCCAAGTGCTCACCAATGTGTTCACAGGGTCATTTGTTTTTGTAAACTGTACAAAGTAAGATATTTTAACTACCAATGGTTAAGATACTTCCTCTGCCTACTCCGATTACCCTCTCAGATTTCTTTTGTGTTGGATGGCACTGGGGTGGCTGCAGTATTTTGGGAGTCCAGTAAGAAGACATTAAACTGGGATAGAGTTGGTTTCGTTGTGGTAGAATATGCTTATGTGATTTGCAGTTATTATTAGCAGTCCTGGTTGAGAAATAGCTTCCAGGAATACTGCTACCCACTGTGCTGACTCACCTGTGGAAAGGTATTGAAGGTCAGAGGTCATAGTCCAGTAACAATGTGCCCTTAGAGCCCCTAGCGCCAGAAGTATGTGGGTAGTAGAAGAGAAGCAAAGTTTGAAATGCACGGAGCCTGAGACCGCCTGTGGAAAATTCTTCTAGTCACCAGATATGTAAAGTTGCAAACACAGTTTCATTCTTGTCTAGGTCTGATCAACATAGAAGCTCTCCCCTGTCTGGAATACACTCTAATACAGTGGTTCTCAACCTTGGCTGCACATTAGAATCACCTGGGAATCTTTTTAAAATCCTGATTTCTGGGCCTCATCCTCCGGAAATTCTGTTTCTTTGTTATGGGGTGGGGCCACAACATTAGTAACAAAGAAACAGAATTTCCGGAGGATGAGGCCCAGAAATCAGGATTTAAAAAAGATTCCCAGGTGATTCTAATGTGCAGCCAAGGTTGAGAACCACTGCTCTAATAGCACTGTGGTGGCTTCCACATTGGAGAACCCTTCTTCCAGAATTTCCTTGCCTGTGTGGGCCCAGATTGGAGTTGTTCACAGGAGACATTTGCATACAGTCAGAAAGGTGGAGGGGAAGCAGCTGGTCATGGGGAACCAGGCACTGCAGCCCGTTGCACATGTATGCCTCTTGATCTGTGGGCTCACCCTACTGGCAAGGGGCAGTCAGCGTTAGCTTTCTTTTGAGATTGTTTTGCAGATCTTGTTACTTTACATTCATATCTACTCGTTTTTTTAAAAGAATTCAAACAGACTTACACACGTATTGACATGATTCCTGACCTCAAGAAGCGATCTAAATGAAAGTCTGACACATGCTACAACATGGATGAACAACCTTGAAGACATTATGCTAAGTTAAATAAGCCAGACACACACACAAATATTATATGATTCCACTTATTTGAGTTTCCTGGAGTAGTCAAATTCATAGAGACAGGAGGAGAATGGGGGTAGCCAGGGCCTGAGGAGGAGAATGGGGGTAGGCAGGGCCTGAGGGGGGTAGCCAGGGCCTGAAGTAGGGAGTTATTGTTTAATGGGTGCAGAGTTTCAGTTCCAGAAGTTCTGGAGATGGATGCTGTGATGGTTGCACAACAATGTGAATATACTTCATGCAATTGAACTATACACTTCACATGGTTAAAATAGTAAATTTGATGTCATATATGTTTTATCACATAAGAAAAAGGATTTTAAACAGAAGCCATCAGTCTAGTGAAAGAGGCAGATAGGTTAATAGGAAAAATGGGTGGGTTCTGAGATCTACTGGTGACATGGGGCAAGGGGATATGGAAGCAGAAAGGATGCTGCCTCCCATTCCGCCTGTGGGAGAGGAGCAGAGGAACCCGGGGCAGAGAAGGGGATAGACACCAGGAGGTGGAGAGTGAGTCTGAATGGGTTAGGGGCAAGCAGACAGAACACAGCAGCTGAAGGGACGACCTGGGCCCAGACTGAAAACCACCGGAGTGCTCAAGGTCTCAACCATGGTTACCCTAAAAAATCCAGGTCTGAATAGAAACGTGTTATATTGTTATCACTCTCACTGTTAATCTTGGAAATACAGTATTGCATTTCTGTATTGGCTCAGCTACACTTTTGGGAAATAGCCACACCCAAGGAAATATTGAATAAAAATATCTAATCACGCACGGTTTACTATAACCTTTTAAAGCTTAAATAACTTAGATAATTTAAAGCTTAAATAACCATTTAAAGCAGTAACGATTAGGAAAATAAAGCTGCATTATTCTTTTGTTATGAACACCAAAGGCTCTTTATCATAATCTATTTTTTTCTTCCTTTTGGTGTCTGGCTGATGTAGGTTATTTTCACCAAAAGTTGAGTCTCAAAGGCTGACGGGCCAGAGTCACTGATTTAAGACTTCAGAATGTTCCACTTAGAAAGAGGCATATTAGAAGTTCTATGGAATGATTTTTCAACAGTGGCACAGATAGAACTATACTCTGAAATCATCCATCCCTCCTGCTGCTCCCATACAAAACCCTCCCAGCCTCACCTCCTGGCAGGAGCTGGCTTTGATAACGTGAGGACTATGTCTGGCCTTCTTGGGGAGAGAGGAGGAGACTGTCTCTCAAATTTAGGCCAAATGCAGAATAACTAGCAGCCACGTTATGGACCTTAGCCTTAGCATTTCTCTGAAGAAGTTAGACCAGCTGACGTGAAAATTCCTTCAGGCTTCCAAATACTGATTTTATAACTAAGACTAGAGGCCCGGTGCATGAATTTGTGCACAGATGGGGTCCTTCAGGCTGGCCTGCGGGGATCGGGTCCCAGCTCGCACCCCCAGGCTTGCAGCCCCAGCTCACACCCCCAGCCTCACAGCCCTGCAGCCCCACCTGGCACTCTGCCATGGCCTGGCGCCGCCCACTCACCTGCTCCACCATCCCTCTGCAGTCCCACTCTCATTGAGGCCTATTGGGGCTGGCAGTGCCTCCCTGCTGCCCGCTGCCAGCGCTGCATTGCCAATGCCCCCATGTTCCGTGCCACCCCCTGGTAGTCTGCACACGTCATAGCGAGTGGTCGAACTCCAAGTCAAACAATTTGCATATTAGGCTTTTATTATATAGGACTAGAGGCCTGGTGCATGAAATTCATGCACGGGGGTGGGTCCCTCAGCCCGACCTGCACCCTCTCCAATCTGGGATCCCTCAGGGGAGCCCTCTCCAATCTGGGAGCCCTGACAGCTTAGGCCCACTCCCCATGGTTCTCTGCTCTCTGCAGGGCCTGGCTGCTTTGCACCCACTGCCCAGAGGCTCTCCGTGGCCCAGAGAGGCTTCCGCAGCTGGGCGGGATGCTTGCCTCATCACCGCAGCAACAACGCAAGCATTCTGCCCCAGGTGTTCCTGCCATGCACGCTGCCCAGAGGCCCTCCGCAGCCGGGGCAGGACGCTTGCCTCATCGCCACGGCGATGAAGCAAGCATTCCGCCAGGCCGCTCACGCTGCCTGTTCTCAGTGGCCATGCCCCCAGGACTGGGGGACTCCGGTGGGGCTGAGGGGACTGGGTGCCGCCATCTTGTGGCTATGGGTGTTGACATCTTTGTGATGGAGTGATGGTTAATTTGCATATTACTCTTTTATTAGATAGACTTTTTCTTTAACCTTTACCGCAAAAACTGCGCTGCAGCTCCCCCTAGTGTCAGCAGGTGGAGGGTTCCCTCACACCCCCTCACTGCTCTTCCGACCCTTCCCCTGATCCACTCTTCCTATTTTTTTTTTTATAAAAGTGGATGTTGTTTTTAATGATCAGAATACAGAATGCACATGCTTCTCTTTTAAAAAAAAATATACTTTTGTTCATTTCAGAGAGAGGAAGGGAGAGGGAGAGATAGAAAGATCAATGATGAGAGAGAATCATTAATTGGTTGCCTCCTGCATGCCCCCGACTGGGGACCAAGCCTGCAACCCGGGGAATGTGCCCTGACTGGGAATCGATCAGTGACCTCCTATTTCATAGGTAGACGCTCAACCACTGAGCCACCGCAGCCAGGCCCACTCTTCCTTTTTTCCATATCAGGTACCCCCTTCTAAATTACCAGATAACGCTGTTATTTGTGATGTTTTTGTTGAATATAAGCCCCATGAGAGTAGAGATTTTTGCCTGTTTTGCTCACTGATGTATCCCAAACACCTGTAAGAGCACCTAGCACAGCAAAGATGCTCAAAACATATTTGTTAAATTCAAAAGTGTTGAATCTTGAAGGGTTCTCTGCCAAGATTATTCTTTACGTAATTTCCCCTGTTATTTTAATCCACTTGTGTGTTAATAATTACCTTGCTCCCTGGCTGCTGCCTCTTAACCACTTATGTAACAGTCCCCCAAGATGTCCGCATGTTAATTTGTGAATATGGTACTTGCAGGTCTGATTCAATCTTGAGATTGGAGATTATCCTGGATTATTGGGGTGGGCCCAATGCAGACACGGGGTTCTTAGGTGAGGGAAACAGGAGGGTGAGAGTCAGAAGAATTCGAATGGAGGCGAGAGTGATGGAATGGAGGCTAGAGTGAGGAGGGGCCAAGAGCCAAGGAATACGGGCAGCCTCTAGAACAGGGGTCCTCAAACTACGGCCCGCGGGCCACATGCAAATACAAATATTGTATTTGTTCCCGTTTTGTTTTTTTACTTCAAAATAAGATATGTGCAGTGTGCATAGGAATTTGTTCATAGTTGTTGTTTTTAACTATAGTCCGGCCCTCCAACGGTCTGAGGGACAGTGAACTGGCCCCCTGTTTAAAAAGTTTGAGGACCCCTGCTCTAGAAGCTGGAAAAGGAGAAGAAACAGCTTTTCCCCTCCGACCTCCAGAATGAACGCAGCCCTGCAGACACCTTGATTTTATCCTCATGAAAGCGATGTCAAATTTCTGGCCTCCAGGACTGTAAGATAATAAAGCTGTGTCGTTTTAAGCCACGAAGGTTGCAGTAATTTATTGTAGTGGCGATAAGAAACTTTCCCAAGAGCACCTCCACATACAAACCACTTCTTAAGAGTTCTTTTAAAGCCATTGGTCAGTCCAAAGTGACACTGCCTGGTTCAAATGACCATAGACGTCTCTGTCAGTGTCAGAGAGAACGGACAAGCTTTTGCTCTGGTCAGAGCCTCCTGCAATATGAACGTTCTAAAGAGAGCAGCTTCCGTAATTTTGCGAGAGAGAATGGGATCCCTTTCTCTTTATTTCATTTGAAAAGGACTCTTCACCTCTGAACCGATTAAATAGAGGCACAGAGCACTGACCAAACCTGACATTATATTAAGCATTGATTTGTTTATTGCTTGCCATTACGGTCATTTTATTCATTTACGATACGTTACTTTCCATTAGAATGTAAGCCCCATGAGGGTGGGAACTAAACTTACTTTGTTTGCTACTATATTATCAATGCCTAAAATGATGCTGGAGACAGAGCAGATGCTAATAAATATTTGAGGTATCCCAGAAGGAATACATGATAGCAATCCAACTGCAGTTTTAAATGATGATATTAAAAAAAAAAAAGGCAAGCAGCCCCAGGATGTTAGCTGTGATAGTAGGAAAGTAAGGTGACAGATAAGGACAAGGGTGAGTGTGGAGGAGGCACAGGAGGTATAGCTGGGCCTCAGAGATGATCCCTTGGCTACTCACGTATTGGCAAAATGAAAGAGGATGTTTGCCTACTGGAATAACCTATTAGGAATTTTGGTTATTACCTTACAGAGGCAGGCGAGAGGCCCTGTCCTGGCCACTACCAGGTAGCCTATGAAAAGCCAATAGTAATGACACGTGAAAGAACTAATGGGCAAGGTTATGCACTGCATCAGTGTTTGTTATTGCAAAATATTGGAAAAAAATCTAAATGTCCATCGACGAGGAGCAATTTTTAAAGTATAAAACACGAAACAACAGAAAAGTATACCACTGTCAGAAGAATAAAGACAATTTCCATGGACAAATATATAGGTGCCTCCCCAGAATATATACATACACTTTGAATAATTATAAAGGTAGTTTATTAAAATATATTTCATTTTCAAAATTGAGCTGTCAGCTGTCAAAGTGTGTATACATTTTTGGGGGACACCCTGTAGAAGCTATCTGTTATGTATAATAGAAGACACTTGGGCAGGGAAAAAGCAAGGCACAAAAAGTTGTATTATATTCTGTATTTTTTGTGTAAAAAAGAGTAAAATAAAAATATGTGTTTTATATATCCCAGTACTCAATTATTTAAAAACTCTGAAAGGATAAAATAATACTGCTGATGACAGGGGTTACCTGTTGGGGAGGTAGGAACCCAGCAAGTGGAGAAAGGGATGGGAAAAATGTTTACTGTATCCCTTTTGCAATTGTAAATGTTTTGAACTACGTATATGTATTACTTATTCAAAACTAAATTTAAATTATAGGAACAAGAAAATAAACAGAAAGAACAAAAAAAAAAAAAAGAAAGAAAGAAAAATCATGAACAGTAAGGCGAAGAAAAGAGAAACCACATTTCACCTTCATAAAGCTGTGGGTCCTGAACTCAGTCTGACCCAGAACACCCCTGCACCATCTTTATGTGTGGGGAGTGGGATACCATATGCATTTTGGCATCTTTGTGGCTGCTTAGTTCTGTACCTGTGCCATATCCCATATTGGATTAAAATCCCCTAAAGTCCCAGTGACTGGCACAGTTGACAGTCTGCACAGCCTCTATGGACATGAGACTTGATAAGATATGTGATGTTGAACCATATAATGAGGCTGGTTGGTTAAGACCCTCTGGGTTTTGTGGAATAATCTCTAATGCACCAGACAAGAAAATTGTTAACCAGCCTTATTGCTGACAATTTCCTATTACCACCGTAGGACAGACATGATTTGAGGATTATCCAGGCACTGACAAATCCCCTGGGCCCTGACAATCTCATTTACAAAAGAATCAAATCTGTTTATTACTGATAATAGATGGCATGCCCTCAGGTTTGCTTGTACGTAACATGTGCATCGCTTTTTATTTTTTCTTTTAGCAACAGGAGCCAAACGTGGATCCATCCTGATAAACTAGGCCTTTGGGACTATGTGATCTGATTGCTCTGAGCTGTTACTTAATCCTTGTTTGTTAAACCTTTGCACCCCTGCCCATAATGGCGTAACAGCCTTGATCCAGGATGCCAAAATGGTCCATCTACAAAAGAACCTCATAATGGTTTATGTGGCTGAGATTCTCTAGTTACTTTTCCTCCTTTTTATTTGTTGCTCTAAGAATTATTGAAATAAAAGGGCAGAGCAAATCTTAAACTCGTTGCTGTGATAAGCCTAACTCCCTGAATGCAAACTCCATTTTTTCATTCATCTTTGTATTCCCAGCCACAGGTATAGTAGCTAATACACAGTAAATTCTTAAACCAGTTGTGGGATTGCCTTGTTCATAAACTATCATAATTTATCTGGTAAAATGTTCTCAGATATCTAAATTTTAGTAGACTACATTTGGAAACACAAAGATTAATTTACATTAGACCTATCATTCCTTTTTATTTATAAGAATCAAAATGCTATCTGCCAAATTCCAAAACTGTGCATATTGTTAGTATTGAATCTTACCCATAATATTGTAATGAATATGATTATTTTTTTTCAGTATCACTGCACAAGAAAAAATTTCTAAGCGTAAGCTAGTATCTTCCTTAGCAAGATCTGCCTGACCCTGGGTCTTATGACCACTTCCCTCTGTAAGTTGCAGATGAAATTCTGATACACAAGCCCAGACTCAGAGGGAACTCTGGGCACCTCTGCACCGGGTGCTACTGGAGGGATCCCTTGGGACCAGCCAGGGGAAGAAGGCAATCTCTGGAGTCCAAACTCATCCCTTCCCAACTAGAATTCTCTTCTTTCAAATTTTCTGCCTAATGAATCAATGCAACTAGCCATGTAATTTTGAGTGTTTAAAAAGGCCCCTACTGAAGGTTTTGTTGTTAGTTTCCTGAAAATTAGAGGAGTTTTCGAATTCCTCATATACAAAGGCCAAACTGTTAAATCTCTCTACCTCTTTTTTAAAATCCCATTTAGTATTATATAGGTAACAATATGTGTTCATTACAGACAAATTGAAGTATATGAAAAATCAATAGAAGCATGGGGGAGAGTTAACACTCAAAGGTAATTGTTAATATTCTTATATCTTCCTTATAGATATCTTCTTATGCTTTTTTCTGGTGTATAGGTATCTATTTTTCTGGCATATGTATGTATTTCTCTCTCTCTCTCTCTCTCTCTCTCTATATATATATTTATATCACACAGTCATCTAATCCAATAAAAGGGTAATATGCAAATTAACTGTCACTCCATCACAAAGATGGCGGTGCCCATAGCATCCCACGCCCCGGCCGAGGAGGGAGGGAGGGAGGGCGTCTGGGCAGAGAGCACGCCCCCAGCCTAGTGGACACAATGCAGGGCTGGGGGCATGCTCCCTGAGGCCGCCGCAGGGCTTGGAGCACACACCCACCCTAGCGGACACAATGCAGGGGGGCCTCTGCGCATGAGCTGCAGAGGAAACACTTTTTCTGACCGCTCATTGGATAAGCTCCCTGTACGCCGCCATTCGCAGTGTTCTTGGTAACTTGGGTAATAAGAATCCAAGAAGGTGATCTAGGGTTTTTCCACTTCACTCCCGGAGGAAAAAACTAAGGTCCGCTGCTGGAGGGACTAAGAAATGTCATATCCTGCCCTAGCCAGTTTGGATCAGTGGATAGAGCCTCAGCCTGTGGACTTCAGGGTCTGGGTTCGATTCTGATCAAGGGCATGTACCTAGATTGCAGGCTCCTCCCTGGCCGAGGCCCAGGTCAGGGATCATGCAGGAGGCAACCAATCGAAGTGTCCCTCTCACATTGATGTTTCTCTCTGTCTTTCCCTCTCTCTTCCAAGCTCTCTAAAAATCAATGAAAACATATCCTCAGGTGAGGATCAAAAAAAAAAAGAAAGAAAGAAATGTCATATCCTATGAAAGACACATCTTGAAAATGCCTAAAGAAAGTTGTCATTTTTTTGTGGTGAAGAGACTGGAGTCCGTGTTGATGAAAACACCTTGGCGGCTGCAGCAGTGGCAGCAGCAGCGGGGTGATGGGGCTGGTGCCTTCCCCTGATCAGCCAGTCACCTCCCGCAGAGGGAGGCCAGACTGCAACTTAGGCCCGCTCTCCTAAGCAGTCAGTAGGACATCCCCTGAGGGCTCCCAGTCTGTGAGAGGGGGCAGGCTGGGCTGAGAGAGCCCCCCCAGTGCACAAATTTCGTGCACCAGGCCTCTAGTGTGTGTGTGTGTATATATATATATATATTTCAATAAAAATATATATACAGTTTTGCCACTTACTTTTTCTTTTCAAGTAAATCATTGAAACATTTATTTTACATAATACTGTATTATAAAACTACAATACACATGGATATATTCAAACTTTGGTGGACAGGAAAAGAAACAAAATACATATGTAAAAATAGTAAAGACAAATCCAAGGAGGTTTCCGATGTAAGCTATAAAAATGAGTTCAGAGTATTAGGAAATTAGTTACTTCTAATTCAGACATTTTCACTCTGGTAAACTTTGAAATGTCTTTTTCACACAAACTTTTTATAAAAATACAGCTGGAAAATTCTCCCATTGTCATGCAGTCCTAAGCTGAAAGTTTGCAAAATCTAGTTTTTGCTGCTTCTTTTTCTTCTTCTTTTTTGAAGCCTTTTAATTTAACTTATTGACCCAAGTATTTTTGCTACATCCACTGCTAGGATCAAATCATTATATTTTTCAAAAGCATTCCTTTAACCTGAGGTCAAACAAATGTGAAATATGAGGAAGTTATAAATAGACTGAAATCTAGAACAACCTGATGTACTTTATCTAAATTTTTATAACTTTGAAGTGCACTGAATACAGAAAAAAATGCAGAGCTTTTATTTTCCAGCCACACACACAGAAAGAATAAAAGAACGATTTCTTCTTATTTCTGTAGTCAACCTCTCAATCCACATAAAGAAAGTGGGAGAGGATTCAAGTCTATCCAACAAAAATAAACTGTTGCCATTGTTTACTGAGAAAATAATTCCTTGAGATCCACCCCCTTCCCCCAAGAAACTGTTTTAAAAAATCATAAGGAGGTCTCTGGGTTAGTGTATTTCCTAGAGGAAATTTTGTTTAACATTTGTTTATTTTGTAAAAACTACCAATAACAAGTGGGGCCATAAACATTTTTTCTCTTTTTTTGTGTGTGGTGGGAAAGCAGGAGACAGGCTGAGTGTGGTCTGCAGTTAGACTGTAGTGAACTGTCTAAAATTACCCAGTCTTGTCCAGTTTCTATAAGGTTCCCAAGGTTCATGAACCATATCCCAGATGAATAGCCCAAAGTAGGAGCTTGGGTTGGATGAATGGAGTGAGACCAGATCATGGAAGACTTTGAAATCCAGGCAGTGAAGACTAGACTTGATGATTTGTGGTAGATTATGTTGATGACTCCAGTTGTTGCCCTTTCTCTTTAGTCTCACCCTTCCATAGGCTAAGTGTTATAGAATCCATTTCCTTGTCCCTAGATTTGGAGCTTGGCCAATGACCATGTGTCAGTTCCAGCTCTAGGCCTTAAGAGGCCTCATGTGTTTCTGTCATCACCATGAGACAAGCAAAGCCCACCTCAGTGAGGAGGAGGAGAGACCTGTGGAGCAGAGCTGCCCTGCAGACCTGCAGTGAGAAACAAAACTGCCCTAGCCAGCCCAGATCAGCTGAACCCAAGCAGGCCAACACACATTGGCCAATAATAAATAGCCATGTTTTAAGCCCCTGAATTTTGAAGTGCTTTGCTATGCTGCATTATTGTGGTAATACAAATTGATACACATATTTTAAGCAGAAAGGATCATGACTTAAAAAAAGAAAAAGAAATCCTGTATAAAAAAAAAATGTAACAAACAAACTCATAGATAGAGACAACAGAATGGCTATCAGAGGGGAAAAGGGGAGGGGAGGATGAAGAGGGGAAGGGGGTCAAATATATGGTGACAAAAGGAGACTGGATTTGGGTGGTGAGCACACAATGGAATACACAGATGTTGTATTTTAAGTTGTACACCTGAAATTTATGTAATGTTATTAACCAATGTTACCCCATAAATTTAATATTTTAAAAAAGGAATCCTGTACTTTAGGGAGTTTAATGTGTGGATGTGTACAGGGTGGGCTAAGGTGGGAACAGATAGTATAGTAGTCCAGATGTCAGGTGTTCAACAGGTGAGCAGATAGTAGGTACAAATGGAACAGGAAGAAGAGGGAAGAGACTGACAAAGGATTGACCATGAGGATGAAAGAAAATGCTGAGTCAATGGAAGAGGATGCAAGCTTTCCCACCAGGGAAACCCAAGAAATGGCAATAACTTGTAGAGACTTCGGACCTTAGACATGATTTTAGGAAAAACGATGAGCTTCCTTTGCACTATGGCGGGTGGGAAGATGCAGCAGTATAATCAAATGGCAGTGTTGTGGCGCCGCGCGTGTGGCGGAGTGGAAAGAGCTCCGGCTCTAACACAGACAGATCAGGTTGCTAATCCTGGCTTGGCTATTGCAGATTGTGGGGCTTTTCCAAGTGATTTAAACTCTCTGAGCCTTAGTGTCCTCTCCTGCAACAGCTCTCAGGGTTGTGAGGATTGTGGTAACATATGGCAGGTGTGGTGGACGTGTGGGTGTTTGGTCTGCCCAGCAATTTTCCCGGGGGAAATGCCCTTCTGGGAGTTGGTGGAGCTGTCAGTCATATGACCACCTTCTCTGCCACTTGATTGATCTAGGCAAGGCCTGTGAGCCAATCCGACAATAAGAGTCCATTTTGGGGGGATGAATATGACTGGTGACAAAAAGGTCTCATCTTATGTCAAAAACATTAAGCACACTATAAACCTGATAGGCAGCTTTGGGGAGAGAGATAGCCTGAGGATACAGGTAACAGAGAAAAGCAGAGATGAGAGAAAAGCAGAAAGAGAAAGGGAGAGAGAATCCTAATGATGTTGTTTTGACCCCCTAGAGCAGCGGTTCTCAACCTGTGGGTCGCGATCCCTTTGTGGGTCGAACGACCCTTTCACAGGGGTCACCTAAGACCATTGGAAAACACATATATAATTACATATTGTTTTTGTGATTAATCACTATGCTTTAATTATGTTCAATTTGTAACAATGAAATTGGGGGTCACCACAACATGAGGAACTGTATTAAAGGGTCGCGGCATTAGGAAGGTTGAGAACCACTGCCCTAGAGCAAACAGAGCCATCCATTGTAGCTTGAGTTGGGTTTTTGGCTCAGGAATCCAAGAGTCCTAATTCTGCAGGTGTTTACCACAGAGCTGACCAACCAGGGACTGGCCATGGCAAGGCTCCACCCATAGGGGGAGCTCCATACTGACACAGTCCAATGGAGACACAATCGGACCTCTGTGGGCTCTTTTCAATGTGAGATAAAGAGGAACTTGATATTGGCAGCCATTACTGAAATAAAACGACAAGGGAAGCCAATATGCATATCCCTCAAGGCAATCAGACCCAGGGGTAAGCAGTGGCATTGAGGAGAAGCAGAAATAGTGATAGAAGAAGCAGAGATGCAGCAAAGCTCTGTCACAGGTGAGAGGAGTTCCTAGAGCCCATAGCGAAGGACAGCAAGGTTGGGCGGCTGGAGTGGCTGGGGTTACTGCTTGTTGTGAAGGATGTTCCAAGACTCCATGGAGCCTAGATGTTGAGATGACTTCCTTTCCTTCTTACTTCTCGTTACTTCTCTTCTCTCATTCTCATTCTTTCTTTCACTCTTCTCTGCTCTCCTCCTCCTCCTCCCCCCTCCTCCTCCTCCTCCTCCTCCTCTTTCTCCTCCTCCTCCTCCTCTTCCTCCTCCTCTTCCTCTTGTCTTGCAGGTGAGGTCCTCTTCCCCCATCCTCTCTTCTCTCCTCTCCTTTCTCCACCCCCCCCCCCACACAGACCACCTTCTCTGCCACAGAAACAGTTTATACTGTTTCTTCCCGATTGCAGTAAGAGATGCTTGCCCTCATTGTTTTTTTTACAACAACTGCTGTTACCTGAAGAAATCTAAAAGGGTCTTTGCTCCTA
The DNA here is from genome assembly GCF_000412655.1 of Myotis brandtii. Lineage (NCBI taxonomy): Eukaryota > Metazoa > Chordata > Mammalia > Chiroptera > Vespertilionidae > Myotis > Myotis brandtii. The sequence continues at coordinate 926,908 of NW_005353448.1, forward strand.
CAACTGAAGGAGCTTAACCAACATCTCATCAGAGCTGCAGACCCATCTAGATCCATCTACCAAACTGACTATAGGCTACCTTTTCTGGTTGTCTGCTGAATGCATACATACACACACAGAGAGCAGGGAAATGAGGAGGAATGAGCCAGGATGGGACACAGAGGAGCAGCAGCTGGAAAGGCAGATAAGTGCTGTAAGACAGTGCATGGCCAAGATGGCAATACATTCAAACTTTGCTTCTCAAACATCAGTGGGCATCAGAATCACCTCAGCTGGCTTGTTAGAACGCAAGTAGCTGGGCCCACCGAGGAGTTTCTGACCCAGTAGGTCTGTGGGGGCAGAGGGGGGGTGGGGATTAAGGATCTGCATTTTAAATATGTTCTCAGGTGATGCTGGCACTGCTGGTCTGGGAACCACACTGAGCACCACCAGATTTTCATAAAAGAGTTGGTGGCTAAGAAAATCAAATACCTCAGAGGCTTGGCACAAAGTAGTGAACAGATTGAGAAATTGTCTATGTTGTCAACCCAGAGAGCAATTTCCAGAGAATAGCAGATTTTGCTGCTTCCTATTCCTTGAACAATTACCAAAAAAAAAAAAAAAAAGAAGAAGAAGAAGAAAATTATTCCTGTCCCCTGGGAATACCCCATTGTCAAAAGTTGCATGTAGTGTGGGTGAGTCCCCCTCATTACAGCTGCCATCCCACTACCCAGCGCCCAGCCCTGACGAGGACAGTCAGCACCTGTCTCTCTTGGAATCATGCACTTTCAGCCAAGACCCACCTCAGGTCAAAGGCATTCAGTACAATAAGGGTATTCGTGGTCTGAATCCACATTTCAGTAGAACGGAAACTAAACATAACCAAAGTCACTTTGAAAGGTGGTTAAGAGAGTCACCTCCTTAAAACAGCTATTATTTGTCCATCATCTAGTTTAGAGGCTATTAGGGCTGAGGAAGTGAAGGCTCCAGAGCTCCCTCAGGTGGATATTTTTATTTCAATTCTGTACCCACTATTTACTGAATATGGGCCATTATTGGTTGCCTGCTGTGCAGTTCCTGGGGTTGCCATAACAAATTACCGCAAGTCAGGTGGCTTAAAACAATAGAAATTTGTTCTCTCATAGTTTTGGAGGCTAGATGTCTAAAATCAAGGGTCCAGGGGCCCTGCTCCCTCTGAAACCTGTAGGGGAGGTCCTTCCTTGCCTCTCCCTAGCTTCTCATGGTTTTCTGCCCATCCTTGGCATTCCTGGCTTACAGCTGCTCCACTCAAATCTCTGCTTTATTCATCACATGCCTGTCTCCATCTTCATATGCTGTTCATCTCTTCTTATAAGACACCAGCCATTGAATTAGGGGCCACTCTACACTCATCTTAACTCATTACATCTGTAACAATGCTATCTTATATAATAAAGATGTAATATGCAAATTGACCATCACTCCAACACACAAGATGGCTGCCCCCATGTGGACACAAGATGGCTGGCAAGGGAGGGCAGTTAGGGGTGATTGGGTTATCAGGGGAGGGCAGTTGGAGTGACCAGGCTGGCAGGGGAGGGCAGTTAGGGGCAATTGGGCCAGCAGGGGAGCAGTTAGGCGTTGATCAGGCTGCAGGGGCGTGGTTAGGGGGTGATCAGGCTGTCAGGCAGAAGCGGTTAGGGGCAGTCAGGCAGGCAGGCAAGCGAGCATTTGGGAGGCAGCATTCCTGGATTATGAGAGGGATGTCCGACTGCTCGTTTAGGCCCGATCCCACTGGAATTGGGCCTAAACGTGCAGTCTGACATGCCCTCGAGGGGTCCCAGATTGGAGAGGGTGCAGGCTGGGCTGCGGGACATCTCCCCACCCCTGTGCATGAATTTCGTGCACCAGGCCTCTAGTTTTCAAATAAGGTCACATCCTAGAGGTGCTGGGGGTTAGGACTTCAATGTACCTTTTGTGGGGAGCACACAATTAACCCATGACATCTACTCAGGACTCTTTATCCCTTTCTCTTTACTAATCAAACCCAGATTTTTCCAAAAGCATATTTATTTTTTCAAGTTTTTAATGAAAGTTGTATATAAGATTACTTTATTCCTGCTTCTTCTCAATTGTTACTTCCTTGTATTTACCTTTTTCCTTTCCTACTTGGTGAGATTTGGCTTTATATTCAAGGAACTTTTTGCGGTCTTTGTCTCCCTCTAGTTTAGTGATAACCACCTTGCTAGGGTGAATGCCCACATAAACAGTTGCACCATTAGCTTTCTCCTGTTGTACTTGTTCAATGGAGATGACCTATTTCTTCCTGGAAACCTGCCAGTTTAATGCCCTCTGTAATGTCCTTGCACAACCTGAACTTCATCACCCTTTCGAATGGGCATGGGTCGAACACTACTTCTGTCTCAGCTCTTTGGAAAAAGGAGAAGACATACTCTTCCTGCGAATGTGGGAAGGTGCATTGAAATGCTTTTTATGGTTCTTGCTCCGGTCAGAAGTCACAAAGGGATTGAACTTCACTTTGACCACTGGCACTTCTACACTGGCTGAAGAAGGGAAGAGCCAAAAGCATATTAACTAATACATCTATGGGAAAAAATATCCAACCTGAGATTTGGAAAACCCTGCCTATGTGGCAATGGCTTGTCCCAATAAGTCATCTGTGCACAACAAGAGGTACTTGGGGTAACTTAAAGGATATGCTCTTCAAGAGCTATGGGGAATCCAGGCAAAGCATGAAGCCTTTAACAGATGGGGACATCAACCCTGGCCGGGTTGATTGGAGTGTCGTCCGGTACACCAAAAAGCTGTGGATTCAATCTCTGGTCAGGACACATACCTAGGTTGTGGGTTCAATCCTTGGTTGGGACACGTAAGGAAGACAACCAATTGGTCTCTCTCTCTCTCTCTCTCAGAAATCAATAGCAAAACATATCCTTGAGTGAGGATTAAAAAAGTAAAAGATGGGGACATCAGAAGGCCATGTATAGTAATGACACTCCTCAGATCATTAGTTTGGTAATTATCTGCTTTCCTGGCTATTATTCCCATTAGATTGTGAAGGCTGGCCTTTAAAAAAAATCTATCTTAGCTCTTACCATAAAGCATAACATATAATCAGGACTCAAATTGAATAAATGTTTCAAATATTGTTAAAAATGTTTATCTTGCTAACTCATTTTTCTGCCTCATTGTGAGCTGTAATCTGCCTATTCCATAGAATGATCGCTAAAATAAGGAGGGTTGAGGAAGGACTGTACTAAAGGAGGAGATTTTTGGCTTCCCAACTTGGAATCGAGAAAGTAGATGCAGACCTTAAGGGACAGCTGTGGGTGGTGAAGCTGGGACTATGTTCAGAGTTTTCACCACAGTAGATTAAATAAGACCAAGTGGCAAAGTGCTGGACCATTGGTAAAGGCACCAAATAATAAAGGGTCTGAAGGATGTAGATGAGGATCAAGTGCGGCCCACATGGCCTTGGGAGGAGGTCAGCTAATAAGATGCCTTCAGCTCAGCCCAGGAAAGACAGACTGAACCAGACCCACAGGGGTTTGAGTTCAGGTACAGTTATGGATTAGTGACAGGTTCATTCCCATTCATCCCTGGGCTGTAAAGTTGTATGTCTAGAAGTATAGGATCCTGTAAGGGTGCATGCACCTTTGATTGTGTTTGATTGGACTAGTTTAGATAGAAGTAAAGATAGAAGTGAACTTGTAGAAAATGGACAGTCATGTAAACATTTTCTGTCTATAGAAACATCAATGAGTGCTTTTAATAGCAATGCAAAAGAATTTAGTCTGGTAGAGAATAAAACCCTAAGTCGAAATCTCATTTGACCTGGTTTGAACATCTTATTGGTTCTTTCATTAATTTATGAGTTAAATAAAATCTTTCACATGTAAGCACTTTATGGCTCTGCCCCGGATAGCCTTAGGATTAGGGTTAGGGAT
>NW_005353449.1:0-505 GCF_000412655.1 Myotis brandtii
AGAAAGCACAATAAGACTGGTAGGAGGTGCAGAGGCCAGAACAGGCTGTTCCGGCACCCACATTGGCAGCTTTTTTAATCAGCAGGGAGATCCTCTCTGCAGAGGCTGCCCAGAGGAGCAAGAGGTCCCACCCCACACCAGACTCCCAGCCCAGGGTCCCAGAGCTGAGAAAAGCAGTTCCTATGGGCAGTAAGAACTACTGGCTATAAAAACCAGTGTGGATTGGGGCTCAGTGACACAGAGGCTACTGGAGACCCAGCTGCTCCTCTTAAAACGCTGGCACCATGAACTTAACTTACAAGCTCCTGCTTCCTCTGAGCTCCAATGCTGGGCGAGTCTCTGGGGGACCCAGACACATACGAGGAGAAACTGGACTGTCTGGCATCAGAGCAGGAACTTGAGGGCAGCTTGCTTTCAGAGGAGGTGCTCACAGCAGTCATTGTTCCTGTGCTGGGACCTTCCTGGTCACAGAGCTGACTGACAGCCATTTCTGTTTGCTCCACCC
>NW_005353450.1:0-1000 GCF_000412655.1 Myotis brandtii
GTCTAATTAGCATATTACCCTTTTCTTATTATAGATTTTATCATTTAAATTTATCTCTACTGTTGAAAGTATTACAGATGTCCCCTTTTTCCCCCCAGGGACCTCCTCCACCCTGCTCCCACCTCCTCCCCAGGTCCTCCCCGCACTTTTGTCTGTCCGTAGCTATGCATACATGCACATAAATGGATTAACCTCTCCCCCTTCCCTCTAAATACGTCAGTCTGTTGCCTGCTTCGATGTCTAGATCTCTTTTGTTCATCAGTTCAGTTTATTTTATTCATTAGCTTCCACATATGAGTGAGATCATGCGAAACTTGTTTTCTCTGACTGGCTTATTTCACTTAGTGTAACACCTCTATGCTGTCTCAAAGGGTATGAGATCCTTATTTTTTACTGCTGTGTAGTATTCCATGGTATAAGTATTCCACAGCTTTTTTATGACTCATCTGCTGATGGACACTTGGGCTGTTTCCAAATCTTAGCTAGTGTGAATAACACTGCTATGAATGTAAGGGAGCGTACATTCTTTCTGATTGGTGTTTCTGGTTTCTTAGGGTATATTCCTAGAAGTGGGATCACTGGGTCAAATGGCAGTTCGGTGTGCACCCGGAGTCCTGGGCATTTATTTTACTCTGTTTTCCACCAGTCTGCATTCCCACCAGCAGTGCATGAGGGTTCCTTTTCTCCACATCCTCGCCAGCACTTGTCGTTTGTGGATTTGTTGATGGTAGCCATCCTGGCAGGTGTGAGGTGGTACCTCATCATTATCGTGATTTGCATTTTTCTGATTATTAGTGATACTGAGCATTTTTTCACGTGTCTCGTGGCCATTTGTATGTCCTCTTTGGAGAAGTGTCTATTCAGGTCTTCTACCCATTTTTTAATTGGACTGTTTGTCTACCACTTGTTTAATTAGATGAGTATTTTATACATTTTTGGAAAACCCCTTAGCAGATGTATCAGTGGCAAATATGTTCTCTCATGCAGTGGGCTCCCTTTT
>NW_005353451.1:0-2657 GCF_000412655.1 Myotis brandtii
AGTACACACAGTGTCTACTAAAAAATAAAATAAAAGGACAGCTGTTGTCATTATTGCACATCCAGAGTCTGCCATCATGGGAATAACAATAACAGAATAAAGGGGTTTTTCCCTCCCAAACTACACAAGCAATTCATGACATCAAGCCTTAATTACAGCTTGACTGTGGTATAAGTGACAGGAGATAAACCACATATATGCAAATGCACACTCCTTGTCATGCAAAAGTTTCTCATGTGCTTGTGTAGTCCCTCTATCTGCACCACACCCCACAGTCATCAGGCAATCACTCATCCTGTCTTTCTTGATAGATTATTTTGCATTTTCTAGAAGGCTATATACATGGAATTACATCGTATGCTCTTCTTTTGGAATGGCTTCTTTCAGTAAGCATAATGATTTTTATGAGGTGAAATTCTTATAACAAGATATTAATCCTTTTAAAGTGAACATTTCACTGTCACTATAGACAAAATGTTGTTCAGTCACTACGTTACCTAGTACTGAAATATTTTCATCACCGCAAATAAAACTCTGCACCCAAAGAATGGTTGCTCCCATCTCCCCAGCCCCTATCCCTGGACACCCCTAATCTGAATTCTGTCTCCTTCTCTTTCATGTCCCTGTTTTCTGTACCATCTACCCTGCCAGCCTGTATATCTGGTGCCCCACTTGTCCGAATGTCAGGGCACTAATCTAAGCCTTTAAAACCTTATCCTTCCTCTGAACCGCATTTCTCACCAGTCACATCCATCTAGCTCTGGGGGAATGGCACCCCAGTACCACTGCTCCAGCTCCAGTGTCTGCTTTCTCAACAGGTAGGTCAGCCCCCCTCATCTTCCTCAGCCCAACCCAAACCCACACATAGAGAGCATTCCTACATTAAAGCCCTAGGTGCCATTGAACTCATAAAATGCCTCACACCCCCAAACATCCCAAGTTTTACAATTTCCCATCCTGACTCTGAACAAACCCCATCCCTCCACGACCCCTTCATATGTTCCCTTCTGCTTACCCACAATCCAACTTTGACCAAGTCCAAAAATGATCCACCATATACCCCGGAGGCCACAATTAGCAGGAAACAAAACAAAACCAGAGGAGAGATTTATTTCCATTTCCCAGGTTCTGCTTTTTGAATTTCTAAGACAAGACATATTGAGTTTGCAAAGCAACAACAAAAACAGACAACGAATGCAGACCCTGATGTCTGGCCTGAGCTCTGGGTCATGGAGGGCTGGAAACAGGGTCGTCCAGTGTAGGCCTGCAGGTGGCAGACGTCACAGGGACGTGCATGTTTACTGGAGTTGTGCTTTTATCACTGAGTATTTGTTTAATTCTCTGTGATATTGTTCTTCAAAGGTGCAGTGAAAATGAATATAGAATGAGAACACTTTTGATGGTTAGGTCGCATCTTCTCAGATCTGGTGCAAGGGCCACTCAGAGGCAACCTGGGAATGATCTGGGAAGTCAGGCCATCTATTGCTGTAAACACCACATCAGAGGAGAGGAAGAAAAGTGGGAAACATTTATTTGGAGGATTGTAGCCACATAAGGAAAGAAATGGGATAATATGAAATTATGGTAAGGATCGACACTGTAAGATGACAGGTTCATCTAATTACAGGTAGATGATGTCAAAGTAAAACTTGAGCCAGACAAATTTTGGGAGGCAAGAAAGTCCTAATTCAACACCATGCAGCAGGGCAGTGAGACTGACCTCAACACCACTGAAATAAAAGGCTGGAGAGATTTTAAAAACAGAAGGAATCATAGGCATCTGTGTTTGCTAATTGGATTGACACAAGAGATAAATAAAACTCATTAAATCCTGACAGGATGGTTTTCATTCTTGTTACATTTAAACCTCGCTCACAGATAGGTTTTTATTGATGAGGGGCAGAGAGAGAGAGAGAGAGAGAGAGAGAGATGTGAGAGAGAAAATAATTAGTTGTCTCCTCTAAATGCCTTGACCGAGGACTGAACATGCAAACTTTAGGTGTTTGGGACAAAGTGCCAACCAACTTGGCCACGCTGGTGAGGGTAAGCAGGATTTTTTACATCTTGGTTTTAAATGTCCCCACCCAAGTTAAGCTTCTACACTTCCTCAGAGACTGAGACACAGAAAACAGGAGAATTACATTTTAACAGAATGGACCGAAACCCTCTATGCAGATATTCTATGAATCATATTACTGGCAAGAAGATGTGTTTATTAAAAATATACTTCTATTGATTTCAGAGAGAGGAAGGAAGAAGCAGAGAGACATAAAAACATCAATGATGAAAGAGAATCATTGATTGTCTGCTTCCTGCACACCCCTACTGGGAATCAAGCCTGAAAGCCAGCATGTGCCCTGACTGGGAATTGACCATGACCTCCTGGTTCTTGAGTTGATGCTCATTCACCGATCCACTCCAGCTGGGAGGCAAGAAGCTTTTAAGGAGACTTAGGTATATTTCAAAAGGACAGAGAAAGAATCTGCAATTACAAATTACAGTTACATTTATTTCTAAAGGAAATATTCTAAAAAATTTGAGATAAGAATCCTAGTCAGGAAGAAAAATTAAAGACTCTGAGGGATTAATGAGGCCTCTTGTTCATAACACAGCTACTTTCTGCACAGTGTAGGCAAACACAACTAAATCCTTTCAGC
>NW_005353451.1:2792-5994 GCF_000412655.1 Myotis brandtii
TCCCAGAAGGCTGTGCTTCTGGAGTTTTCCATGTAGACACTACATTTCTCTCTACAGTCACCTTCCCTTTGATCAAACTTCATCTCCAAGGAAGAAGAGTATTCTACATCCTCCAACATGGCTGGTTTCTGATTAGTGACCTAAGTGCAGAGGAATGACATTCACCTTCTACTTTGCTCTGATGCACGTTTTTCTATGAAACCTGAAATGAGAGATTTAGCAGCCTCTTGAGATTAGGCCGTCTCACCCTCACACTTCACCTGCAGTCTCTCTAGCTTTGGGTGATGCCCTCCTCTCAAACAGATTATGAGTCTTCAACAGGTCAAAAATAGCTCCATAAAAGGTGAGGTCATTTATAATGCTGTGGGCATCAGTTTGAACTAGGACATTTGCTAAGCATGTCTTATATTACCAATGTTTCCAATTCTATTCTATAAACAAAGACAACAGGGTGCTACTGAACTTATGCAAATAATTCTATTGCCATAAACTTAAGAATACTCCAGAGGGCATTAGTAGCTTTGGGGAAGAAAAAGTTCACTGTTGCATCTCACATAGGTGTTCTCTTGTCTATTCCCATCATCACCAGTGTCCAGGCACCCTCCACAGGTCTCCCTGGAAATGTGAGAGAGCTCATGTTCCTGTCAGCTTGTGTATTACTCCTGCGGGTCATTACACAATAACTGCACCTCCTGTGAAGCACATGTTGTCCCCTCCATTGTGGATATGGTACAAATGGAACCAACCAGAGATGGGATCCAATGTGGAATATTACATTACGTCAACAATAATGACAATGCAAGCACAAATTTTTTAGTATTTATTGACTCAAAGCAAGTCTTCTAAGCAATTTCCACCACCACAAGAAATCTAATAGGTGCATTTTTATTTTTTTTTTTTTTTAGTTTAAGAACATAGGGGAGGGGAGGGGGATCACTAGTACTTGACATCTAACTTTACGGGAGCACTTGTAGCGGAGAAGAAGGGGTGGGAGACTTTACACTGGTAGTTCCCAACATCCTCTATCCTGACAGGGTCTATGGTGAGGGTTCTGTAGTCCTGGAGGGTTCTGTGGTCCTGGGATAGCTTCATCCTCTCCCTGAGCGGCAGACTCATAGCATTGAATAACCAGTTGATGGAACTCTCATCAGCATCCTCATTCTCTGTGAATATGGTGTTGCTGGCTAGGAGTGTGGGCACACTCAGTGTCCCTCTGAAGAAATAGAGTGTGAGAATGATTGAGTGTGAGCTTGAGACCGGAGGCTATGCTCCTTCCTCAAAGATATCAGCCCTGACTCTGATAGCTCTGAGGGAAATTTGTTTCCACAGTAAAAATTAATTAATTCTAATTTTGCCATCACTCCCTAGACCAAATCTACCTCTCTGAGCTGAAGACCCCTAAGTAGGAAGGATATGAACCAATGATTGATCTAGGGATCCAAAGACATCTAATAAGGCCACTGGGATTGGAGGAAAAGATGGGGATATGGCTGCAGACAGACCTCAGTGACTCAGTTCAATTTCTCATGGTCTTTGGGATTCTGCTTAGGAATTGTATCTCCCTATGCCTCACATTCCCCTCAGTGAAGAAAAATGAATATTTGACTGATAGGCAGACCATGTACTAATCATAAAATATTCACAGTATCTGACATAAATATTTGGAAGGAAAGCTGCTCAAATAAGAGGCATTTGTTATTGATGGACTTCACTAGAGAATCCCCTGGGCTGATCTCTTGTGGATGAGCTGCTGCCAGGAGCATGTTTTCTCCTGCTCCTCCCTTGGGACACTGATCTTTCTCTAGACTCTCCTAAGTCCCCCAGAACAGTCAGATAATAATCTGGGGAGCTAGTCCAGTTGTGCTCTCCACACACAGTGTCAGGTGAAGGAGGATTTAGCCCCAACTGGTGACTAGCTCAAGAGCCTTGTGACTCTGCCACATGGGAAACTGTTGTTCTCACTCAGCGCTTCCCCGGAGGCAAAACCCAACCTGACACAGGATCCCCAGGGCATTTGCAGTTAGGACATTGTGACAGGGGCCTGAGAGGGGCTGCCCAAGCTAAGCTCCTCTGTGAGGAACTCAGGAAGCCCCACAGGCCAGGTCCTTACAGAGCCCTGCAGGTTCTATCTCAGGGACATGATCAGGGAAAGGGGCCCAGGGACCTGGACTGAGACTGGTCTCCCTCTGCTTACTCACTCCCATCAAATTTCTCCTTCTCTATGTGGTGAATGTCTGTGGGGCTGGAATCTGGGAAGGGAACTCTGACCTTAGGATGTTTGTCTCCACTGTTTGGGTCCTGCAGTAAATTCCCAAACCCAGCTTGGGACACGATGCAGAGGGGGATAGAGGAGAGAACAGGGCTGGCAGTTCTGTGTGTGAAGTAGAATTCACCCCACCCAACACCTAGAATTCAGAGAGCAATCACTCACGGTATACACTGAGCCATCCAAATCCTCTTACTCTTCGTGACTTTGGAAGGACGTCTACTACAACATAAATATCTTGGTCCCTCACAGTGACGTTTCTTATCATCAGGGTTCCTTCAAGGTCTATTTCCTCTCGACCACTGTATTCGGGACCTGTTAGATATTCACTGGAATACCATGGACGAGACCCAATGAAATTATGGTACTTCATCTCCATTCCCCTGTACCAAATGAACCCAAAAACATCTGGAGGCGTATTTCAGACATGTAGAATCACATCCTCCCCTTCAAAAGCAATGGTTGAGACAATAGCAAATCGAGCAGTGGTGGGCGGGTTCCAAAAGGGTAAGAGGAAGACTAGAAGGGAAGAGAGAAATTGATCAGTATTTTGATCTATGTATTGGGATGGAGAGATGAGGCATTTCTCTTCATCTCTCAGCCTTAGTCTTCATGTGAGTTCATGTGTGCATCTCCTTGGTCAAGGTCAGCAACATGGCCACCATGGCTTCAGCAACTCAAACCTATGCTTCTTGTTTTCAATTCTATTTCCAAGCTGTCTGTGTGGCTGTCCTCCTTATTTCCCTCAGATCACTGTTGACATTAGGTGGCCTTCTAGAAGGACCTTCCCTGACTACGTCCTCTAAAGACCCTCTATCTTCACTCTCTGACCTGTCCCCGGTCTGTGCCCTTCAAGGTACTAGTGGGTACCTGATGTCACAAGTAGATCTCTTCTTGTTTCCTTTCTCCCCATATAATGTGAGCTGCATGTGGGCA
>NW_005353451.1:6740-6977 GCF_000412655.1 Myotis brandtii
AGGTCCAGTAAGGCTCCCAGACACCTCTGTCCAGACTGGTGGGATGTGCTCTCCCTCCTCCCTGTGTGCTGAGCCTCCTGCTGGGACAAGATAACCTCCATGGTCATGTGGGCCAGGGCGCGGTTAGGGCCCAGGACATCCCCTCATTTTTCCAACCCTGTTTCCCCTCTGAGTTTACCTTTACTCTGTAATTTTGTTCTTTGGAAACTCCTGAAGCCTCTGACAACACACACACAT
>NW_005353452.1:0-253 GCF_000412655.1 Myotis brandtii
TAAAGTTCTTCACTCCCTCCTTCCCTTCCTTTTTTTTTCCCACCGAGCAATTCTATTGGTTTAAGATGAGCTGCATATGAGGTAATAAAGACTTCTGGAAGGGGAGGGGTGGGAGGCCTGGGTGCTCTGGTAGGTAGGGCAAGGCTGGCTTCTCCACAGATCCCAGAACATATAAGTGGTGGGGGCGAGAGAATGGGTGAAACCAGAGAGAGAGAGAGAGAGAGAGAGAGAGAGAGAGAGAGAATATAGTCGT
>NW_005353452.1:4087-4916 GCF_000412655.1 Myotis brandtii
ATATCATTTGTGCTCTCTTTTCTCTCCCCTAATTATCTCTTCTCAGGTGGTTGCTTATATTGGGGTTATCAGTGCCGTGAATACATTCATGCTTTGTTCGCTTTGGGTCATGTCTTATTAAGGTGAATATTTTGGGCTTAGTGTTCTACAGTCTATTTTCATCTTTCCTTTAGCATCCTTTTACTCTACCTCAAATTTACCTTTATGCCAAAACTCTCTTCCTCACTTTTCCCCATTTGTTGTCCTGTTTCTCTTACCCTATTCCTGCTTTAGATTTTCCCTATTTGTTATTTTTACCCCCTGTTAAAATTTCACCCTACTTATATATCTAATTTCCAATCTCCTGCTCTAAATCCATATACACCTCTCTCTTCTCTTTCTTCACTATCCAAAGTTTTTATTCTCTCTCTCTCGTTTTGTTGTTGTTTGCTTGATTGTTGAGTATATTGTTTTTTTTAAGCTTGTTTGTGAGATTGTTTTGCTTTTTCTTTTTATTTTTCTGTTGTTGTTTTTTTCCTGGTTATTTTTTTGCTTCTGTTTTCCCTTGCCTCACTTGATATTAGTTGTTGTTTGTAGTTTGCATTCATCTCCAGGGATCTGTTGCAGGAATTTGTTGGGATTAGTGGCTGTTCTATTGGAGTTTCCTCCCCTCTTCTATTTCATTCTCTTTCTTTTCTCTCTTACTTTTTTTTTCCTTTTCCCAATTTCATTGTTGCACTCCTTTTTAAAATTTTTCTCTTTTTTCTTTTTCTCTTTTTTCTTCTTTATCTTCTAATTCTCTTTGCTCTGGTTGTCACCTTTATTTGAGGTTATTAGTATCGTGAATACA
>NW_005353453.1:0-14156 GCF_000412655.1 Myotis brandtii
TCAGAGAGTTCATACAGGAGAAAAGCCTTATAAATGTGGTGAGTGTGGGAAATCTTTTACCCAGAGCACTACCCTTCGTATTCATCAGAGAGTTCATACGGGAGAAAAGCCTTATAAATGCAGTGAATGTGGGAAATCTTTTTCCCGGAGCACTCACCTTCGTTACCATCAGGTAGTTCATACAGGAGAAAAGCCTTATAAATGCAGTGAATGTGGAAAATCTTTTACTCAGAGCACTAATCTTCGTTTTCATCAGAGAGTTCATACAGGAGAAAATCCATATCAATGCAGTGAATGTGGAAAATCTTTTACCACTAAAACCATCCTTGATCGACATCAGAGAGTTCATACGGGAGAAAAGCCTTATAAATGCACTGAATGTGGGAATTCTCTTAAAAGGAGCAGTGGTCTTCAGTATCATCAGAGAGTTCACACTGGAGAAAAGCCTTATCAATGCAGTGAATGTGGGAAATCTTTTACCTTTAAGTCTGGCCTTCATCGTCATCACACTGTTCATACTGGAGAAAAGCCTTATAATTGCAGTGAATGTGGGAAATCTTTTACCCAGAGCAATGCCCTTCGTTATCATCAGAGTGTTCATACAGGAGAAAAACCTTATAAATGCAGTGAGTGTGGGAAATCTTTTACCAGGAGCATTGCCCTTCGTTGTCATCGGAGAGTTCACACGGGAGAAAAGCCTTATCAATGCAATGAATGTGGGAAATCTTTTACCTCTAAGAAGAACCTTCATCAACATCAGAGAGTTCACACTGGAGAAAAGCCTTATACATGCACTGAATGTAGGAAATCTTTTACCACTAAGACCGACCTTCATCGTCATCAGAGAGTTCATACGGGAGAAAAGCCTTATAAATGTGGTGAATGTGGAAAATCTTTTACCCAGAGCACTGCCCTTGATCGACATCAGAGAGTTCATACGGGAGAAAAGCCTTATAAATGCACTGAATGTGGGAATTCTTTTAAAAGGAGCAGTGGTCTTCAGTATCATCAGAGAGTTCACACTGGAGAAAGCTATTAAGAGTGCAATTAATGTGAGGTATCTCTCAGCCAAATTTCTAAATTCCCTCTCTGCATAAGAGTACAAATGTGAGAAATTTCTTAGATGTGTAGGAAATGTAATTTCTTAGGACTTAACAATAGTACAAGAAAATTTGTGAGTCCTCATTTTTCTGAATTGAATCATACATTTAATCACCTACACTATGTAAAGTTTTCATAAGTGTTTTTGCTGTTGTGTTTCTGTGTTTTTATGTTGGAACACTATGTAATTATGTTGCACGTTCTAACATACAGGATGTACTGCCAGTTCTGTGTCACTGCATATTTCTGTTGCTGAAGGTAATTCACCTGAACCACCTATAAGGTCCCTACTACAGATGGCAGTCACCATCCTCCCGTGCCCAGGGATGCTAAGTCAGACTCTAATTTGTTGAAGGAAATGAGGAATACCTGAGTCCTTAGTAGTTTCTTCTTTCCCTGTCTTGTGTTGCCAAATAGGACTCATTACAGTTGGCTGCAGTAATCATAATGTTGCAGAGGGCCTGCCATTTTCAGGGACACACTCTCCGTAGATGCTAATGATGAGTTTATTGCGTGCCTAAGTCATCAATGGAAGAACTGCCAGTCTCATGTCTCTATGGATTGTAAAATAATGAAGGCTTTTTCTTAAGACTTCTTTAATTCTTTAATCTCTATTTATTCGATAGGTTAGTTTATAAGGAGATCTGGGCTTTCCAAGCATGAAGAGGTGAAAAACTTTTAAACTTTTAAAACATTTTTGCCCATGGGGCAACAGTATGGTTCAGAAATTAGTTCAGCAGTTTTTGGCAAATTTACACTACTGCACATATTTTCCTAGGAAACACCGTGGACACTCTACTTCTCATGTGAATATGGATGCTTTGACACATAGAGATGACTCCAAAGAGAGGGTAGCTGTGACAACCTCAAGTGTGTCTGGAAACATGAATTTTTTTCTTGTTTGCAAGCGATGCCAATACGTGTGAAGTGAATCTCTTACCCAGGTCTTGCAGAGGGACATAAGCCCTAATGCCTACAATATCACGGGTGATGGTCAATGGTTTGAGGACCATCGCATTCATGGGGAACCCTTTCACTACAGAAACACTGACCTAATTGTTGTTGGATGAGACTGCACCCCTTTAGATGGAATGGTCCTCACCTAACTGTGCATCCCGGCATTATTTTTAGGAAAAGACTACAAGAGCTGTGTGTACACAGATCTGAGGGACTCCAGGCTTGTTTATCTTCTGTGAAGCAGTCATTGTCATTGATTACAATCAAGATGTTTTGTTGCTCCTGTAGCTTCTCAGAAGTTCCCATCAGAGCCATTGGTGCGCTGGCATCAAAAGAAAGATGGAGAAATTAAAAATTGAAAAAAAAATTAAACAAAAATACAGTACAAAGAAAAAGAAAGATGGAGACAATGGCTGTCTTTAGTTCAGGAATGTGGCTTTTGTGGGTTTGGGTGAAAGTTCTTCATCATTTATTACATTTTCTGTCACTGAGATGAGACTCTCACCCAGCGGACATAAGTTCGGGGATTGACTATAGAGTTGCCAAACCTGTTCTTCCAGCATACCATTGAACCATTTTTAACAGGTATAATGAGTAAATCACATGTGTTGGGTATAGTGTTTCATAAATCTTGACATGTGCATGAAACTGAAACCATCAGTATAGTCATAACGCTGACCATATCTTTCTCTGTGTAATTGGATAATGACTTCTTTTAATTTGTCCGTTATTCACAGCTTTCCTATTTTCCATGGGTTTACATTCCATTTTTGTAGAGAACTTTATTTTTCTAAGTATTTTTCTGGTTTAGTTTATGTTTCATAAATACTTGGAGATTTATTAAAGTTACACTAGTAACTATACGAGGGTTTTTCATTTGCTATATCCTTTCTGTATCTAACTCAGGGTTAAAAGAAACCACAAAAAATTTCCAACAAAGCTGGTGAAGAATCAGCAAAACAATAAAAAATATCAGAACAAATAAGAGTTTATTAAGTGCTTGATATAAAATAAATAAATGAAAATCAATAGCTTTCCTTTATAGCAGCATTAACCAGTTAGAAAACTAAAGGAGGCCCTGCTGGGTAGCCCAGTTGATTAGAGTGCTGTCCCTAGACACCAAGATTACAGGTTTAATCCCTGGTCAGGGGGCAGATAATAATCAACCAATGAATGCATAATTAAGTGGAACAACAAAACGATGTGTTTCACTCTCTCTCTCTCCCTCCCACTTCTCTCTATAATCAATAAATACAAATTAAAATAAAAAAGAGAGAGAAATAGTCTATTCCCCCCAAAGAGGGATGGAAGTATAGAAAACCTATAAGAAGAGTATACTGAGGGACAGTTATCAGGAAAACATTTCTATAACATTATAAATCCTGCCCAAATTAATTAATATATAATGCAATTTCAATCACATTACAGTATTTGGGCTTTTTAAAAAAACTAGATAAAGTGGTAAATTAATCTATCTATATAAAAACCTAATATGCAAATAGACCGAACAGCAGAACAACCAAACAGAACAATGAAACAACCAGTTACTATGATGTGCACTGACCACCAGGGGGCATGCGCAAACATGGCGGGCATAGACAGCAGGCAGCAGAGAACAAAACATGGCGGGCGTCAGCCACGGTGGGATGGTGGAGCAGGTGAGCAGGGGCGCCAGACCAAGGTGGGGGGCCGGTCGCTGTCATCAGGGCAAGCATCTAGTGGTTACTGAAAATTCTTTGCTCCCACACACCGTGGTCCCGCCTGGTGCTTGCACCTGTTGCCGGTGCCGGAGCCACTGCTCGCACCCACTGCTGGTGCCCAGTGCTGTCAGCAGGTGTGAGCGGGGCTGGTGCCATCAGCTCATGGGAGCAGCAGCAGCGGGAGCAGGGTTGCAGGCAGAGAGGGGACTGGGGGCCGTGGTGGGAGAGGCCAGGTGGCAGCTCGGAGGATGGGCTGAGACCCACCCTTGTGCCCACTGTAGCCTCGTGGCCCACACTTCCTTTCATGGTGCATGAATTCATGCACTGGGCCCCTAGTATAAAAATAAATGTAGGAGATTGTCTGGAAAATTTTATATAAAAGGAAGTTGAGTATGGCAGGATGGGATACTATTGTATAGCTATTAAAACTATCTACAAAGTTACTGTGATCAGATTAGTGTGATACTACTAAAGGGAGAGACAAATTAGTAGCCTCCAGAAAAAAATTCAATTATCTATGTTAATTTGATAAATGACAAATTAAAATTTTCAATTTACTGGGGAAATTATGATTGTTGATACAGCTAGAAGGAAACAAAGTTTAATTGTCTAATATCTACCTCACAACTCTCATAACTAAATACAAAAATGTATATATATGCACATACACACAATATGTGTATATCTGTATGTACATATAAAGTGTTTATATATGCAATTAGTTTTTTTACATGCATCTTAGATATGAATCTATTTGCATCATTACATATGGATCTATGTCTTGCTAGTTTAATGTCCCTTGAAATGTAACCATTTATTTAACTAATTTTTTGATGGACATAGGGCTTGATTTCCATTTTTAAAGAACACATCCAAAATATGTCTTTATTGATTTTTAGAGAGAGGAAAGGAGAGGGATAGAGATAGAAACATTGATGAGACAGAAACATCCATCGGCTGCCTCCTGTACACTCCCTACCGGGGATGTCGCCCACAACCCGGGCATGCGTCCTGACCAGGAATCGAACCAGCGACCTCTTGGTTCATGGGTCAACACTCAACCACTGAGCAACACCAGCCAGGGATTAATTTTAAAGATACAGAACAGTGACTTTATTACATAGATTGGAAAAATGCAGCCTGTATCCTCTCATGTATCCCTACTTGTGTCTGAAGGGGTAAATTTGTGGAAAGTTAGAATGGATGGCCCTGGAGTGGGTTAGTCAAATGCTTCCCTATTCAAGGCAACCCTTAGCCCTGACCAGTTTGGCTCAGTGGATAGAGTGTTGGTCTGTAGACCAAAGGGTCCCAGGTTCAATTCCGGTATGGCTCCTTGGGCCCTGGCCCTGAGCAGAGGCATCCAATTGATGTGTTTCTCTCACATTGATATTTCTCTATTTTTTTTCCCCTCTCTCTTTCAGTCTCTATAAAAATCAATGGAAAAATATCCTCGGGTAGGGATTAACGAAAAAAATAAAATAAAATAAAATAAATAAAGATGGGGACAATGGCTGTCTTTAGTCCAGGAATGTGGCTTTTGTGGGTTTGGGTGAAAGTTCTTCATTGTTTATTACATTTTCTGTCACTAAGTTGAGACTCTCACCCAGAGGGCATGAGAATATGGATTGAATATAGAGTTGCCAGACCTGTTCTTCCAAAATAGGTGAACGTACATTTGTTTTATCTTGAACCATTTTTAACAGCTATGAGTAAATTACATGTGTTTCAGAAATCATGACATGTGCGTGAAACTGAAACCATCATCTTATCTAATAAAAGAGAAACATGCCAATTGGCCGTACCTTTGCTACACTCACAAGCCACGTCCACCACCCAATCAGAGCAATATATGCAAATTAACCCAACCAACATGGCGGCTGGTAGCCATGTAGTTGGAGCAAGCAGGAGGCTTGATTGCCCCTGCGTTGGAGGAAGCCAAGCTTCCCGCCTGCCCTGGCCGGCTGTCAGCTCTGCTCAAGGCAACAACGTTTCAATTATAGAAGATAAATAAACCTCAGATAGCTGCTTCCAGCCAGCCTCCACTGGGAGCTTGGGTGGCTCGGGGGGCTTGGCCAGCCTGCAAACAGCCATCAGCCCCTCACCCAGGCTGGGCAGGGACCCCCACCCTGATCAGGGACACCCTTCAGGGCAAACCAGCCGGCCCCCACATACACCAGGCCTCTAGCCTATATAATAAAAGGGTAATATGCAAATTGACCCTAACAGCAGAACGACTGGGAATGATGTCACTATGACACACACTGACCACCAGGGGGCAGATGCTCAATGCAGGAGCTGCCCCTTGGTGATCAGTGCACTCCCACAGTGGGAGCTCTCCTCAGCCACAAGCCAGGCTGACGGCTGCCAGTACAGCAGTGGTGGTGGGAGCCTCTCCCGCCTCCTCAGCAGCGCTATGGATTTTCAACTGCAGCTTAGGCCTGCTCTCTGCTGGTAAGTGGACTTCCCCTGAGGGCTCCCCGGCTGCCAGAGGGATGTCTGATTGCCAGCTTAGGCCCAATCCCCCCAGGGAGCAGGCCTAAGCCAGCAGGTAGACAACACCTCAGGGGTCCCAAACTGCAAGAGGGTACCGGCCAGGCTGAGGGACCCCCCTGAGTGCACAAATTTTTGTGCACCGGGCCTCTAGTTATATTCATATTGCTGACCATATGTTTCACTGTGTAATTGCTTCATGACCTATTTTAACCTGTCCCTGTTCTTCACAGATTTTATAGTTTTCCAGGATTTAGAGAACTTTATTTTTCTAAGTATTTTTCTGCTTTAATTATGTTTCATAAATACTTGGAGATTCATTAAAGTTACGTTAGTAACTCATCTTTTTTTCTGATAATCTTTTTTAAAAATATATTTTTTATTGATTTTACAGAGAGGAAGGGAGAGGAGTAGAGAGTTAGAAACATTGATCAGCTGCCTCCTGCACACCCCCTACTGGGGATTTGCCAGCAACCAAGGTTTATGCCCTTGACTGGAAATGAACTTGGGACCCTTCATTCAGCAGACCGGCTCTGTATCCACTGAGCCAAACCAGTTAGGGCTGTGATAGTTATTCTTATCATTGATATATCACCATCAATTTGTCCATTTTAATAAATACTTGGTTATTTCTAACAAAGATGTTACAAACATTTCTGTATAAGTCCTTGTATGTATATATGTGTTATTTACCTTTGTCAAAACTTCAGTGAATAATCTGGGTTTTTGAGTAGATGAATGTTTAAATTTACTGAGATTAGCAAATTGTGATCTAAATGGAATATACCACCAGGGCCAGTGTGGGTCAGTACTTGTCCGTCCTCTCATGCAGCACAAGGTTGTGGATTTGATTGTCAGTGGGATATGTGCCTGTGCTGTGGCTATATCCACAGAAGTGGGTGTGCAGGAGGTGGCTGGTCAATATGGCACTCTTCCATCAATGTTTCTCTCCCTCTTCCTTCTCTCTCTAAAAGTTAATAAACTATTCTTTAAAAATAGAAAATAAAATTTAACTGATTGTAGTTTTTTACATTTTTTAGCAGTTTGTTAGGGATTCACATTCTCCACATGCTAGAGAAGGGTTGGGCAACCTTTGGCACACGTGGCAAACATGACACGCCAGTAACTTTTGCTGACACGTGAAACCCTCTCTTATCTTCCATTTACAATTTTTGTGAACATTTGAATGACTTAAATATTAAATTACATGGAACTGGCAAGACACTTGATGTTATGTTTGGCAACATAAAGGCTTTTGAAATGAAACTGGAAGTCTTTGAGAGGGATGTGGATGGTGAGAGATTTATATCTTTCCCAAACCTCAAGAGGCACATCAAAGACCTCCCAAAAGATGACAGAACAGACTGTCAAAGTCTTCAAAAGCTGTTTTTAAACATCATGGAGTCATCTATTGAGCAGTTCTTCTCAAGATTTACGAAATTCAGAGAACTGGAAGAGAGCAAAATTCATGAGTTTTCCAGACAGCATAAAACTGGAGGAACTAAACTTACAAATGTTTTCATGGATAGAAATGGCTCAGTTTGAAATGCAGTTGATTGAATTTCAGAGTAGCTCAGTTTGGAAACAAATTCATTGACCTTAGAGTTGACTTCGAAAACATTGAAAAAAAGCGATTAGAGTCAGGAGTACCAGAGACAAGTGTCGAAAACGAACTATTGAGGACTTGGAATGCCATTCCAGAAAAATTTTTGTGTTTAAAAAACTTTGCAATAGTGTTACTCTCCATATTTTCATCCACATATACTTGTGAATCTTTGTTCTCAGTGATGAATTTTGTTAAGTCTCGTAATAGGAGTAGCCTGACAGATGAAAGTAGTACCTCGTGCATATCTCTGAAGGTCACGAAATATAAACCTGATGTAAAATCTCTGTCATCAGTGATACAGCAGCAAAAGCCCCACTGATGATATCAAATGGAATCATTAAGTTTTCTGTCTATCAGTGTACATGTATACATTAAAAAAAATTTATTTCTCATCATATACTGTGTTTTTGTCGCTCAAATGAAAGTATTTCTTCAAGGTTCTTCACATACGTACACCTTAAGAGATATCAAGTACGTGTAACAAGTTCTCAAAACATTAGGGTTGGCACGTAGAAGAATTTTGAGTCAGATTTTGGTGGTTTTGGCACACACTCACAAAAAGGTTGCTCACCCCTGTCCTAGAGAATAATTTGTTCAATCAATCATAATTTATTTAAACATTTTTTGATAAGTTTGTTGTGCAGCCTCACTGTTTGATTGTATTTTTTCTAGGAATTTATGGTGAGCCTTTTCTCAGAAATGTATCTGCTGAGTCTGTATCTTTGTTAAAACGTCATATGTTCTGCCTAATATGCTATGAGTTTTGGCAATTTTCTTTAACAATAGGACTGTGGAACAACAAAGATGGATGTTGGAATTTCACTCATTTTGTGCCTTTTTTGCTTTAGGAAATAAACATTTTTTGTATTGAAATAATATGTTTTAATATTTTTTTCATTAAAAAAATATCTTAATTGCCCTAGCTGGTTTGGCTCAGTGAATAGAGCATCAGCCTTCAGACTGAAAGGTCCTGGGTGAGCTTCTAGTCAAGGGAAGGTGCCCAGGTTGCGGGCTCAATCACCAGTGTGGGGACTGCAGGAGGCAGCCAATCATTCTCTCTCATCATTGATGTTTCTCTCTCTCTACCTCTCCCTTCCTCTCTGAAATCAATAAAAATATATTTAAAAACATTTTAATTTATTTTACTAAATAAATATACTTAATTAATTTTAAAATATTTTCATTGATTTCATAGAGCAAGGGATGTAGAGAGAGAGAGAGAGAGACATTAATGATGAGAGCCCAGCAAGGGTGCTCAGTCGTCCCATGAACCAGGAGGTCACAGTTCCATTGCCACTCAGGGCACATGGGTGGGCACATACTGTGAAAAACAAGTATGAGGTATGTCCCCATGCCAGAGCTATTGGAGAAGGTCCAGTGGTAAGGTGTCTACTTGTGTAAGGCAGCTGTGCCTGCAGCCTGCCTTGGCTCCAGCAACTCCAGCCACCCCCTGCAGACACATTCCCAGGCAGGCACTTCTCACTCCCCCGATGGCCGCAAGCACCTTTGTCTTTGGGTGCATTTTAGTGAGAAATGGGACCTATAAAAAGCTGCTGACTCTGCTGCAGGGAGGCAGGTGCTGTGCCACTCAGGTCTCATTGTGGTGCGTCCCATATCAAATTGCTGAAAAAGTTCAGTGTCTTTTTCAGAAATGAAGTCAGCTCCCCAAGTTTACACCACAGACAAGAGTCAGATTCAAGGAGCTGGATATTAACCATTGTTTTCTCCAGCGTCAGACAAAGTCTCTACCACTGATGTGCAGCGCTTGCTGGAGCAGGTACAGTCTGAGGACAAGGGTGGCTCAGCTGCAGCTCCTGTTTCCATGGTTGCAGTTATGCTTTTCCTCCCATTCCCTGTACATCTCAGAGCACTTACCCTTGTCCCCCCCGCCCCCGTGTTCAGTGGAAGGCTATCACTTCTCTGCTGCAGTGCTTTCTCCAGGGGAACCTTTTTTAAGAGTGAGCTGCAATTTATCTCCCTTCCCTTCGATCTCAGCAGAGACTATGACCCTCGGGAGACCTCGGTTATTAGCGCTTTGTCTCTGCACCTTTGCCCACATGTTGGTTGTCATGCTGTGACCCCATTCACTGTGATGAATTTCTTGCCTCTTCAAATGATCTTCATATGCAACACTGACACCCTTCAGGAGAGGATACACTTTGACGTGAATTTTGGGACATAATATTGGAAGTGATGCTGGAGTCCTACATGATCCAGGTCTCATTGGACGGGTGCTCACCTCTTATTCATGCATAGGACCCACTGCCATGTGATTCTGTCCTCTATATCCCTACTGGCAGAATGAGACAATGGCTCTCACCATGTTTTCCCTGCAGCCCGGATCATGTTTTGGATTCCTGTCCTCCTTCCCTGTCTCCTGTGTCTGCACCATGAGTCTTTTGGTTGGAACAGAGACCTTTTGAATACAAGCCCTCACCACAGTGCACAGCACACTGGGCCACAACTGAGGTTCATCCTGTGCTTTTCTTTACAATCCATCCTAACTCACTCTCCACACACAACATTTTTTTATTGTAGGTGAAGGTGGCTTTTCAGATGATGGTGTTTGCTGTTTTGGCCAGTTACTCTGTTTTTTTTTTCGTCGTTTCCATGTATACCAATATGTCAAACTCAAAGGCTAATATGGGCCATATAAACAAGGTTTAAGTTTATGTGGGCCGCAATAATATAAAAGCTTCAATTTTCATAGAAATGTAGGTTTATTTTGATAGAGACATGCTGAATACGAAGGCCTGAAATAAATGAGTCATCGTTAATGAATATTCGTTGTGGGCTTCCTGCAGCCCAGGGACCGCAAGTGTGACATGCTTGATGTATACAGTAGGTATACATGTTAATAACTTTTTTATTGTTTTGCCCTGTTAATCTATGTTATATCCATTTAATTCTTAGACTAACCAAAGAAGCTAGAAAAGAAGGGAAAATTATGATGCCTCTACAATGTCATTTCCTTCATCTTCTTTCACAATCACTCCCGTAACTCCACAAAATAAAGGAATACTGTTAAGTTTTGGGCGGTGATACAGCCTGTGAAAGAATTCACAACTAAAAGAAGCAATGCAAAGAGGAAGTTTATTTTACTTTCCAAGAGAGTAAAAGGCCAAGTATTGCTAGTCAATTCAGGGCAGGGAAGAAATGGTGGCTTCTGCTTTTCAGTAGTGCCTGGTACTAAGAGACAACCAATGGAGGGGCCATGGGCTGAGCTGAAGTTGTGTATATGAGGGGCTGTCCTTAAAAGTTACAGTTTGCTTGTTTTCCAGGAGACAGTCTGGCAGATGTTCTACAGAGGTGTCTTATCAGTTTCTTCCCCAGCCTATAAAATATGACCAGAGAAAAAGTTATGAAGAGTTCAAATGAGGCTTGTTTGAAAGGGTGGAGGGGAGTAAACTTTCTACTAACTAGAGACTCCTTGGTGTGAGTTATCCCTGAGGTGTAACAACAGCAGGAAGGAGGGGTATGTAGGAATTTAGCCTTAAAAGTAGCTTATCTTGTTCTGCAGTTTGAACAGAGGAGCTCTTTGAATTAGAGGAGCCATTAATTTGGGGTTTAATTAGCAGGTGCTTCTCATAAATTGTGGAAGGTCACAGAAAAGAAACAGAAAGACCTTCTTCTTGTCCTTACAAATACCTTGACCACTTTTAGAACCTAAGGCTTTATTGACCTGAAGAGTGAATACTTCTAGGAGACCTAATAAAGGGAAACCAGCAGTACTGGGGGCATTGTGTTCAGGAGGATGTCAGCAATGGGTCCCGAAGGAAATAAACCACTCAGTGAAATTTCTCCTGACCTCATAGGTTTTAACACCACAGTATGGACAAAAATGATGGTGTATACTAAACATGGCAAGCTCACGTATCCTGGCATCACATGGTGAATCTTACAAACTCCAAGGCCAAAAGTAACGACCTATGATGGTTTGAAGTTAAAACTTTCTAAGTAAAAGCGAGTCGCAGGGGTAGTTTTGTCCTAGCCTCCTTCGTTTTGTTTTGTTTCTTTGCAAAGGTCAATCTTTACCTTATTAAGCCTGTCTATTGCATTTTTTGTATCTAGGATAACATACCTTTGGATTTTCAGGAAAATTTCCTTTTTTACAGACTCCTAAGGGCACAATCTCCAAACACAGAAGACCTCAGAGCTAAAATTATTATTGTTGCTGTGTTAAATATTAACTCTTAACTATTGTAGAACATTTTAAAAAGAAGTTTGTGTCTATTTTTTTTTTTACTTTTTATCCAATCCCAGAGATTTCCCTCTTCAGTTCCCCCTTACACTCTAATTTTTTACCAGTGAATTTCATGTAACCCCCATATGTCTTCTCCTTTGAGTCTCATGTATGAAAAAGGTGCAAAACTGCCGTTCCCCTTTGCATTACTCAATGTGTTGTTGTTTTGCTTCCTGGCAAATGTTGGTGACTTGGGTCAAATAAACTTAGAAAAATTTCCCACAGGTTTGGACATTTCTTACAACAACATCAAAAGCAATTGACTCATGTGAAGCAGGAGAAGGTTACATGGAAGGGTATCAGCATTTCCCAAGACAGAGATGAATGAAGACACATTTATGAATACAAATTTAAAGGCAACCCAGAACACAGCAAGCTAGCTTTCTCCTTGCTTACAGGGAACAGAAGAAAATGCTCAAGGCTCAGGTGGCTTTGTTTGGTGTGTGTGTGTGTGTGTGTGAGTGTTTCTTTAATCCTCACCCAGGGGTGTTTATTCTCTCTCTCTCTCTCTCTCTCTCTCTCTCTCTCTCTCATTTTATATAACCCTCCCTTGCCTTCCATCTGAGACTTTGCACTCTGTACCAAGCTTCCATGTCTCTGGAACCACTCCATTCTTCAGTTAATTTTGTTATTTAGGTTCCATCTATGTGTGAGATCAAGTGATGCTTTTCTTTCTCTGACTCATTTATTTTAGTTAACACGAGGCTCTCCAGGTCCCTGCATGCTGTCTGAAAGGGTAAGAGATTCTTACTTTTTACCACTGCATAGTATTCTGGTTGTTGATTCAGGTTTATTAGGATATATTCTTAGAACTGGGTCAAATGACAGTTCCATATTTAATTTTTTAATGAAACTCCCTATGTTTTCCATAATGTGTGCACCAGTCTGCATTCCTATCAGCAGTGTACTAGGGTTCCCTTTTTTCCATATCCTCGCCAGCACTTGTCCTTTGTTGATGGTAGTCATTCTGACAGTTGTGAGGTGGTATCTAATTGTTGCTTTAATTTGCATCTCTCTGATAATCAGTGACTTTGAGCATTTTTTCAAATGTGTCTTGGCCATCTTATCCACACTGCAGTCCTGGCAGAGCTGACACTTTGGCCCCAGAAGCAGATGCTCTTAAATAGTGATGTCTGTTTTGAGACATTAACTTCGTACAATGGAGGGAGGATAGGTGCTTTAGACACTTAAGCAACCTCTGCAAGCTACATTAAGCCTGAAGGGGACAGAAGCCCAATGCCCTGAAAGAACACCCAATGCCTGTCATTCAGAAAAGAGCAGATTCTGAAGAAAGATATGCAAAACCAGCAACTAAAGGAAGCCAGGCAGGTCCCACAGAAACAAACCTGTTCTAGAAATCCCCTCCCCTGAAGGCGCTGGAGGGCCCTGAGTATACCTGGTGTGTTCTAAGGCTATTTGCCGGTTAAAACCAGTCCTGGAGTCAGCTGAGGAGGAAATACAGCCTGGCCAGGGAGCGTAGGAACTACATTACCCAGAAGGCCGGGCGTGGAATGCCACCAGGCTGAGCCAATGGAAGCTCAGAAAAGGCGTTTCCGTTTTTCAAGTTCTGGTGGGCGGGACCGGTAGTCTTCTCCATTTTGTCTGAAGCGGTCGGCGGCAACTGATTACAGAGAGAAGGCTGGAGAGTGGTCGTCCCCGCCTCACAGCCCATGGTCGGAGCCTCCAGTGGTGCTCACAGCGCACACGTGGGATTGAAGCTCGGAGTCGCCACCAGACCCGCCCAGGGCCGGGACAGGGACCGCCGTTCTTGCAGCGGCTTCTGCTCCCGCCCCGCTCCGCCCACAGAGGGCAATGGCAGCGCAGGTGCTGAGGAGACGGGCTGAGGTGAGTGTGTCCCCCGGGTCCTCCCCTCATCGCTACTTACACCGAACAGGACAGCCCGGGTGCAGGCGCCTGTCCCGTCCTGCAGCTCAGTCCCGCGTGGAGGACCGTGAGGAAGGTGGAGGGGAGAGAGGAGTGTTGTGGCTTCTGAGGACACAGCAAGTGCAGGGCAGAGAGGACGGGGGTGACTTGCATCTGAAGGTCCCTGAGGATGTGG
>NW_005353453.1:14741-23012 GCF_000412655.1 Myotis brandtii
GTCCACACTAACCGGGTGCCCTGGAGGACCTTGGGGGGGCGGAAGGTGTGTAAGGAGTAGGATTACTGGTTCTCAGAAAGGCAGGTCTGGTTTCAATTGTCTCCATTCTGACAGGTTGGCCTGACCTTTGAGGACATTGCCCTGTACTTCTCCAGGGAGGAATGGAGCCTCCTTGATGAGGGTCAGAGACAGCTGTACCTGAATGTGATGCTGGAGAATTTTGAACTTATATCCTCGCTGGGTAAGACCCTCACTGTTATCAGTGACCTGGACTTGGCTTTTCTATTTCCCAAGCGCCAGCCCCCAGGGTGTGCTCTGTCCTCCAATGTAGACTGTGGTACTGCTTGATTTTCCCGTTTTCTGGGTAGTTGCTGTCCTGGGGAGGGTTGGTCTGTTTCCACTGCTCCCTTCTATTCCTGAAGTCCCAATACTCCCTGCTGCACTAAATTCACAGGGAAGGACTTGTGGGTGGTAGTGTTGTTGGCAGCTAAGGAATTCCACCTTGATTAGTGAGGAAAATATTTTCTGTATTCCTATTGGTCATGTGTAAATATTTTTTGAAAAGTTGTATCTACATCCTTATCCAGTTTGTTAACTATATTTTTTTTCGTTAAAGAATATTTGGAATACCTTGTATATTTTATATATTAATTGCTTATTACATACAGGAACACATATTTTTGTATGTGCTTAATTGTGCTTTGCAGATATAACTCCCCCACACCTATTTTTCCAGAAAGTCCATGTTTTTTGTTTGTTTGTTTGTTTTTTATTTTAATATATTTTATTGATTTTTTTACAGAGAGGAAGGGAGAGGGATAGAGAGTTAGAAACATCGATGAGAGAGAAACATCGATCAGCGGCCTCCTGCACCCTCCCTACTGGGGATGTGCCCACAACCAAGGTACATGCCCTTGACGGGAATCGAACCTGGGACCCTTGAGTCCGTAGGCTGACTCTCTATCCACTGAGCCAAACTGGTTAGGGTGAGAAATTCCATGTTCTTTGCAACCCTGCGTTCAGCAGGTCTACTGCCACTATGTTTACTAGTGCTTAGCAATTAAATATTGTTTTTCCGTTTTAGATCTTTCTGCTTCTTTGTATGAATAATTTGATAATTGAAACCTAGAAATTTTTTTTTAAATATATTTTATTGATTTTTTACAGAGAGGAAGGGAGAGAGATAGAGAGCCAGAAACATTGATGAGAGAGAAACATCGACCAGCTGCCTCCTGCACATCTCCTACTGGGGATGTGCCCGCAACCCAGGTACATGCCCTTGACCGGAATCGAACCAGGGACCTTTCAGTCCGCAGGCCGACGCTCTATCCACTGAGTCAAACCGGTTTCGGCTGAAACCTAGAAATTTTGAGCATTATGGAACTCTGGATCTTTTCAAGCCTGTTTTATCTGGCTTGTTTTGTTACTGCTCTGGTAAGGGAAGGGTGAGATACCACCTCATTATTTGAAGAAGAGTGTAGAAGTCCATATTCCCCACTTGGCCCAAGGTTTGCAGGTGTGTGTGCGTGTTTGTGTGGGGGAGGGGGGGAAGGGAGCGGTATTGTTTTTATGAGATGGTGGGAGTTCTGGCTCCCTTCTATTCCTGAAGGGAATATCTCCCCA
This sequence comes from Myotis brandtii, assembly GCF_000412655.1. NCBI lineage: Eukaryota > Metazoa > Chordata > Mammalia > Chiroptera > Vespertilionidae > Myotis > Myotis brandtii. The sequence continues at coordinate 16,365 of NW_005353453.1, forward strand.
GGTGGAGGGATAGGTCTTCCTTGTTTCTATATCTTACGGTTTCCACTTACATGACCCGGGACTGACTCCCACCACTGATTCCTGCCGGGGCGCTGCCAACCGCAGCCGCAGCAGTCAGTGCTGGGTCACCATGTGACTGCAGGATTGACTTCCGGTGTTCGGTTGTCAGTTCGGTCATTTAGGCCACCAGGGCCCCTAGCTGTTTATATAATTAGATTCCTTTTACATAGAGAGGAAGAGAAATGGAGAAAGAGAGAGAGAGGTGGGGGAGAAACATCCATCGGCTGGCTGCCTTCTGCACACATGCAAACCGGATATGGAAGCCACATTCTGATATGTGCCCTTACCGAGAATCGAACCCTCTACCCTTCGACACATAGGAAGATATTCCAAGCAACTGAGCCACACTGGCCAGGGCATTCTGTGGTTTTTAAAAACAAAAATTTCCAGTTTTTTAGAGAACAGGCTACTAGGATCAATGAGAATAGAAGCACAGTGGCTGATAGTGATAACACTTTATTTTTATTTATTTAATTTATTTATGTATTTATTTATTTATTTACTTACTTACTTAAACATATTTTTATTGATTTCAGAAGGGAGAGAGAGAAACATAAATGATGAGAGAGAATCATTGATTGGCTCTCTCCTGCACGGCCACCAATGGGGACTGGGCCCGCAACCCGGTGATGGGCCCCTGTCCAGAATTGAACCTGGGACCCTTCAGTCCACAAGCCTATGCTCTATCCACTGAGCCAAACCAGCTAGGGCTGACCCTTTTGTTTTAATACATTTTTATTGATTTCCTTGAGGAAGGGAGACAGAAAGAGAGACAGAGAGAGGGAAACATTAATACTGAGAAGAGTATCAATGATCAGCTGCCTCCTGCATGCTCCCTTACTGGGACTGAACCCACAACAAACTCGGCCTGTGCCTTTGACTGGAATGGAACCTAGGACTTTTCAGTCCCAAGGCTGACACTCTATCCACTGAGCAAACCAGCTAGGGCTGACCCTTGCTGTATTTATTTATTTACTTAAAAAAGTTAGTCGGTCAGTTAGTGAGTTATTATTAACTCTTGTTTTTGACCTTAGGAATGTGTTTGCTCACTCAGTTTCCTGTCATCCTTTCTATGCAGTTGTCCTTATTTGGTATTCTGTATTACTGTTTATCTTCATGATACTCTTATTACCATTTCCTGTGGGATGTTTTTCTCATGAGTAGCTGTCTACTTACTCTTGAATGGGGAAAGTTTCTCTATCTCTGATTCTGCCATCTTGCTGATGTCAGTCTCCTAGGCCTTTTGCCCGTGATCTCATTTGTACTTTGTTGTTCTACCACAGTGCCGACCATCCATCTTTTTAATTTTTCTTCTAAGATTTTCATTATTGAGCCCATGCAGTGGCTCAACTGGGATTTAAGAGACAGAATCCTTTGTGCATCACAGGAGAAACATGCCTTTATCAATGAGAGGGTAGACCTAGAGGCAGTCTTGCCTTGGTGAAGGGCAGTGGGGGCAGTTTTTATGCCAGGGCTTTGTTACATTCATAACTAGAAAGCCATTTTGTTCAAAATGTTTAGTTACCATTGCCCATTCCTCACCCAATTCTACTTCTTTCTTAATGTTGACACTTTGCATTCAACTCAGTTTTTTGTGTTGTTTTTTTTTAAAATATATTTTTATTGATTTCAGAGAGGAATGGAGAGGGAGAGAGATAGAAACATCAATGATGAGAGAAAATCATTGATCAGCTGCCTCCTGCACACCCCCTGCAGGGGATCAAGCGTGCAACTCAGGCATGTGCCCTTGACCTTAATTGAACATGGGACCATTGAGTTCACAGGCCTACGCTCTATTCACTGAGCCAAACTGGTCAGGGCACGAGTCAGTTTTAATAGTGATCATTCTACTCAGATTCCCAGCTCATGGATAACCTTAACCTCTCTAAACTTTGCACCTTTCCCTCTTTAGCACATCTTGCTTTACTGCACTCCAATGTTGTTCCATGCCTGCAGGCCTTCGAGTGCACATGTATTATTTTATTCATGCTGAACATCACATGCTCTAATGTGATTGATAGTTTATGGGTTTGCACACATGAAATTATTCTACACACACTCACATTGCCAGCATGAAAGGTCCTAAGGAAGCCATTTGTGGAGTAATAATGAGCAGACCCTGTCTCTCCTCTTTTTGTCCCAGCCTGTGCTTCTGTCCTCCCTGGGTGAGATGTTCCTTTTGGCCATCTACACTAATAAAAGAGAAACATGGTAATTGGCGTACGACCGCTACCCTTTTCATTGGCTAATCAGTGAGTATATGCAAATTAACTGACAACCAAGATGGCGGCTAATTTGCATATGTCGGCTCCAAGCCACAGACTGAGGCTTTAGGCCTGGGTCAGGGAGGAGCCAGCCAGCGATCGGCTGCAGCGGGAGCTGGGGGTGCCCCGGCCCAGGCCTAAAGCCTCCAGCAGAGGCTTTAGGCCTGGGCCTGGGAGGAGCCAACCAGCAATTGGCGGCGGCGGGAGCTGGGGGTGCCCCGGCCCAGGCCTAAAGCCTCCAGCAGAGGCTTTAGGCCTGGGCCTGGGAGGAGCCAACCAGCAATTGGCGGCGGCGGGAGCTGGGGGTGCCCCGGCCCAGGCCTAAAGCCTCCAGCAGAGGCTTTAGGCCTGGGCCAGGGAGGAGCCAGCCAAGGATTGTTGATGGCGGCAGAGGCGGGGAACCAGGGTGGAGCCAGCCAGCAATTGTTGACTTGCAGTGGCTGCAACAGTGCGGTGATGGGGCTGGTGCCTTCCCCTGATCAGCCCGTTCGACTCCCACAAAGGGTGGCCAGACTGTGGCTTAGGCCCACTCCCCAAGGGAGCAGGGAGCAGGTAGTAGGACATCCCCTAGGGCTCCCAGTATGTGATAGGGGGCAAGCTGGGCTGAGGGAACCCCCTCCCCAGTGCACAAATTTTTGTGCACCGGGCCCCTAGTTTTATATATAATAGCCATTTCCTGAGAGTCTGGCTCACTTGTCTTGAAAAATCATTGTATTGAGTCATGTCCAGTTGTGACATAAACATCTGTGTTGAAGATATTCTGCTTTTATCAGGTCAAGATGCACTTCACCTATATTTCCTTTTGTTCAGGTTGCTGCTGTGGAGAAGAGAATGTGGAGGCCCCGACTGAACAAAAGGTTTCTGGAAGATTGTCACAGGCAAGGAATCCCAAGGTAGCCTTGTCTTCCCAGAAGAGCCACCCCTGTGAGAGTTGTGGGCTAGTCCTGGGAAACATTTTCTGCGTGATGGAGCTGCAGGGAACACAACACAGACAGATACTGTTGAGGTGTGGAGCGTGTGCAAAACGGTTTTCTTTGTGTGCAAAATTTCACCAGCAGCATGTGAGAGAGCAGACTTACATTAGAGGTTTGGAAAGGATGTCACTTGCAAACAGCTGCAATTTCAATGTGTCCCAGAATCATTTCACCTGTGGGGAGGTTGGGCAGAGTGTCCTTACGGAATCTGGACATCTCCACCTACAGGCTTCTCTGACCAGGCACAGTCCAACTATTATTTTGATGCGTGGGATGACGATTCAAAGTAGAAAAAATTATTTCAGCAGAAAAGAATGTAAGAAAGTCATCAGTTGCACCCACACGTTTATTCAGGAAAAAGGTGTCCATCTTGGAAGTGCATGTGGTGTGTGCTCTGAATGTGGAAAATATTGTACCAAATTTTCGAGGTTTCATTATCAACAGAGAGGTCACACTGGAGAAAGGGCATATCACTGCAGTGAATGTGGGAAATATTTTACCAGGATCCGTGATCTTCATTGTCATCAGAGATTTCATACAGGACAAAAGCCTTATACATGCAGTGAGTGTGGGAAATCTTTTACCTGGAGCACTGCTCTTCGTTATCATCAGATAGTTCACACTGAAGAAAAGCCTTATAAATGCAGTGAATGTGGAAAATCTTTTAAAAGTAGAAGTGGTTTCCGATATCATCAGAGAGTTCATACTGGAGAAAAGCCTTTTCAATGCAGTGAATGTGGAAAATCTTTTACCACTAAGAAAGACCTTTATCAACATCAGAGAGTTCATACGGGAGAAAAGCCTTATCAATGCAGTGAATGTGGGAAATCTTTTACCCAGAGCAATGCCCTTCGTTATCATCAGAGAGTTCATACAGGAGAAAAGCCTTATAAATGCAGTGATTGTGGAAAATCTTTTAAAGGTAGAAAAGGTCTCCAATATCATCAGAGAGTACACACTGGAGAAAAGCCTTATCAGTGCAGTGAATGTGGGAAATCTTTTCCCGTTAGCAATGACCTTCATCGTCATCAGAGACTTCATACAGGAGAAAAGCCTTATCAATGCAGTGAATGTGGGAAGTCTTTTACCACTAATACCATCCTTCATCGACATCTGAGAGTTCATACAGGAGAAAAGCCTTATAAATGCACTGAATGTGGGAAATCTTTTAAAAGGAACAGTAGTCTCCAGTATCATCAGAGAGTTCACACTGGAGAAAGCCATTATGAGTGCAATTAATGTGAGGTATATCCCAGCCAAATTTTTAAATTCGCTCCGTGCATAAGTGTACAAATGTGAGAAATTTCTTAGATGTGTAGGAAATGTAATTTCTTAGTTTGGACATAACAATAGTACAGGAAAATTTGTGAATCCTCATTTTTCTGAATTGTATCTCATTTATTTAATCACCTATATTCTGTAAAGCTCCCATAAGTGTTTTTGCTTCTGTGTTTGTGTGTTTTTAGTTGGAACACTGTGTAATTATGTTGCACGTTCTAGCATACAGAGATGTCCTGCCAGATCTACATCACTGCATATTTCTGTTGCTGAAGATATTTCACCTGAACCACCTATAAGGCCCCTACAGATGGCATCAGTCACCATCCTCATGTGCCCAGGGAAGCTAACTCTGTTGTCGAATTTGTTGAAGAAAATGAGGAATACCTGAGCCCTTGTTTCTTACTTGTTTCCCTGTCATGAGTCGCCACATAGGACTGATTACTGTTGGCCCCAGTAAACACAATGATGCAGAGGGACTGCCCTTTTCAGGGACATGCTTTGCCTGAACACTGGTGGTGAGTTTATTGAGTGCTTATGTCGTCAATGGAAGAACTGCAAGTCTCCTGTCTCTTTGGTTTGTAAAATAATGAAGGCTTTTTCCTAAGACTTCTTTAATCTGGGGTGTTCTATTTACTGTGTGGGTTGGTTTATAGGAAGATCTGGGCTCTTCAAGTGTGATGAGGTGAAAAATTGTGTTCTAAAACATTTTTCGCTTGGGGGAAGAGTATGGTGCAGAAAGTAGCTCAGTTTTTGGCAAATTTACACTGTTCCTATATTTTCCTTGGAAGCACTGTGGGCTCTCTAATCATCATGTGATGTCTGGATGCTTTGAGACATAGAGATCACTGCAAAGAGGGGGTAGCTGTGACAACCTCAAGTATGTCTGGGAGCATGAATTTCTTTTCTTGTTTGCAAGGGATGCCAATACATGTGAAGGGAATCTCTTGCCCAGGTCATGCAGAGGGCTATGTGCCCTAATGCCTACTATTTCACGGGTGATGGTCTTTGGTTTGAGCACCATAGCAGTGGGGAGAAATCCTTTCATTCTAGAAACACTGACCTGATTGTTGTTGGGCGAGATTGCAGCCCATTAGATGGAATGGTCCTTATCTAACTGCATCCAGGAGTTATTTTGAGGAAAAGACAACAGGAGCTGTGTGTACACAGATCTGAGGGACTGCAGGTATGATTATCTTCTGTGGAGCAGTCATTGTCATTGATTATAATCAAGATGGTTTGTGGCTCCTGTAGCTTCTCAGATGTTCCCATCAGAGCCATTGGTGTGCTGGCAGGAAAACCAAGATGGAGACTAAGGCTGTCCTTGGTCCAGGGATGTGGCTTTTGTGGATTTTGGTGAAAGTTCTTCATTGTTTGTTACATTTTCTGTAACTGAGATGAGACTCTCACTCAGATGGCATAAGTATGTGGATTGAATATAGAGTTTCCAAACCTGTTCTTCCAGAATAGGTGAATGTACATTTGTTTTATTGTGAACCATTGTTAACAGCTGTAATGAGTATGTACATGTGTTAAGTATATTGATTCCTAAATCTTTTTTTTTTTTTTAATTTATTCTTTACAGAGAGGAAGGGCGAGAGACAGAGTGTCAGAAACATCGATGAGAGAGAAACATCGATCAGCTGCCTCCTACGCACTCCCCACTGGGTATGTGCCCACAACCAAGGTACATGCCCCCGACCGGAATCGAACCTGGGACCCTTGAGTCCGCAGATCGACACTCTATCCACTGAGCCAAACCGGTTAGGACATGTTTCCTAAATCTTGACATGTGCATGAAACTGAAACCATCATTATAGTCATAATGCTGACCATATCTGTCTCTGTGTAATTGCTTCAGGACCTCTTTTAACCTGTCCCTGTTCTTCACAACTTTCCTAGTTTCCATGGATTTACATTCCATTTTCATAGAGAACTTTATTTTTCTAAGTATTTTTCTGCTTTAATTTTTGTTTCATAAATACTTGGAGATTTATTAAAGTTACATTAGTAACTCATCTTTTTTCCTGATAGATATTCTTTTTTTATTTTTTATTTATTTTTTTTTTTAA
>NW_005353453.1:23194-29070 GCF_000412655.1 Myotis brandtii
AAAAATATATTTTATTGATTTTACAGAGAGGAAGGGAGAGGGGTAAAACGTTAGAAACTTTGATTAGCTGCCTCCTGCACACCCCCTGAAACCAAGATACATGCCCTTGACAAGAATTGAATCTGGGACCCTTCAATCCACAGGCCAGTGCTGTATCCACTGAGCCAAACCAGTTAGGGCTTTGATAGATATTCTTATCATTGATATATCACCATAATTTGTCCGTTTTAATAAATGTTTAGTTATTTCTAACAGCTGGTACAAACATTTCTATATAATTCCTTGTATGTATATAAGTGTTATTTACCTTTGTGAAAAATTCAGTGCAAAGTCTGGTTTTTTTGAGTAGACGTATGTTTAAATTTACAGAGATTAGCAAAGTGTGATCTCAATGGAATATACCACCAGGGCCGGTGTGGCTCAGTGCTTGGCCATGATCCCATGCAGCACAGGGTTGTGGAGATGATTGCCAGTGGGAATATGTGCCTGAGCTGTGGGCTAGATCCATAGAAGTGGGTGTGCAGGAGGCGGCTGGCCTATATAGCACTCTTCCATCAATGTTTCTCTCCCTCTCCCTTCTCTCTCTAAAAATTAATAAACTATTCTTTAAAAATAAAAAATAAACTTCAACTGATTGTACTTTTTTACATTTTTTCAGCATTGTATTAAGGATTCACAGTGTCCACATCCTAGAGAATTATTTGTTCGGTCAATCATAATTTAACGTGTGTTTTGGTTTTTTTTATATAAATTGTTGTGCTGCCTCACTGTTTGATTGTATTTTTTGTAGGATTTTATGGTGAGCCTTTTCTCAGAAATGTATTTGCTGAGTCTATTTGTTAAAACATCTTACCATATGCTCTGCCTAATGTGTTATGAGTTTTCGCAATTTTCTTTAAAAATAGGACAGTGGAACAACAAAGATCTATGTTGGAATTTCATTCATTTTGTGCCTTTTTTACTTTAGGAAATAAACGTTTTTTTGTATTGGAATAATATGTTTTAATATTTATTACTGAAGAAAAATATTTTAATTGCCCTACCTGGTTTGGCTCAGTGAATAGAGCGTCAGCCTTCCGACTGAAAGGTCCCAGGTAAGCTTCTAGTCAAGAGCACATGCCCAGGTTGCAGTCTCAATCCCCAGTGTGGGGACTGCAAGAGGCAGCCAATCAATCATTTTCTCTTATCATTGATGTTTCTATCTCTCTCTACCTCTCCCTTCCCCTCTGAAATCAATAAAGATATTTCAAAAATATTTTCATTCATTTAAAAAATATTTTTATTGATTTCATAGAGCAAAGGAGGTGGAAAGAGAGAGGGAACCATTAATGATATGAGCCCAGGGCACATGCGTGGTCCCTATTAGATCCCCAGGAGGGGCTTGCAGGAGGCAGCTTATCAATGATTGTCTGTCATCATTGATGTTTCTATCTCTCTGTCCCTCTCCCTTCCTCTGTGAAATCAATAAAAAAGAAAACTGAGTTCCTAATCTTCAAAAAGAAAAATAATAAAAGAAACATCAATGATGAGAGGGAATCATTGATCGCTAATTTCTCCATACCCTACTGAGGATGGAGCCTGCAACCCGGGCATGTGCTCTGACTGGGAATCTAACTAAGGACCTTTTTGTGCACAGGTTGAAGCTGAAGCACTGACCCATACCAGCTGGGTGATTTATTACTTTTTAAATGCTATACCCTGTGCAATGAACATTTTTTTAAAATATATTTTATTGATTTTTTTACTGAGAGGAAGGGAGAGAGATAGAGAGTTAGAAACATCGATGAGAGAGAAACATCGATCAGCTGCCTCCTGCACATCTCCCACTGGGGATGTGCCCGCAACCCACGTACATGCCCTTGGCCGGAATCGAACCCGGGACCCTTCAGTCCGCAGGCCGACGCTCCATCCACTGAGCAAAACCGGTTTCGGCGCAATGAACATTTTTAATTTTAACCTGCACTATTAACATTCTCCATTGCTTTCAGAACACTAGTCAGCTGATCCTGCACTAAGCCCTTGCTTTGTCATCTTCTGCATTTTCCTTGTCTCCTGTCATGGGGGTTCTTGGGTTGGAACAGTTCTCTCAAGAAGGCCAGAGGACATCTGCGTGGGCAGGTGATTTAGAGTCCCAAAGCCAATGCAGTGGGAGATGGGGGCAGTGATCAGACTCACTTTGCCCTGGATCAGGCATCCTAGATTTGAATTTCAGGTTCTGTATTATCACTGGGACTTACAATGACATAACCCTTTCTGCTGGTCTAAGGCCGTTTCCTCCTGTGAAAAACAAGTATGAGGTATGTCCCCATGCCAGAGCTATTGGAGAAGGTCCAGTGGTAAGGTGTCCACATGCAGTAAGGCAGCTGTGCCTGCAGCCTGCCTTGGCTCCAGCAACTCCAGCCACTCCCTGCAGAGACATTCCCAGGCAGGCACTCCTCACTCCCCCGATGCCTGCAAGCACCTTTGTCTTTGGGTGCATTTTAGTGAGAAATGGGACCTATAAGAAGCTGCTGACTCTGCTGCAGGGAGGCAGGTGCTGTGCCACTCAGGTCTCATTGTGGTGTGTCCCATATCAAATTGCTGAAAAAGTTCAGTGTCAGAGAAATGAAGTCAGCTCCCCAAGTTTACACCACAGACAAGTGTCAGGTTCAAGAGACTGGATTTTAACCATTTTCTCCAGCGTCAGAAAGAGTCTCTACCACTGATGTGGAGCCCTCACTGGAGGAGGTACAGTATGAGGACCAGTGTGGCTCAGCTGCAGCTCCTGTTTCCATAGTTACAATTATGCTTTTCCTTCCATTCCCTTTACATCTCAGAGCACTTACCCTTGGCCTCCCCAGGTTCAGGGGAACGCCATTATTTCTCAGCTGCAGTGGTTTCTGCAGGGGAACCTTCTTTCAGAGTGAGCTGCTGTTTGTCTACCTTCCCTTTGATCCCAGCACTGGGTTTGACCCTCAGGAGACCTTGGTAATTAGGGCTGGGTCTCTGCACCTTTGTCCACATGTTGGGTGTCATGCTGTGACCCCTTCCACTGATGAATTTGATGCCTCAGCTTGACCCTTTAAATGATGTTCCTATGTGGCACTGACATTCACCCTGCAGGAGTGGATACAATTGGACATGAATTTTGGGACCTAATATTTGGAAGTGATGCTGGAGTTCTGCATGTTCTTGGTCTCATTGGACGGATGTTCACTTCTTATTCATGCATAGGACCGACTGGCCATGTGATTCCATCCTCTATATCCCTACTGGCTGAATGAGAATGGCTCTCACCATGTGTTCCCTGCAGCCCGGATCACGTTCTGGACCCCCATCCTCCTTCCCAGTCTCCTGTGTCTTCACCTGGATCTTTGGGTTGGAACAGAGTCCTTTTGAATACAAGCCCTCATCACAGTGCACTGCACAATGGGCCACAACTGAGATCCTTACTGTGCTTTTCCTGAAAATCCACCCTAACTGACTCTCCACACAACCTTTTTGACTATAGAGGAGGGTGATTTTTTTAGGTGAAGGTGTTTGCCATTTTGGCAGCTTACTCCATTTTTCTGAGTCATTTCCATGTATATCTAGGTTATGTTAATAACTTTTTGATTGTTATTCCCCTGTTAATCTATATTACATCAATTTAATTATTAGGCCAAACAAAGAACCTAGAAAAGAAGGAGGAAATATTATTTTGCTACTACAAGTCATTTTCCTCATATTTATCCACTTAACTCCTTTGAATAAAGTAATACTGTTAGGATTTTTCTGGTGATGTGGTATGTGGAAGAATTCACAGCTAAAAGGAAACATGCAGAGAGGAACTTTATTTTACTTTCCAAGAGAAGAAAGGGCCAAGTATTGCTAGTCACTACAGGGTAGCGATAAAGGGGAGTCTTCTTTTCAGCAATGGCTGTTGCTTAGGGAGAAGGAAGGAGGCGCGTTGTACAGCACTGAACTTGAGTAGATGTGAGAGGCTGTCTTTAAAAGCTACAGTTTGTTTGCTTTCCAGGAGATAGTCTGGCAAATGTATAGGGAGGTGTTTTATCAGTATTTTCCCCAAGCCTATAAAATATGACTAGAGAAAAAGTTATGAAGAGTTCAAAACAGAGTTGTGTGAAGGGGGGGCGGGGGAGAAACTTTCTACTAATTAGAGACACTTCTGTGCGAAATATCCTTGAGGTGTGACAACAGCAGGGAGGAGGGTTAGCAAGAATGTAGCCTTGAAAGTAACTGATCTTGTTCAGCACTTTGAACAAATGAGCTGTTTAAAGTAGAGGAGCCAACAATCTTGGGATTTAATTAATAGGTGCATCTCATATATTGTGGAAGGCCGCAGCCAAGAAAAATAAATACATTTTTGTTGTATTTACAAATATCTCCAGCACATTTAGAACCTAAGGCTTTATTGACCTGAAGAGTAACTACTTCTAGGAGACCAAATACAGATACACCAGCAATACTGGGGGCATTGTGTTAAGGAGGACATCAGCAATGTGTCCGGGAGGAAATAAAACCCTCATTGAGTTTTCTTGACTTTATTTTCATATTTTTAAATTATTTATTGTCTAAAGTTTTACATATTTCTCTTTTCTCCTGTTTTGGACTCTCCCTCCCCGCCAGCCATTCCCACCCCAGGCAAGCTCCCACTGCTCCAGTGTCTGTGTCCATTAGTTATGCTAATATGCATGCATACAATCCTTCAATCATTGAATTTTCTCTTCAATCCACAGGTTCTGACTCCCCAGTATGGAAAAAAAATGATGGCATATACTAAACCTAGCAAGTTCAGGGAGTCTGGCATGGCTTGATGAATTTTACAAAGTCAGAGGCCAAAAGTAACCATATATGGTTTGAAGTTAAAACTTTCCAAGTAAAAGCCAGTCACAGGGCTACTTATATCCTAGCCTTGTTTTTGTTTTTTTGTTTTTTGCAAAGGTCAATTTTTACTTTATTGAGCCTGTGTATTGTCTTTTTCCATCTGGGATAACATACCTTTGGATTTTCAGGGAAATTTTTGTTTTAGAGACTCCTAAAGGCACAATCTCCCAGCACAGAAGACCACAGGCCCCAATTATTATTGTTATTGTGTTAAATATTAACTGTTAACTGTTCAATAAACTTTTTAGAAGTAGTTTATGTCTATTTTTTAAAAATATATTTTATTGATTTTTTTACAGAAAGAAAGGGAGAGTGATAGAGAGTTAGAAACATCGATGAGAGAGAAACATCGATCAGCTGCCTTCTGCACACTCCCTACTGGGGATGTGCCTGCAACCAAGTTGCATGCCCTTGACCGAAATCAAACATGGGACCCTTGAGTACCCAGATTGAAGCTCTATCCACTGAGCAATACCGGCTACGGCTATGTCTTTTTTTAAAAGTTTTTATCAAATCTCTGAGATTTCCCTCCTCAGGCCCACCCCATAACCCCAATTTATCATCCATAAATTTCATGAAACCCCAATATGTCTTTTCCTTTGAGACTAACTTACCAAAAAGGTGTAAAACTGCCATTCTCCCAAGCAGTGCTCAATCTTTTCTTATTTTGCTTCCTAGCAATGTGGCAGGCCTGGGTCAAATGAACTTAGAAAAGTTCTCCACAGGTTTGGATATTTCTTACAACAATACCAAAAGCAATTGACTCATGTGAAGCAGGAGAACGTTCCATGGAGGAGTATCAGCATTTCCAGGGACTCAACAGACAGAAGACAGATTTATAACCACAAATTTAGAGCATATCCGGAACCCAGCAAGCTAGAGTTTTCCCCTTGCTTTCAGACAACAGAAGAAAATGCTTAAGGCTCAGGTGAATGTTTTTATTTTGTGTGTGTGCTTGTGCGCGCCTCTGCTTAATCCTCCCCAGAGGATGTTTTTTCATTTTTTTTTTT
>NW_005353453.1:29852-42592 GCF_000412655.1 Myotis brandtii
ATGCAGGACCCTGTCCTTGGATTTTAAGAACTACAATACCCAGAAGGCATGGCAGGGAATGCCACCAGGCTGAGCCAATGGAGGCTCAGAAAAGGCATTTCCGTTTGGCCGCTTCTGTAGGGCGGAAACGGGAGTCCTAGTGGCGGGGTTTTGTCTTCTCAAATCTTTGTTTCCTGTGGTCACGTTTTCCTGGTCGCACAGTCCCGTGGAGGAGGCTGGGGAGTGGGGCTCCCCGCCTCACAGCCCATGGACGGAGCCTCCAGTGGTGCTCACAGCTCACACTTGGGATTGAAGCTCGAAGTCGCCACCTGGACCCACTCCAGGGCCGGGCCAGGGACCGCCATTCCTGCAGCCGCTTCTACTCCCGCCCCGCTCAGCGCACAGAGGGCAATGGCGGCGCCCCCGCTGAAGAGACGGGCTGAGGTGAGTTCGAGTCCCCCAGGCCCTCACCGCCTCCTCATACAGACACCACAGCCTGGGGAGGGCGCCTGTCCCGTCCTGCAGCTCAGTCCCGCGTGGAGGACCGTGAGGAAGGTGGAGGGCAGAGAGGAGTGTTGTGGCTTCTGAGGACACAGCAAGTGCAGGGCAGAGAGGACAGGGGTGACTTGCATCTGAATTTCCCCTGAGTCCGTGGGCTGTGAGTATTGACGGAAAGACCAGAGGTTGCAGGGAGGACGGCACAGTCTCATTCGGGGCTTATTCGAATGAGTGGGATCCATCAGGGGCCTGGGGTGGTCCTGGATCCGGCTGGACTACAAGCTCTCTACACGCCATATGCCAAGTTCATGGGTGAGTCCAGCGAGGTCCATGGAATTGGAGCAGGAAGGGGGCAGAGCTGAGGGGAATGAACTTGGGGACTGAAGGTGGGAAGGGCAAAAACAGTTCACTGTGGTGTGTGCACATCTGGAGGAAGTGTGAGCTTATGGTCCCTGGGACTTGCTGTGCACATAAAGAAGTATAAACTGACGCTTGGCTTTGTCTTGGAGACAGGATCTAGGAAACTGAAGTGGTTTTGCTTGGCAGGAAGGCTGGGGCCCTGCAGGAATCGCCCAGAGCTTAAATGGCATTGCTCTCTACCCTCCCCTCCCGCAATCCTTCCACCCAACCCAGCTGCTCTGCTGAGGGCCATTCATTGCAGTGAGTAATGGGACTGTAATGAGAGAGCAGCCTGCACTGGCATTAGGGCCTGGTGTCCACTGTAACCGGGTGCCCTGGACGTGGTTGAGGGGCGTCAGATGTGTAAGGAATAGAATTACTGGTTCTCAGAAAGGCAGGTCTGGGTTCAATTGTCTCCATTCTGACAGGTTGGCGTGACCTTTGAGGACATTGCCCTGTACTTCTCCAGGGAGGAATGGAGCCTCCTTGATGAGGGTCAGAGACAGCTGTACCTGAATGTGATGCTGGAGAACTTTGAACTTATATCCTCGCTGGGTAAGACCCTCACTGTTACCAGTGACCTACACTTGGCTTTTCTATTTCCCAGGCCCCATCCCCCAGGGTGTGCTCTGTCCCCCCAGGTAGACTGTGGTACTGCTTGATTTTCCAGTTATCTGGGTAGTTGCTGTCCTGGGGAGGGTTGGTCTGTTTCCCCTGCTCCCTTCTATTCCTGAAGTCCCAATACTCCCCGCTGCACTAAATTCACAGGGAAGGACTTGTGGTTGGTAGTGTTGCAGGAAGATGATAGAATTCCACCTTGATTAGTGAAGAAAGCATTTTCTATATTCCTGTTGGTAATGTGTATATATTTTTGAAAAATTGTCTCTACATCCTTATCCTGTTTATTAACTGTATTTTTTATTAGTCTTTTGAATACCTTGTATATTTTATATATTAATTGCCTATGACATACAGGAACACATATGTTTGCATGTGCTTAATTGTGCTTAGCAGATATAACTCCCCCACACCAGCTTTTCTACAAAGTCCATGTTTTTGGCCACCCTGCATTAAGCAGATCTAGTGCCACCATGTTTATAGCAAGCTCAGGTGCTTGTTACTAGTGCTTAGCAATTAAATATAGTTAGTGAAGTTATATAGACTTTGCTTTTGAGACAGAGTCACTGCATTGTTATTAGCCTGCAGTGTAGTATTAACATACCTTCATTATTCCCAGGGAACTCCCACTATTTGTGTGAATTTCTGTCTATATGGCAATATTCCCTTTATTGTGCTAATCAGAACTGAATCCACAATCCCTCCAAGAGATTTCTTCATATGATTTGCGAGTATTTTCTTCTGTTCTCTAGATTGCCTTTCATTGTGTTTTGTTTATTGCTGTTGTGCAGTGAAGACGCTATTTTACTTTATTTGTTGCAGTGTGGACTGTTTATTTTTTCTATTTTGTGTGGTGGTTGGTGTCGCATTCAGAAAATTCTGTCTAAAACAAACCTCCAAAACTTTTTCTCGGTTGTCCTAAGGAGTTTTAAGTTTTAGCGCTGACATTTAATTCTGTCCTGCAGGTTGAGTTCCATTTTATCAGTGCTGTTCAGTTTTTTTGTTTTACATGTGAATGTCCATTTATACCAGCACCATTCATTGCAGACTCTCTTTCCCTTCTTCTGTAGCTTGCAGCTTTGTCAAAGATTATTTAATGTATGTGCCTGGGTTTTTTGTGTGTTTTCTGTTCTGTTCTGTTGATGTATGTGTCTGTGTTTCTCCAGCAACACACTGTTTGCTTGCTTTCTCTTTGTAATAAATTGAATTCAGGAAGTGTGATGCCACGAGCTTTCTTCTTGCTCAAGATTGCTTTTGTTGCCCTCCAGTGGTTGGCAAACTGTGGCTCACGAGCCACATGGGGCTCTTTGGCCCCTTGAGTGGGGCTCTTCCAAAAAAAAACGACTTCTGGTTTCCTGAGGCACCATGTTAAGTTCTTTGACATCTTTTGTGACAATGTAGGCATTTATCTCTATAAAATTTCTCCTTAGAATTACATTTTCTTCATGAAAATATATTTTACTGATTTTTCACAGAGAGGAAGGGAACGAGAGGGATAGTGAGAAACATTGATGATAGAGAAACATCAATTCAGCTGCCTCCTGCACACTCCCTACTGGGGATGTGCCCGCAATTACGGTACATGTCCTTGACCGGATTTGAACGTGGGACCCTTCAGTGCTCAAGCCAATGCTCTATCCACTGAACGAAACCAGTTAGGGCTACATTTTCTGAATGTTATACATAAGCTTTGGTAGGTTGCTTTGTTATTTACTTTGCCTCTAGACTTTTTTGAGATCTCCTTTGTTTTTGGCTACCCTGAAATTCTTATGTCTTTCCTTATTATTCCTTTTACATAGAGAGGAAGGGAAATGGGGGGAGAGAAATGAGGGAGAAACATCAATCGGCTGCCATGTGCACAGTTGAAAACCGGGTATGGAACCCACATTCTGATATGTGCCCTAACCGGGAATTGAACCCTCGACCCTTCAGTACACAGGACGCTGCTCCAAACAACTGAGTCACACTGGCCAGGGCATTGTGTAGTTTTTTGAAACAAAAGTCCAGGTTTTTAGAGAACAGGCCACTAGGATCAATGAGAACAGAAGCACAGTGGCTCATAGTGGTATCGCTGAGCCTTTATTTTTATTTTTTATTTACAATACATTTCTATTGATTTCAGACAGCAAGAACAAGGGAGTGAGAGAGAAACATCAGTGATGAGAGAGAATCATTAATTGGCTGCCTCCCGCATGCCCACCAGCTGGGACCGAGCCTGCAACCCGGTCATGCGCCCTTGACCTGAATCCAAGCTGGGACCCCTCAGTGAACAAGCTGATGCTCTATGCACTGAACCCAACCGACTAGGGCTGACCCTCTTTTTAAAAAATATATTTTTATTAATTTCTTAGAGGTAAGTCTGAGAAACAGAGAGAGAGAGAGAGCGAGAGCGAGAGAAAGAAACAGTAATGATAAGAAAGTGTCACTGATCAGCTCCCTCCTGCATGCCCCCTGCAGGAGACTTAACCCACAAAACACTGGGCATGTGCCATTGAGTGGAATGGAACCTTGGACCTTTCAGTCCGCAGGCTGACACTCTATCCACTGAGTAAAGCAGCTAGGACTGACCCCTGCTTTATTTATTTATTTATTTCCTTAGTTATTTAGTTAGGTAGTTATTAACCCTTGTTTTTGACCTTAAGTGTGTTCAAATGTGCTTCCTCACCCAGTTTCCTGTCATCCTTTCTATGCAGTTGTCCTTATTTGGTATTCTGTATTACTGTTTGTCTTCATGGTACTCTTATTCCCATTGCCTGTGGGATTTTTTTTCATGGATAGGTGTCTGCTTACTCTGTATCTCTGATTCTGCCATCTTGCTGATGTCACTCACATAGGTCTTTTGCCTTTGATCTCATTTGTGGTTTGTTGTTCTACGACAGTGCTGACCATACCTCATTTTAGGTTTTCTTGTAAGATTTGCATCATTTATCTCATGCTGTGGCTCAACTTGGATTTAAGAGGCAAAATCTTTTGTGCGTCACAGGAGAAAGATGACTTTATCAATGACAGGGTAGACCCAGAGGCAGTCTTGCCCTGGTGAAGGACTCTGGGGGCGGTTTTCATGCCTGGGCTCTGTTTCATTCATAACTAGAAAGCCATTTTGTTCAACAACAAAAATGTTTTGTTACCATTGCCCACTCTTTTCCCAGTTCTACTTCTTGTTTAATGTTGACACTTGGCCCATGACTCAGTTTTAATAGTGATCATTCTACTCGGATTCCCAGCCCATGGATAACCTTAAGCTCTTTCAACTTTGCACCTCTACCTCTATCACACATCTCGGCTTTACTGCACTCCAATGCTGTTGCATGCCTGCAGAGCTTTAGAGTGCACACATATTATATTGACGCTGAACATCACATACTTTCCTATGATTGATATTTTATGGCACATTGAAATTATTTAACACAGACTCATATCGCCAGCATGAAAGGTCCTAAAGGAAGCCATTTGTGGAGTAATAACGAGCAGACCCTGCCTCTCTTCTTTTCTTGCCAGCCAATGCTTCTGTCCTCCCTTGGTGAGACTTTCCTCATTCAGTGACCTTGTGGGCCATGTTATATATAACAGACATTTCTTCCTTTCTTTTTTTTTTTTTCTTATAACAGCTATTTCTTGAGAGTCTGACTCACTTGTCTTGAAAATCATTGTATGGAATCATGTCCTGTTTTGACATAAACAATTGTGATGAAGATATTCTGTATTTATCAGGTCAACATGCACTTTGCCTACTTTTCTTTTCTTCAGGTTGCTGCTGTGGAGGAGAAAACGTGGAGGAAACGACTGAACAAAAGGGTTCTGTAAGATTGTCCCAGACAAAGAATCCCAAGTTAGCCTTGTGTTCCCAGAAGAGCCACCCCTGTGAGAGTTGTGGGGTGGTCTTGGGAAACATTTTCCACATGATGGAGCTGCAGGGAACACAACATGGACAAATACTGTTGAGGTGTGGGGCATGTGCAAAACAATTTTTTTTCCAGGCAAAATTTCACCAGCAGCATGTGAAAGAGAAATCTTTCACTAGAGGTGTGGACAGGATCTCACTTGCAAAGAGCTGCAATTTCAATGTATCCCAGAATCGTTTCACATGCGGGAATTTTGGGCAGGGTGTCCTTATGGGGTCAGGACATCTCCACCTAAAGGCTACTCAGACCAGGGACAGTCCAACCACAATTTCGACGTGTGGGATGCCTTTTAAAAGGACAAAAAATTATTACAGTAGAAAAGATTGTAAGGAAGACATTAGTTGCACCCACAAATTTATTCAGGAAAAAGATGTCCATCTTGGAAGTCGGTGTTTTCTGTCCTCTGAATGTGGAAAATATTTTTCCAAATGTTCTAGCTTTCATTATCAACAGAGAGGTCACACTCAAGAAAAGCCTTATCAATGCAGTGAATGTAGAAAATCTTTTATCTCTAAGAAGATCCTTCATCGACATCAGAGAGTTCACACTGGAGAAAAGCCTTATCAATGCTGTGAATGTGGAAAATCTTTTGCACAGAGCAATGCCCTTCGTTATCATCAGAGAGTTCATACAGGAGAAAAGCCTTATAAATGCAGTGAATGTGGAAAATGTTTTGCATGGAGCAGTGCCCTTCGTGATCATCAGAGAGTTCACACTGGAGAAAAGCCTTATCAATGCAGTGAATGTGGAAAATCTTTTGCACGGAGCGATACGCTTCGTGATCATCAGAGAGTTCATACAGGAGAAAAGCCTTATAAATGCAGTGAATGTGGAAAATCTTTTACCCAGAGCACGTCCCTTCATTATCATCAAAGAGTTCATACGGGAGAAAAGCCTTATAAATGTAGTGAATGTGGGAAGTCTTTTATCCGGAGCAATGCCCTTCATTATCATCAAAGAGTTCATACGGGAGAAAAGCCTTATAAATGTAGTGAATGTGGGAAGTCTTTTATCTGGAGCAATGCCCTTCATTATCATCAAAGTCTTCATAGGGGAGAAAAGCCCTATAATTGCAGTGAATGTGGGAAATCTTTTCCCCAGAGCTCTGCTCTTTATTATCATCAGAGACTTCATACAGGAGAAAGGCCTTATCAGTGCAGTGAATGTGGGAAATCTTTTACCCAGAGCTCTTACCTTAGTATTCATCAGAGAGTTCATATGGGAGAAAAGCCTTATAAATGCAGTCAATGTGGAAAATCCTTTAAAAGTAGCAATGGTTTTCAATATCATCAGAGAGTTCACACTGGAAAAAAGCCTTATAAATGCAGTGGATGTGGGAAATCTTTTACCCATTGCTTTGCCCTTCATCGTCATCAGAGACTTCATACAGGAGAAAAGCCTTATCAATGCAGTGAATGTGGAAAATCTTTTATCGCTAAGGCTAATGTTCATCAACATCAGAGAGTCCATACGGGAGAAAAGCCTTATCAATGCAGTGAATGTGGGAAATCTTTTACCTGTAAGAAGATCCTTCATCAACATGAGAGAGTTCACACTGGAGAAAAGCCTTATAAATGCAGTGAATGTGGAAAATCTTTTACATGGAGCAGTACCCTTCATGATCATCAAAGAGTTCATACAGGAGAAAAGCCTTTTCAATGCAGTGAATGTGGAAAATCTTTTGCATGGAGCAATTCCCTTCGTAATCATCGGAGAGTTCACACTGGAGAAAAGCCTTATAAATGCAGTGAATGTGGGAAATCTTATCAACGCCAAAGTGGCCTCCAATATCATCAGAGAGTTCACAATGGGAAAAGCCATTCTGTGTGCAATTAATATGTGGTATCTCCCAGCCAAATTTCTAAATTCGTTCTCCGCATAAGATTGCAAAGGTGAGAAATTTCTTAGATGTGTAGGAAATGTAGTTTCTTATTTAGGACTTAAAAATACTACCAGAAAATTTGTGAATCCTCATTTTTCTGAATTGTATCTCATACATTTAATCACCTATATTCTGTAAAGTTCCCATAAGTGTTTTTGCTGTTGTGTTTCTGTGTTTTTCTGTTGGAACACTATGCAATTATGTTGCACGTTCTAACATACAGAGATGTCCTGCCAGATCTATGTCACTGCATATTTCTGTTGCTGAAGGTAACAACCGCTTATAAGGCCTCTACAGATGGCATCAATCACCGTTCTCATGTGCCCAGGAAAGCTAAGTCTGTTGTCTAATTTGTTGACAGAAATGAGGAATACCTGAGCCCTTAGTTCTTTCTTCTTTCCCTGTCATGCGTTGCCACATAGGACTCATTACTGTTGTCCCCATAGACATAATGTTGCAGAAGAACTGCCATTTTCAGGCACACACTTTCCCTAGATGCTAATGATGAGTGTATTGAGTGCCTAAGTCATCATTTGCAGAACTCCCAGTGTCAGGTTTATTTCTTTGCGAAATACCGAAGGCTTTTTCCTAAGACCTCTTTAATCTTGTGTGTTCTATTTACTGTGTGGGTTAGTTTATAAGGAAATCTGGGCTCTCCAAGCATGGTGATGTGAAAAACTGTTATGCAGTCTCAAACATTTTTACCCTTGGGGGAAGACCATGATGCAGAAATTAGCTCAGCAGTTTTTGCCAAATTTACCTTGCTGCCCATAATTTTCCAGGAAACAGTGTTGAGTCTCTGGTCCTCATGTGAAGAAGGATGCTTGGAGACACAGAGATCACTCCATAGAGGGGGTAGCTGTGACCACCTCAGTTGTGTTTGGGAGCATGAATTTTTTTTTCTAGTTTGCAAGGGATGCCAATACATGTGAAGGGAATCTCTTGCCCAGATCTTGCAGAGGGCCACGTGCCCTAATGCCTACAATTTCACGGGTGATGGTCACTGGTTTGAGGACCAGAAAAGTGATGGAAACCCTTTCACTGCAGAAACACTGACCTAATTGTTGTTGTGTTGGAAGCCATTCCAGCATGTCAGCAGGGCAGATCTGGAAATAGCTGAGGGCATTTTCTCAAACCTGAAAAGGATGCATAAACTGATTACTTGCTGCCAGACAGCTGAAGCCATTTCAGTCTACATGTTATTGCCTCCTACTGGCCAAACACCTGAACAGCCGAAGGCAATTCCTCCAATCTGACAATGGATTCTGTATACCAAACCCTGGCTTTTGATGTATATCTACTTTGCCTTCGGACAATTTGTGTTAATAAAAAGCAAGGGTTCCTGAGACAAGAGAGAACTTGGTTTCTTTAGCCAAGCTCCTCTGGCCCCCAAATGCCTTCCAAAATTATGTTTTGTTTCTGGAAATTTTCAGAATTTATAAATAAATAAATAAATAAAACCACCAGCATTGTTGGACCAGACTGCAGCCTATTAGATGAAATGGTCCTCATCTAATTGTGTATCCAGGAATTATTTTGAGGAAAAGACTGCAAGAGCTGTGTGTACACTGATCTGAGGGACTCCAGGCATGATTATTTTCTGTGGAGCAGTCATTGTCATTGATTATAATCAAGATGTTTTATGGCTCCTGTAGCTTCTCAGATGTTCCCATCAGAGTACTGACAGCAAAACAAAGATGGAGACAAAGGTTGTCTTTTGTACAGGGATTTGGCTTTTGTGGGTTTTGGTGAAAGTTCTTCATTGTTTGTCACATTTTCTGTCATTGATATGAGACTCTTGGCCAGAGGGCATAAGGATGGGGATTGAATATAGAATTGACCAAGCTGTTCTTCAAAAATAGGTGAGTGTACATTTCTTTCATCTTAGACCATTTTTTAACAGCTGTAATGAGTAAATTACATGTGTTCAGTATAGTGTTTCATAAATCTTGACAGGTGCATGAAACTGATACCAGCCTTATAGTCCTAATACTGACCATATCTGTAAGTGTGTAGTTGTTTCTTGACCTCATTTAATCTGTCCCTGTTCTTCACAGCTTTCCTAGTAACCATGGATTTACATTACATTTTACTAGAGAACTTGGCTTTTTTAAGTATTTTTCTGCTTTAATTTGTATTTCATAAATCTTGGAAATTTATTAAAGATATATTAGTAACTCATCTCTTTTTTTGATAGATATTCTTTTTGATGTTGTTGTTAATCCTCACCTGAGAATATTTGGCCATTGATTTTTAGGGTGAGTGGGAAAGACGGTGAGAAACATCGATGTGAGAGAAACACATCGATTGGTTGCCTCCTGCATCAGCCATGACCAAGGCCCTGGCTGGGAGGGAGTCTTCATCCAAGATATGTGCCTTTCACTGGAATCAAACCTGAGACCCTTTGGTCTGCAGGCCTGTGCTCTATCCAGAGACAAACCGGCTAGGGCTCTCGTAGATATTCTTATCTTTGAATATATCACCACTATGTCCATTTTAATCAATGTTTGGTTATTCCTAATAAAGCTGATAGAAACATTTCTGTATAATTCTTTATATGGATATAAATGTTATTTAACTTTGTTAGTTGGACAGTCCTGAAGGCTCCCGGAGTGCGAGAGGGCACAGCTGGGGCTGAGGGGTCCCCCCTGAGTGCATGAATTTCGTGCACAGGGCCTGTAGTATAAAGATATTCTGTAATTTTGTCATTCAACTCTATATTGAATCCCTGTGCTTATGCCCTCTGGGTGAGAGTCTCATACAATTTTATTTAATAGTATTTTTTGTAAGAATTTATGGTGAGCATTTTCTCAGAAGTCTTAAATGCTTTTTTTGTATTAGAATAATATGTGTTAATATTTTTTCCTTTATAATAAATATTTTAATTGATTTTAAAAAACATTTTCATTGATTTCATAGAGCAAGGGAGAGGGAGCAAGAGTTAGGAACATGAACTTTGAGAGCACAGCTGGCATGGCTCAGTGGTTCCATGTGGACCTAGGAACCGGGAGGTCACGGTTCCATTTAGTCAGGGAGGATGCCTGCACCTTGGCTAGGTCCGCAGTGTGGGGCATGCAGGAGGCAGTTGATCAGTGATTCTCTCTCAGCATTGATTTTTAAAAATATATATATTTTATTGATTTTTTACAGAGAGGAAGGGAGATAGACAACTAGAAACATCAATGAGAGAGAAACATGGATCAGCTGCCTTCTGCACACCTCCTACTGGGGATGTGCCCTAACCAAGGTACATGTCCTTGACTGGAATCGTACCTGGAACCCTTCAGTCCGCAGGCCGACGCTCTATACACTGAGCCAAACCGATCAGGGCTGATTTCTCTCTCTCTCTCTCTCCTCCCGTCTCCTTTGAACTCCTGCCTCTCCCTACAGAGACATTACCAGGCAGGCACTTCTCACGCCTTGAAACCCACAAGCATCTCTGCCTTTGGGTGCATTTTAGTGAGAAATGGGACCTATAAGAAGCCACTGACTCTGCTGCAGGGAGGCAGGTGGTGTTGGTACTCAGGTCTCATTGTGTTGGGCCCCGCATGGGAATCTCCAGCAGATTCCCTAGAGCTCCCTGAATCTCAGTGGCTGAATGTGACATGCAGATGATTGATGGAGCTTACTCTGACCTTCCAAGATCAATAAAGTAACAAGCTGAGTACTTGTCAGGATTCCATGGATAGATATTTGAGCATTTTCTCTTTTAATTCTCACAACAACCTGGACAAGTGGAAACTCCGATCAAATTGCTGAAAAAATTCAGTATCTGCGGAATGAAGTGAGTTCCCCAAGTTTACACCCCAGACAAATGTCAGAATCAAGGGGCTGGATTTTTTTTTAAAATATATTTTATTGATTGTTTACAGAGAGGAAGGGAGAGGGATAGAGAGTTAGAAACATCCTTGAGAGAGAAACATCCATCAGCCGTCCTCTGCACACCCCCAACTGGGGAAGTGCCCGCAACCAAAGTACACGCCCTTGACCAGAATCGAACTTGGGACCTCTTCAGTCCACAGGCCGATGCTCTAGCCACTGAGCCAAACTGGTCAGGGCATCAAGGGGCTGGATTTTAACCATTATTTTCTCCAGCAGCCTCTACTACTGATGTGCAGCCCTCACTGGAGCAGGTACAGTCTGAGGACCAGGGTGGCTCAGCTGCAGCTCCTGTTTCCATGGTTGCAGTTATGCTTTTCCTCCCATTCCCTGTACATCTCAGAGCACTTACCCTTGACCTCCCCGTGTTCAGGGGAACGCCATCATTTCTCAGCTGCAGTGGTTTCTCCAGGGGAACCTTCTTTTAGAGTGAGCTGCTGTTTGTCTGCTTCTTCTTTGATCCCAGCACAGAGTTTGACCCACAGGAGACCTCAGTAATTAGTCTTTGTCTGTGCACCTTGCCCCACATGTTGGGTGTCATGCTATGATCCCATCCACTGTGATGAATTTCTTGCTTCAGTTTGACCCTTCAAATGATGCTCCTATGTGGCAGTGACATTCACCCTGCAGGAGTGGATACATTTGGACATGAATTTGGGGACCTAATGTTGGAAGTGCTGCTGGAGTCCTACACGATCCTGGGCTCATTGGACAGGTGCTCACCTCCTATTCATGATAGGACCCCCTGCCATGTGATTCTCTCCTGTATTCCCTACTGGCTGAATAAGACAATGGCTCTCACCCTGTTTCCCTGCAGCTCGGATCATGTTCTGGTCTCATGTCCTTCTTTCCATTCTCCTGTGTCTGCACCCTGGGTCTTTGGTTTGGAACAGTGTCCTTTGGAGTACAAGCCCTCACCGCAGTGCACAGCACACTGGGCCACAACTGAGGTTCTTACTGTGCTTTTCCTGACCGTCCACCCTAACTGTCCACACACCACATTTTCTGAATGGAGGTGAAGGTGGCTTTTCAGATGATGGTGTTTGCCATTTTGGCCAGTTACTCTGTTTTTCTGAGTCATTTCCATATATACAGCAGGTAAACATGTGAGTAACTTTTTTATGGTTTTCCGCTGTTAACCTATATCGTATCAGTTTAATTATTAGGCCAACCAAAGTACCTCGAAAAGAAGGAGGTAATATTATTTTGCCTTTACAATGTTATTGCCTCATCTTTTACAGTCACTCCCCTTAACTCCTTAGAAGAAAGGAATACCCTTAGTGTTTGGGCCATGATACTGGCTGTGAAAGATTTCACACCTACTAGAAGCCATGCAGAGAGGAAGTTAATTTTACTTTCCAAGGGAGGAAAGAGCCAAGTATTGCTAGTCACTACAGGGCGAGGAAGGAAGTGTGGCTCCTGCTCTTTAGCAGTGGCTGTTGCTAAGATACTAGGAATGGAGGGGCCTTGGGCTGAGCTGAAGGTGAGTAGCTATGAGGGGCTGGCTTTATTTATTTATTTATTTATTTTTTAAATAGATTTTTAAAATTTTGTTTTATTAAAGTATTACAAAGAGTATTACA
>NW_005353453.1:42697-44062 GCF_000412655.1 Myotis brandtii
CAACCCTCCCCAGGCTTCCCACTGTAGTTTGACAGTCTGTTCAATGCTGCTCTGCCTTTGTATCTATTTTTGTTCATCAGTTTATAATGGTCTTTATTATCCATAAATGAGTGAGATCATATGGTATTTTTCTCGGCTTCCCAGGGGCCGTCACAGACTCACAGGGGCCGTCGCAGCCTCACAGAGGTCGTTTCAACCTAACCGCGGCCGTCCCAATCTCAACGGGGCCGTCTCAACCTCACCGGGGCTGTTCCAGGGGGGCTGACTTTAAAAGTTACAGTTTGTTTGCTTTCCAGGAGATAGTATTCCAGATGCGCTACGGAGGTGCCTTATCAGTATTTTACCCAAGCCTATGAAAAATGACTAGAGCAACAGCTACGAAAGGTCAAAAGAGGCTTCTTTGAAGGGGCAGAGAGAAGGAAACTTTCTACTAACTAGAAACCCCTCGGTCTAAAATATCCCAGAAGTGTGACAGCAGCAAGAAGGAGGGGCCTATAAGACTGAAGCATTGAGAGTAGCTTATCTTGTTCAGCAGTTTGAACAGAGCAGCTGTTTGAATTAGAGGAGCCAACAATCTTTCAGTTTAATGAGCAGGTGCTTCTGATAAATTGTGGAAGGCCAAAGCAAAGAAACAGACCTTTTTCTTGTCCTTACAAATACCTCCCACACATTTAATACCTAAGGCTTTATTGCCTGAAGAGTGACTACTTCTAGGAGACCCAATAAAGGGACACCAGCAATACTGTGGGCATTGTGTTCAGGAGGACATCAGCAATGGGTCCCAGAGTTAATAAACCACTCATTGAATTTCCTCCTCATCCCACAGGTTCTAACTCCCCAGTATGGACAAAAATGATGGCACACAGTAAACCTAGGAAGCTCAGGGAGCCTGGCATGGCATGGGCAATCTTGCAAACTCAGAGGCTAAAAGTACCCATATAGGATGCTTTGAAGTTAAAACTTTCCAAGTAAAATCTAGTCACCGGGGTATTCATGTACTAGCCTGTTGTTTGTTTGTTTTTGCAGAAAACAAATTTTGCCTTATTGAGCCTGTCTGTTATCTTTTTGCATCTGAGATAACATAACTTTGCATTTTCAGGGACATTTCTGTTTCACAGAATCCTAAGAGCACAATCTCTGAACACAGAAGATCACAGAGCCCCAATTATCATTGCTCTCTCGGGTTAAATATTAACTGTTAACTAATCGATAAACTTATAAAAATAAGTTTGTGCCTATTTTTTTTAAATATATTTTATTGATTTTTTACAAAGAGGAAGGGAGAGAGATAGAGAGTTAGAAACATCGATGAGAGAGAAAAATCGATCAGCTGCCTCCTGCACATCTCCCACCGGGGATGTGCCC
>NW_005353453.1:44145-46472 GCF_000412655.1 Myotis brandtii
ATGCCCTTGAGAATCGAACCTGGGACCTTTCAGTTCGCAGGCCGACGCTCTATCCACTGAGCCAAACCGGTTTCGGCTGTGCCTATTTTTTTTTACTGTTTATCCAATCCCAGAGATTTCCCTCCTTAGCTCTCCGCCCTAATTTATCACCAGTTAATTTCATTTCACCCCCTTAGAGTCGAATGTATAAAAAAGGTGCAAAACTGACGTTCTCCCGAGCATTACTCAGCCTGTTATTTTTCGTCCTGGCAACTGTCACTGACTAGGGTCAAATATACTTAGAAAAATTCTCCACAGGTTTGGACATTTCTTGCAACATCACCAAAGGCAATTGACTCATGTGAAGCAGGAGAAGGTTACATGGAAGGGTATCAGGATTTCCAGGGACTCAACTGACGGAAGGCAGATTTATAAACACAAATGTAGGGCAGATCCAGAACCCTGAGCAAGCTAGAGCTTTCCCCTTGCTTCCAGGGAACAGAAGAACATGCTCAAGGCTCAGGTGAATTTGTTTTCATTGTGTGTGTGCATGTTTTTAATCCTTACCTGAGATGTTTCTTTTTACACTAGCCCCACTTCCCTTCTCAGATTCTGCAGTAATTCCATGCTTCCACGTCTCTGAATCCACTCCATCAGTTTTTTGTTCATTGGATTCCAAATGTGTGATCAAGTGATATTGTCTTTCTCTGACTGACTTATTTCACTTAGCTTGATGCTCTCCAGGTCCCTCCATACTGTGTGAAAGGGTAGGAGATTCTTTTTTAATGCTGCATAGTATTCCATGGTGTAAATATACCACAGTTTTTTATCCGCTCATCTACTGATGGGTACCAAGACAGTTTCCAGACCTTTCCTATTATAAATTGTGCTGCTGTGAAAAGAGGGGTGCATACTTTCTATCTGATTGTTTCGGTTTCTTAGGATATATTCCTAGAAGTAGAATCACTGGATCAAATGGCAGTTCCATACTAAATTTTTTGCAAAAACTGCAAACTGATTTCCATAATGGCTGTAGCAGTTTGAATTCCCACCAGCAGTGAAATAGGTTCCCTTTTTTCCACAATTTCCCCAGCATTTGTGCTATGTTTTTTTTTTAATATATTTTTTATTGATTTTTTACAGGGAGGAAGGGAGAGCGATATAGAGTTAGAAACATCCATGAGAGAGAAACATCGACCAGCTGCCTCCTGCACACCCCCTACTGGGGATGTGCCCGTGACAGGAATCCAACCTGGGACCCTTCAGTCCCCAGGCCGATGCTCTAGCCACTGAGCCAAACTGGTCAGGGCATGCTTTGTTTATTTACTGAAGACAGCCTTGGACATCTTATCCACATGGCAGCCCAGGCAGAGCTGACACTTCTGGTGGCATCAGAAGCAGATGGTCTTAAGTAGAGACTTGAATCCAGCTACATATGGCCTGAAGGAGACACATGCCAAAAGTCCTGAATGAAGAAACAATGCCTGCCATTCAGCCATTCAGGGTCCTGTAAGATAGATATTCAAAACCAGCCATGCAGGTGCACGAGAAAGAAACTTGCCCCAGGGGTCACCTCCACTGAAGGCGCTAGAGGACCCCTAGTATACGTGGTGTATTTTGGGCTATTTGCCCCTGAATCCAGTCCTTTTGTCAATTCAGAAATACAGGATCCTGGCCTTGGAGCGTATAAACTACATTACCCACAAGGCCACGCATGGAATGCCACCAGGATGAGCCAATGGGGACTCAGATAAGGCATTTCCGTTTGGCGGCTCCTGTAGGGCGGGACTAGCAGTGCTCTTGGCTGTTTTTGTCTCAGTCGCTCGGGATTTTCTGGTCGCACAGTCCCAGGGAGAAGGCTGGATAGTGGTGTTCGCCGCCTCACAGCCCATGGTCGGAGCCTCCAGTGGTGCTCACAGCTCACACTTGGGATTGAAGTTTGGAGTCGCCACCAGACCCGCTCAGGGCGGGGACGGGGACCGCCATTCCCGCAGCGGCTTCTACTCCCGCCCGGCTCAGCCCACAGAGGGCAATGGCGGCGCCCCCGCGGAGGAGACGGGCTGAGGTGAGTCGAGTCCCCCAGGCCCTCACCGCCTCCTCACACAGACACCACAGCCTGGGGAGGGCGCCTTTCCCGTCCTGCAGCTCAGCCCCGCGTGGAGGACCGTGAGGAAGGTGGAGGGGAGAGAGGAGTGTTGTGGCTTCTGAGGACACAGCAAGTGCAGGGCAGAGAGGACGGGGGTGACTTGCATCTGAAGGTCCCTGAGGATGTGGGCTGTGAGTATTGACGGGAAGATCAGAGGCTGAGGGAGCACGGCACAGACTCATTCGGGGCTTTCCCGGCTGTG
>NW_005353453.1:46733-50005 GCF_000412655.1 Myotis brandtii
TTGCTTGGCAGGAAGGCTGGGGCCCTGCAGGCATCGCCCAAACCTTAAATGGCATTGCTCCCTCCCCTCCCCTCCCCCCAATCCTTCCCACCCAATCAGGCTGCTCTGCTGAGGGCCATCACAGTGAGTAATGGGACTGTGATGACAGAGTAGCCTGCACTGGCTTTAGTGCCTGGTGTTCACAGTAACCAGGGGTCCCAGAGGAGGTTGAGGGGGGTCAGATGTGTAAGGAGTAGAATTACTGGTTCTCAGAAAGACAGCCCTGGTTTCAATTGTCTCCATTCTGACAGGTTGGCGTGACCTTTGAGGACATTGCCCTGTACTTCTCCAGTGAGGAATGGAGCCTCCTTGATGAGGGTCAGAGACAGCTGTACCTGAATGTGATGGTGGAGAACTTTGAACTTATATCCTCCCTGGGTAAGACCCTCACTGTCACCAGTGACCTGGACTTGGCTTTGCGATTTTCCAGGGCCCAGCCCCCAATGTGTGCTCTGTCCTCCCATGTAGACTGTGGTACTGCTTGGTTTTCCAGTTTTCTGGGTAGTTGCTCTCCTGGGGTGGGTTGGTCTGGTTCCACTGCTCCCTTCTATTTCTGAAGTCCCAATACTCCCTGCTGCACTAAAATCACAGGGAAATGCTTGTGGTTGGTAGTGTTGCAGGAAGCCTAAGGGATTCCACCTTGATTAATAAGAAAAGCATTTTCTGTATTCCTTTTGGTAATGTGTATATATTTTTGAAAAACTGTCTCCACATCTTTATCCTGTTATACTGTATTTTTTTATTAGAGTCTTTTAAATACCTTGTATATTTTATATATTAATTGCTACAACATACAGGAACACATATTTTTGCATGTGCTTAATAGTGCTTTGCAGATATTACTCCCCCACACCCGCTTTACTACAAAGTCCATGTTTTTGGCAACCCTGCATTCAGCCGGTCTAGTGCTATCATGTGTCTAGCAAGCTCAGGTGTTTGTTACTAGTGCTTAGCAATTAAATATTGTTAATAAAGTTATATAGACTTTGCTTTTGAGGCAGAGTCATTGCATTGTTCTTAGCCAGCAGTATAGTATTAACATGCCTTCATTATTCCCAGGGAACTCCAACTATTTGTGTGAATGTCTGTCTATATCGCAATATTCACTTAATTGTGCTGATCAGAGCTGAATCCACAATATCTCCAAGAGATTCCTTCATATGGTTTGCAAGTATTTTCTTCTAGTCTCTAGATTGCCTTTCATTGCCTTTTGTTTATTGCTGTCGTGCAGTGAAGGCACAATTTTTCTTTTATTTGTTGCAGTGTGGACTGTTTATGTTTTCTATTTTGTGTGGTGGTTGGTGTCACATTCAGAAAATCCTGTCTAAAACAAACCTCCAAAACTTTTTCTCTAGGTTGTCCTGAGGAGTTTTAAGTTTTAGCGCTGACATTTAATTCTGTCCTGCAAGTTTAGTTAAATTTTATCAGTGCTGTTCAGTTTTGTTGTTTTACATGTGAATGTCCATTTATACCAGCACCATTCGTTGAAGAAACTATCTTTCCCTTCTTCTGTGGCTTGCAGCTTTGTCAAAGATTACTTAAAAGTATGTGCCTGGGTTTTTTTCTGTTTTCTGTTCTGTTCTGTTGGTATATGCGTCTGTCTTTCTCCAGCAACACACTGTTTGCTTGCTTTCTCTTTCTAATAAATTGAAGTCAGGAAGTGTGATGCCAGGAGCTTTCTTCTTGCTCAAGACTGCCTTTGTTGCCCTCCAGTGGTCCGTAAACTGCGGCTCGTGAGCCACATGGGGCTCTTTGGCCCCTTGAGTGTGGCTCTTCCACAAAATACCGACTTCTGCCCTTGGGCCACAAAGTTTCAATCGCACTGTATGTGCGCGCCGGCACGTGGTATTTTGTGGAAGAGCCACACTCAAGGGGCCAAAGAGCCACGTGTGGCTCGCCAGCCGCAATTTGCCGACCACGGCCCTAGCCCATTTGGCTCAGTGGATAGAGCCTTAGCCGGCAGACTCAAGGGGTCCAGGTTTGATTCCGGTCTAGGGAATGTACCTTGATTAAGAGCACATACCCCGTATGGAGTGTGCAGGTGGCACCTGATTGATGTTTCTCTCCTATCGATGTTTCTAACTCGCTATTCCTTTCCCTTCCTCTCTGTAAAAATTCAATAAAATATATTTTTTAAAAAAGATTGTTTTTGTTAATGGAGGTCTTCTGATTCCATTTCCAGATTTTCTATTCATTTCTTTGTAAAATACCATTGGAGTTATTGGAATTGCATTTAATCTGTAGTTTTCCTTGTGTACGATACCTATCTCCACCATATTTCATTTTCAGATCCTTGAACACAGGTTGTATTTCAACTTATTTGTGTTTTCTTCCATTCCTTTCATCACTGTCTTTTTTAAAAAAATATATATTTTATTGATATTTTACAGAGAGAAAGGGAGAACGATAGAGAGTTAGAAACATCGATGAGAGAGAAACATCGATCAGCTGCCTCCTGCACACCCCCTATTGGGGATGTGCCCGCAACTAAGGTACTTGCCCTTGACCGGAATTGAACCCGGTACTCTTTAGTCCGCAGGCTGACGTTCTATCCACTGAGCCAAACCTGTCAGGGCGTTTCATCACTGTCTTATAGGGCTCACTGTACAGATGTTTCACATTTTGGTTGAATTTATTCGTTTGGGTTTTATTGTTTTTGATTCTTTTGTAAATTAGATTACATTCTTCATTTTTCCATCAAAGAATTTCTCATGAGGTTTTTGGAATGGAACTAATGGTTGCATGTTTATTTTGCATTCTGTAACTTTTCTGATTTTAATTCTTTATTCTTCTTTTGTCTTGACCTGAATAGTGAGGATATTTTTTCCACTGATTGTTTTTTTAGAGAGAGAGTGAGAGACAGAGAGAGAAATATCAATGTGGATTGGCTGCCTCCCACATGTTGCCTCTACTGTGAGTGGGGATCGGACCTGCAACCCAGGTATGTACCTTTGACTGGGATTCAGACCCTAGCCCTCCAGTGCACAAGGCAGCACTGTCATCAGTGAAGCACAGTGGCTAGGGATATTGATTTATTCTTTAAATTATTTATTTATTTGTTTAAATATATGTATTTTTTATTTCCCAGAGGAAGAGGAGAGAGAGTCATTGATCCGCTGGCTCCTGCATGACCCCCCACTGGTGATTGAGCTCACAACCAGTGCAGGTGTCCTAACAAAGATTCGAATTGTGATCTCCTAGTTCATGAGTCAATGCTCAATCCGTGACACATA
>NW_005353453.1:50409-60379 GCF_000412655.1 Myotis brandtii
GGCTTGCACATTTTTATATCTTTTTTTAAAATATACCTTTTAGGTATTCCGTTCTTTTGTCTTGTCTCTCTTTTATTTATGTTTGTTCTAATATTTATGGTTTCTTTCCTCTGAAACCTTTGGTTTTCTTTCCTGTTGTGTTTCTAGTTTCCTGAGGTGCCATGTTAGGTTCTTTGAGATCTTTTGTGACAATGTAGTCATTTATCTCTATAAAATTTCTCCTTAGAATTACATTTTCTTTTTTAAAATACATTTTACTGATTTTTTACACGGAGGAAGGGAGAGAGAGGGATAGAGAGAAACATAGATGATAGAGAAACATCGATTCAGCTGCCTCCTGCACACTCCCTACTGGGGATGTGCCGGCCACCACGGTACATGTCCTTGACCGATTTTGAACCTGGGACCCTTAAGTTCTCAAGCCAACGCTCTATCCACTAAACCAAACCAGTTAGGGCTACATTTTCTGAATGTTATACATAAGCTTTGGTAGGTTGTCTTGTTATTTACTTTGCCTCTAGACTTTTTGAGATCTCTTTTGTTTTTGGCTACCTTGAAATTCTTATGTCTTTCTTTATTATTTCTTTTACTTAGAGAGGAAGGGAAATGGGGACAGAGAAATGAGGGAGAAACATCAAGCCATCTGCACAGTTGAAAACCGGCTATGGAACCCACATTCTGATATGTGCCCTAACTGGGAATTGAACCCTAGACCAGCCATGGGTAAACTACGGCCCGTGGGCCGGATCCGGCCCGTTTGAAATGAATAAAACTAAAAAAAAAAAGACCGTACCCTTTTATGTAATGTTGTTTACTTTGAATTTATATTAGTTCACACAAACACTCCATCCATGCTTTTGTTCCGGCCCTCCGGTCCAGTTTAAGAACCCATTGTGGCCCTCGAGTCAAAAAGTTTGCCCACCCCTGCCCTAGACCCTTCAATACACAGGACGCTGCTCCAAACAACTGAGTCACACTGGCCAGGGCATTGTGTGGTTTTTTGAAACAAAAATTTCTGGGTTTTTGGAGAACAGGCCACTAGAATCAATGGGAAGAAAAGCACAGTGGCTGATAGTGGTATCCCTAATCCGTTATTTTATTTATTTATTTACAATATATTTTTATTGATTTCAGACAGCAAGAAAGAGGGAGAGGGAGAAACATCAGTGATGAGAGAGAATCATTAATTACCTGCCTCCTGCATGCCGCCCAGCTGGGAACGATCCCGCAACCAGGTCATGCACCCTTAACCTGAATCGAACCTGGGACCCTTCAGTCCACAAGTGGATGCTCTATCCACTGAGCCCAACTGGCTAGGGCTGACCCTCTTTTTAAAAAAATACATTTTTATTAATTTCTGAGAGGAAGCGGGACAGAGAGAGAGAGAGAGAAAAACATTAATGATGAGAAAGTGTCCCTGATCAACTCCCTCCTGCATGTCCCCTACTGGGTTCTGAACCCACAACAAACTGGGCATGTGCCCTTGAGTGGAATGGAACTTTGGACCTTTCAGTCCCCAGGCTAACACTTTATCCACTGAGAAAACCAACTAGGGCCGACCCTTGCTTCCTTTATTTACTTATTTATTTATTTCCTTAGTTAGTTAGTTATTAACCCTTTTTTTTTGCAATATATTTTATTGATTTTTACAGAGAGGAAGGGAGAGGGATAGAGAGTTAGAAACATCGATGAGAGAGAAACATCGATCAGCTGCCTCCTGCACACCCCGCACTGGGGATGTGCCCGCAACCAAGGTACATGCCCTTGACCGGAATCAAACCCGGGACCTTTCAGTCCGCAGGCCGATGCTCTATCCACTGAGCCAAACCAGTCAGGGCTAACCCTTTTTTTTGACCTTGGGTATCTTCAAATGTGTTTGCTCACCCAGTTTCCTGTCATCCTTTCTATGCAGTTGTCCTTATTTGGTATTCTGTATTACTGTGTGTCTTCATGGTACTCTTATTCCCATTTCCTGTGGGATTTTTTTTCATGGATAGCTGTCTGCTTACTCTGGGAAGGGGAAAGACTATCTCTGATTCTGCCATCTTGCTGATATCGTTCTCATAGGTCTTTTCCCTGTGATCTCATTTGTGGTTTGTTGTTGTACCACAATGCTGACCATACCTCGTTTTAGGTTTTCTTTTAAGATTTGCATCATTTTTCCCATGCTCAACTTGGGTTTAAGAGGTAAAATCTTTGTTGATCACAGGAGAAACATGGCTTTATCAATGACAGGGTAGACCCAGAGGCAGTCTTGCCTTGGTGAAGGGATTTGTGGGCAGTTTTCACGCCTGGGCTTTGTTACATTCATAACTAGGAAGCGATTTTGTTCAACAACAAAAATGTTTTGTTACCATTGCCCACTCCTCACCCAATTCTAATTCTTCTTGCTTAATGTTGACACTTTGCCTATGACTCAATTTTAATAGTGATCATTCTACTGGGACTCCCAGCCCATGGATAACCTGAACCTCTCTAAACTTTGCCCCTCTACCTCTATCACACATCTCGGCTTTACTGCACTCCAGTGTTGTTGCATGCCTGCAGAGCCTTAGAGCGCACACGTATTATATTGACACTGAACATCACATACTTTACTATGATTGATATTTTATGGGTTTGAGCACATTGAAATTATTTAACACAGACTCATATCGCCAGCATGAAAGGTCCTAAAGGAAGCCAGTTGTGGAGTACTAACGAGCAGACCCTGCCTCTCTTCTTCTTATCCCAGCCTATGCTTCTGTCCTCCCTTGGTGAGATTTTCCTCATCCAGTGACCTTTTGGGCCATGTTATATATAACAGCCATTTCCTGAGAGGCTGACTTACTTGTCTTGAAAATCATTGTATGGAATCATGTCCAGTTGTGACATAACAATTGAGGTGAAGATATTCTGTTATTATCAGGTCAACATGCACTTCACTTAGGTTTCTTTTCTTTAGGTTGCTGCTGTGGAGCAGAGAATGTGGAGGCAAGGACTGAACAGAAGGTTTCTGTAAGATTGTCACAGGCAAGGAATCCCAAGGTAGCCTTGTCTTCCCAGAAGAGCCACCCTTGTGAGAGTTGTGGGCTAGTCTTGGGAAACATTTTCCACATGATGGAGGGGCAGAGAACACAACACGGACAGATACTGTTGAGGTGTGGAACGTGTGCAAAACGATTTTATTTCCATGGAAAATTTCACCAGCAGCATGGGAAAGAGAAGTCTTTCACTAGAGGTGTGGACAGGATCTCACTTGCAAACAGCTGCAATTTCAATGTGTCCCAGAATGGTTTCACATGCGGGCAGGGTGAGCAGGGTGTCCTATTTGGGCCAGGACATCTCCACCTAAAGGCTACTCAGACCAGGGACAGTCCAACTGCAATTTTGGCATGTGGGATGACATTTCAACGGAGAAAAAATTATTACAGTACAAAAGAATGTAAGAGAGACATTAGTTGCACCCACACGTTTATTCAGGAAAAAGGTGTCCGTCTTGGAAGTCGGTGTTTTGTGTCCTCTGAATGTGGAAAATATGTTACCAAATTTTCTAGCTTTCATTGTCAACAAAGTGGTCACACTCGAGAAAAGCCTTATCAGTGCAGTGAATGTGGAAAATCTTTTGCACGGTTCAATGCCCTTCGTGATCATCATAGAGTTCATACAGGAGAAAAGCCTTTTCAGTGTATTGAATGTGGAAAATCTTTTGCACGGTTCAATACCCTTCGTGATCATCAGAAAGTTCACACTGGAGAAAAGCCTTATCAATGCAGTGAATGTGGAAAATCTTTTGCATGGAGCAGTGCCCTTCGTTCTCATCAGAGAGTTCACACTGGAGAAAAGCCTTATCAATGCAGTGAATGTGGAAAATATTTTGCACGGAGCGATACGCTTCGTTATCATCAGAGAGTTCATACAGGTGAAAAGCCTTATAAATGCAGTGAATGTGGAAAATCTTTTACCCAGAGCACTACCCTTCGTGTTCATCAGAGAGTTCATAGAGGAGAAAAGTCTTATAAATGCAGTGAATGTGGGAAATCTTTTACCACTAAAACCATCCTTCAAACACATCAGAGAGTTCATAACGGGGAAAAGCCTTATAAATGCAGTGAATGTGGAAAATCTTTTACCCAGAGCACTCCCCTTCGTTTTCATCAAAGAGTTCATACTGGAGAAAAGCCTTATAAATGCACTGAATGTGGAAAATCTTATAAACGTAGCAGTGGTCTCCAGTATCATAAGAGAGGTCACACTGGAGAAAAGCATTATCAATGCAGTGAATGTGGAAAATCTTTTCCCTCTAAGACCAGCTTTTATCAACATCAGAGAGTTCATATGGGAGAAAAACCTTATAAATGGAGTGAATGTGGGAAATCTTTTACCACTAGCAGTGACCTT
The DNA here is from genome assembly GCF_000412655.1 of Myotis brandtii. NCBI lineage: Eukaryota > Metazoa > Chordata > Mammalia > Chiroptera > Vespertilionidae > Myotis > Myotis brandtii. The sequence goes on from NW_005353453.1 coordinate 54,790, forward strand.
CGTTATTGTCAGCGACTTCATTCAGGAGAAAAGCGTTATCAATGCAGTGAATGTGGGAAATCTTTTACTGCTAAGAACATTCTTCATCAACATCAGAGAGTTCATACAGGAGAAAAGCCTTATAAATGCCCTGAATGTGGGAAATCTTATAAAGGTAGAAGTGGTCTCCATTATCATCAGAGAGTTCACAATGGATAAAGCTATTATGAGTGCAATTATTGTGAGGTATCTCTCAGCCAAATTTCTAAATTCGCTCTCCGCATAAGAGTACAAATGGGAGAAATTTCTTAGATGTGTAGGAAATGTCGTTTCTTAGTGAGGCCTTAACAATAGTACAACAAAATTTGTGAATCCTCATTTTTCTGAATTGTATCTCATATATTTAATCACCTATATTATGTTAAGTTCCCATAAGTGTTTTTGCTATTGTGTTTGTGTGTTTTTATGTTGGAACACTATGTAATTATGTTGCACGTTCTAATATACAGGATGTCCTGCCAGATCTATGTCTCTGCATATTTCTGTTGCTGAAGGTATTTCATCTGAACCACCTATAGGGTCTCTACCAACGGCGTCATTCACCGTCCTCATGTGCCCAGGGAAGCTAAGTCTGTTGTCTAATTTGTTGAAGAAAATGAGGAATACCTGAGCCCTTTGTTCTTTCTTGTTTCCCTGTCATGAGTTGCCACATAGGACTGATTTCGCCACATAGGACTGATTTCCGTTGGCCCCCATAAACATGTTGCGGAGGTGTTGTAAATGTTTCCCTCCACGTCCCGCGTGGTTCAGAGTTCAGGATCTGGAAGAGGACTCGCACACAAATGAAAGAGAAAAGACAAGAGATAATTTGGGAATATTGGGGGGCCAGGTGGGTAAGTCCAACTCAAGAGGAAGGACTTCCACCGGTGCTCAGGCAGCACCGACCTTTTATAGTCAGAGGTAAACAAGGCAGAGGTTACCATAGTTATACAGTTCTTGTGAGTTTCACCTGTTTTGACCATAGTTACACTTCCTGCACTTCCCTCAGCCCATTACTTCCCAGGTGAGATCTGGGGAGTGTTATAAGGTCAAGCCTAATTATGCTAAGAGGACTGAGCCCTCTAAGCTGAGACTTGTTTGTGACTTTGCCAGCAAGTAGTCCAAGGCTCAACCCTCTATCGGTTCCCCACACAGAGGGACTGCCATTTTCAGAAACACTTTCCCTAGATGCCAGTGATGAATTTATTGAGTGCCTGAGTCATCAGTGGAAGAACTGCCAGTCTCTGTTGTTTGGTTTGTAAAATAATGAAGGCTTTTTCCTAAGAAATGTTGGGTGTTCTATTAACTTTATAGGTTAGTTTATAAGGAGATCTGGGCTTTCCAAGCATGATGAGTTGAAAAACTTTTTTGGGTTGTCAACCATTTTTGCCCTTGGGGCAACAGTATGGTGCAGAAATTAGCTCAGCAGTTGTTGTCAAATTTACACTGCTGCCCATATTTTCCTAAGAAACACGGTGGACACTCTAGTTCTCATGTGAAGATGGATGATTTGAGACACAGAGATCACTCCAAAGAGGGGGTAGCTGTGACAACCTCAAGTATGTCTGGGAGCATGAATTTTTTTTCTTGTTTGCAAGGGATGCCAATACATGTGAAGGGAATATCTTGCCCAGGTTTTGCAGTTTTTCTTGTCAAGGGATGCCAATACATGTGAAGGGAATATCTTGCCCAGGTTTTGCAGAGGGCCATATGCCCTAATGCCTACAATTTCATGGGTGATGGTCACTGGTTTGAGGACCATAGCAGTGAGGGGGAACCCTTTCACTTCAGGAAAACTGACCTAATTGTTGTTGGACGAGACTGCAGCCCATTAGATGGAATGGTCCTCATCTAACTGTGCATCCAGGAATTATTTGGGGGAAAAGACTACAGGAGCTCTGTGGACACAGATCGTAGGGACCCCAGGTATGTTTATCTTCTGTGGAGCAGTCATTGTCATTGATTATAATCAAGATGTTTTGTGGCTCTTTTGTCTTCTCAAATGTTCCCATCAGAGCCATTGGTGCTCAGGCAGCAAAACAATGATGGAGACAAAGGCTGTCTTGACTCAAAGTATGTGGCTTTGTGGGTTTGGGTGAAAGTTCTTCATCGTTTGTTACATTTTCTGTACTGACATGAGACTCACCCAGAGGGTATGTGAATGTGGAATGAATATAGAATTGTGAAACCTGTGCTTCAAAAATAGGTGACCATACATTTGTTTTTATCTTGAACCATTTTTAACAGCTGTAATGAGTAAGTTACATGTGTTAAGTATAGTGTTTCATAAACCTTGACATGTGCCAGAAACTGAAACCATCATTATAGTCATAATGCTGACTATATGTTTCACTGTGTATTTGCTTCATGTCCTATTTTAACCTGTCCCTGTTCTTCACAGCTTTCCTAGTTTCCATGGATTTACATCCCATTTTCATAGAAAACTATTTTTTTAAGTATTTTTCTGCTTTAATTTTTTTTTCATAAATACTTGGAGATTTTTTCAAGTTATATTAGTACCTCAAGGTTTTTTCTAATAGATATTCTTTTTTTTTAAAAAAGATATTTTATTGTGGAAACTTTACAGAATGCTCGGTGTGAGGTGGAGGATCGGGACATTGGGAGGATAAGGACACATTTGTAAAATCTTATTCAATAAAGGGAAAAAATTAAAACAAAAAAAACACCTGTTGGTTGAAATTTTAACCCTGATAGTATGGCTTGTGTCTTAAATAATAAGGAAAATCAGACTACTCCCATTCCAGAGAGGCCTTAAACTATGCCCCAGACAGAGTTGTCAGTGCTGACACCCAGACAGTTGCCAGGCCTTGAGATATGGTCTCATGGCCCCTTCCCAGCACGCCTTTCTTCTTTCTCAGAAGGCCCGGAAGTCTCATTCCAAATTTGGGAGACAAAGGACTGGAAAAAGTATAAATAAAGAGAGTTTCCTCCATATTGGGGGGCCCAGAATTTGAAAGACCCATTTTTCTCTGGGCCTCCACAGAATAATAAAATGTAACTTCTGTAGTCGGCACTGCAGTTCAGCCTCTGCTTTGGCAGGGTGCTGTAACTGTAGTTGCTGGCCAACTTAATTAAGGCTCCTAAATCTTCATCTGAGTCCCTGGTGGTTGTCTCCGCGGGTCACCCAATTACAGAGAGGAAGGGAAATGGGTAGTGAGTTAGAAACATCGCTCAATCCATCAGCTGCCTCCTGCACCCCCCCTATTGGGGATGTGCCCACAACCAAGGTACATGCCCTTGACCAGAATCAAACCTTGGACCCTTCGGTCCACAGAACAGGACTGTATCCACTGAGCCAAACCAGTTCAGGCTCTGAGAGGTTTTCTTATCATTGATATATCGTCATCAGTTTGTCCATTTTAATAAATATTTGGTTATTTCTAACAGAACTGGTACAAACATTTCTGTATAATTCCTCGTATGTATATAAGTGTTATTTACCTTTGTCAAAAATACAGTGCATAATCTGGGTTTTTGAGTAGATGAATGTTTAAATTTACTGAGATGAGCAAATTGTGATCTCAATGGAATATACCACCGGGGCCATTGTAGCTCAGTGCTTGGCCATCATCTTATGGAGCACAGGGTTGTGGATTTGATTGCCAGTGGGGATATGTGCCTGGCTTGTGGGCTAGATCCACAGAAGTGGGTGTGCAGGAGGTGGCTGGCCCATATGGCACTCTTCCATCAATGTTTCTCTCCCTCTTCCTTCTCTCTAAAAAATAAACTATTCTTTAAAAATAGAAAATAAACTTTAACTGATTGTAATTTTTTACATTTTTTTTCAGCAGTGTGTTAGGGATTCACATTCTCCACATCCTAGAGCATAATTTGTTCGGTCAATCCTAATTTATTTAAACTTTTTTGGGGGGAGGTTTATTGTGCTGCCTCACTGTTGGATTGTATTTTTCCTAGGGATTTGTGGTGAGCATTTTCTCAGAAGTGTATTTGCTGAGTCTGTATCTTTGTTAAAACATCATATGTTCTGCCTAATGTGCTATGAGTTTTGGCAATTTTCTTTAACAATAGGATTGTGGAACAACAGAGATGGATGTTGGAATTTCACTCATTTTGTGCCTTTTTTACTTGGGGAAATAAACATTTTTTTGTATTAGAATAATATGTTTTAATATTTTTTACTTAAAAAATTTAATTGTCCTAGTTAGTTTGGCTCAGTGAATAGAGCATCAGCCTTTGGACTGAAAGGTCCAGGGTGAGCTTCTAGTCAAGATCAGCTGCCCAGGTTGCAGGCTCAATCCCCAGTGTGGGGACTGCAGGAGGCAGCCAATCAATCAATCATTCTCTCTCATCATTAATGTTTCTCTCTCTCTACTTCTCCCTTCCTCTCTGAAATCAATAAAAATATATTTTAAAATATTTTAATTTATTTTACTAAATTGATAAGTATATTTAATTGATTTTTAAAATATTTTTAATGATTTCATAGACCAAGGGAGGTGGAGAGAGAGAGAGAAAAAAAAAACAATGATAGCCAGTCAAGGGGACTCAGTCTACCTATGAATCAGGAGGTCAGTTCCTTTGCCCCTCAGAGCACATGCGTGGACCCCTGCTAGATCCCCAGGTGGGGCTTCCTGGAGGCAGCTTATCACTGATTCTCTCTCATCATTGATGTTTCTATCTTTCTGTCCCTTTCCCTTCCTCTGTGAAATCGATAAAATATTAAAGAAAATTGAGTCCCTTATCTTAAAAAAGAAAAGAAACATCAATGATGCGAGGGAAGCATTGATCGCTGCTTCCTCCACACCCTACTGGGAATGGAGCCTGCAATCCGGGCATGTGCTCTGACTGGAACTCTAACCAAGGAACTGTTTGTGCACGGGTGGAAGCTCAAGCACTGACCCATGCCAGCTGGGTGAGTCATTACTTTTTAAATGCTATGCCCTGTGCAATGAACATTTTTAATTTTAACCTGCACCACTAACATTCTCCATTGCTTTCAGAACACAAGTCATCTGATCCTGCACTAAGCCCTTGCTTTGTCCTCTTCTGCATTTTCCTTGTCTCCTGTCATGGGGGTTCTTGGATTGGAACAGTTCTCTCAGGAAGGCCAGAGGACATCTGGGTGGCAGGCTGTGTTAGAGTCCCAAAGCCTATACAGCAAATTGTGATCCTGTACAGTAAATAGAAGGGCAGTGATCAGACTCCCTATGCCCTGGATCAGGCTTCCTAGATTTGAATTTCAGATTCTCTATTATCACTGGAACTTACAGTGACATAACCCCTTCTGCTGGTCTAAGTCAGTTTCCTCCTGTGAAAAACAAGTATGAGGTATGTCCCCATGCCGGAGCTATTGGAGAAGGTCCAGTGGAAAGGTGTCCACTTGTGTAACGCAGCTGTGCCTGCAGCCTGCCTTGGCTCCAGCAACTCCAGCCACTCCCTGCAGAGACATTCCCAGGGAGGCACTCCTCACTCCCCCGATGCCCGCCAGCACCTTTGTCTTTGGGTGTATTTTAGTGAGAAATGGGACCTATAAGGAGCCACTGACTCTGCTGCAGGGAGGCAGGTGCTGTGGGCACTCAGGTCTCATTGT
>NW_005353453.1:66132-69151 GCF_000412655.1 Myotis brandtii
ATCACAGTGAGTAATGGGACTGTGATGAGAGAGCAGCCTGCACTGGCATTAGGGCCTGGTGTCCACAGTAACCGGGTGCCCTGGAGGAGGTTGAGGGGGGAAATGTGTGTAAGCCGTAGGATTACTGGTTCTCAGAGAGACAGCTCTGGTTTTAATTGTCTGCATTCTGACAGGTTGTCGTGACCTTTGAGGACATTGCCCTGTACTTCTCCAGGGAGGAATGGAGCCTCCTTGATGAGGGTCAGAGACAGCTGTACCTGAATGTGATGCTGGAGAACTTTGAACTTCTATCCTCCCTGGGTAAGACTCTCACTCTCACCAGTGACCTGGACTTGGCTTTTCTATTTCCCAGACTCCATCCCCCAGGGTGTGCTGTGTCCTCCCATGTAGACTGTGGTACTGCTTGAGTTTCCAGTTTCCTGGGTAGTTGCTGTCCTTGGGAGGGTTGGTCTGTTTCAGCTGCTCCCTTCTATTCCTAAAGTCCCAATACCCCCAGCTCCACTAAATTCACAGGGAAGGATTTGTGCTTTCTAGTGTATTTTTTGAAGACTGAGGGATTCCACTTTGATCAGTGAGGAAAGCATTTTCTATATTCTTGTTGGTCATTTGTACATACTTTTAGAGGAATTGTTTCCATATCCTCTTCCTGCTTAATAACTCTATTTTTTGGTTAAACATTCTCTTGACTATCTTGTATATTTTATATATTAATTGCTTATCACATCCAGGAACACATATTTTTGTATGTACTTAATTGTGCTTTTCAGATGCAGATATTGCTCCCCCACACCCGCTTTTCTACAAAGTCCATGTTTTTGGCAACCCTGCGTTCAGTAGGTCTAGTGCCACCATGTTTTGGGCAAGCTCAGATGCTTGTTGCTAGTGCTTAGTAATAAAGTATTTTTAATGAAGTTATATCGAGTTTGGTTTTCAGACAAGTCATTGCATTGTTATTAGCCTCCAGGATAGTATTAACATAACTTTATTATTCCCTGGGAACTCCAACTATTTGTCTGAATTTCTGTCTATATCTCAATATTTGCTTTATTGTGCTGATCAGAACTGAATCCCCAATCTCTCCAAGCGATTCCTTCATAGGATTTGCAAGTATTTTCTTCTGTTCGCTAGATTTCCTTTCATTTCATTTTGTTTATTGCTGTTGGGCTGTGAAGAAGCTTTTTCTTTATTTGTTGCCATCTGGACTGTTTGTTTGTTCTTTTTTGTCTGGTGGTTGGTGTCACATTCAGAAAATCATGTCAAAACAAATCTCCAAAACTTTTTCTCTAGGTTGTTCTGAGGCGTTTTAAGTTTTAGCGCTGACATTTAATTCTGTTATGCAGGTTGGGTTAAATTCTTTCAGTGGTGTCCAGTATTGTGGTGTTTACATGTGAGTATTGATTTTCAGCAGCACCATTCATTGAAGAAACTATCTTTCCTTTCTTCTCTGTCTTGCAGTTTTGGCAATGATTACTTGAAAGTATGTGCCTGGGTTTATTTCTGTGTTTTCTGTTCTCTTCTGTTGATGTATGTGTCTGTGTTTCTTCAGCAACACACTGTTTGCTTGCTTTCTCTTTGTAATAAATTGATGTCAGGAAGTGATGCCACCAGCTTGCTTCTCACTCATGATTGTTTTTGCTACTCACATTTTTTAGTTCTATACTTTTCAAGGTTCTCTTTTCATATCTTTGTAAAGTACCATAAGAAGTAACCTCAGGGTTCCATTCAATCTGTCGATTGCATTGTGTACTATGGATATTTTCACAATATTTCTTTTTTAAAAATTCTTTATTGCTTAAAGTAATATATATTGTATTACATATGTCTCCATTTTCCCTCATTTACCACAAATGAGTGAGATCATGTGATATTTATCTTTCTCCACCTGGCTTATTTTGCTTAGCATAATGCTCTCCAGTTCCATCCATGCTGTTGCAAATAGTAAGAGTTCCTCCTTTGTAACAGCAGCATACTATTCTATTGTGTAGATGTAGCACAGTTTTTAATCCACTCATTTACTGATGGGCACTTAGGCTATTTCCAAATCTTAGCTATTGTAAATTGGGCTGCTATGAATATAGGGGTGCATATGTCCTTTCTGATTGGTGTTTCTGATTTCTTTTTTTTATGTTAATTTCATTATTGATTTCAGAGAGAGGAAAGGAGAAGGAGAGAGAGATAGTAACATTAATGATAAGAGAGAATCATTGATCTCTGCGTTCTGCATGCACCCTACTGGTAATTGAGCCAACAGCCCGGCATGTTGCCTTGGGCGGCATCAAACCTGGGACCCTTCAACCTGCAGGCCGACGCTCTATCCACTGAGCCAAACCGGCAAGGGCTGTTTCTGATTTCTTGGGATATTTTCCTAGATGGGTCAATTGAGAGTTCCATTTTTAATTTTTTGGAAAACTCTACACTATATTCCACAGTGTCTGTACCAATATGCATTCCCACCAGCGATGCACAAGGGTTCCTTTTTCTCCGCATCCTTGTCAGCACTTGTCGTTTGTCGATTAGTTGATGATAGCCATCCTGACAGGTGTGAGATGATATCTCATTGCCATTTTGATTTGTGTCTCTCGGATAAGTGGCTTTGAGCATGTTTTATATGTCTCAGCTTTCCGTATATCCACTCTCGAAAAGTGTGTATTTCGGTCCTTTGCCCGTTTTTTTATTGGATCGTTTACCTTCTTTTTCTTATGATGTGTGATTTCCTGTAAATTTTGGAGAGTAAACCCTTATCGGTGATAACATTGGCAAATATGTTCTCCCATGCCATGGGCTTTCTGATTGTTTTGTTGATGGTTTCTTTGGCTGTGCAGAAGCTTTTTATCTTGACGTAGTTCTATTTGTTCATTTTTTCCTTAGTTTCCATTACCCTAGGAGCTGTATCCGTAAAGACATTGCTAGGATATATGTCTGATATTTTGCTGCCTGTGGATTCTTCTAAGATTTTTAAAGTTTCCCATCTTATGTTTACAGACTTTATCTATATTTAGTTTATTTTGTGTATGGTATA
>NW_005353453.1:71077-78746 GCF_000412655.1 Myotis brandtii
ATGTGCCCGCAACCCAGGTACATGCCCTTGACCGGAATCGAACCTGGGACCTTTCAGTCTGCAGGCCGACGCTCTATCCACTGAGCCAAACCGGTTTCGGCACACTTCTTTATTTGTGTCTGTTATACTGTTTGTCTTCATGGTACTCTTACTCCCATTTTTTTATGCGGTTTTTGTTTCTGAGTAGCTGTCTGCTTACACTGGGGTCGGGGGAGATGCTCATATCTCTAATTCTGCATTCTTTCGGAAGTCACTCACATAGGTCTTTTTTAAATATATATATATTTGTATTGATTTCAGAGAGGAAGGGAGAGATGGAAACATCAATGATGAACGAGAATCATTGATCGGCTACCTCCTGCACACCACCTACTGGGGATGAAGCCCGCAACACTGGCACATGCCCCTGGCCGGAAGTGAACCTAGGACCCTTCAGTCCACAGGGAAATGCTCTATCCACTGAGCCAAGCCAGCAAGGGCTTACATAGGTCGTTTGTCTGTGATCTCATTTGTTTTTTGTTGTTCTACAACAGTGTTGATCATCAACTTTTGTGTTTTTCTTTGAAGATTTGCATCATTTATCGGATAAATGTCTCAAGTGCGATTTAAGAGGAAGAATCATTTGTGCATCACAGAAGAAACATGACTTTATTTATTTATTTTTAAATGTATTTTATTGATTTTTTTATAGAGAGGTAGGGAGAGGGATAGGGAGTTAGAAACATCAAGTAGGGAGAAACATCGATTAGCTGCCTCCTGTACATCCCCTTCTGGGAGTGAACCCAAAACCAAGGTACATGCCCTTGACCGAAATCAAACCTGGGACCCTTCACTCCGCAGGCTGACGCTCTGTCACTGAGCCAAACTGGTTAGGGCGAAACAGGACTTTATTAATGACACAGTGGACCCACTGGCGAACTTGCCTTGGAGAAGGGTCATTGGGGAGGAATTCTCGGCTGGCCTTTGTTACATTCATAGCTAGAAACCCAGTGTTTTCTTTTTTTAATATATTTTATTGATATTTTACAGAGAGGAAGGGAGAGGGACAGAGAGCTAGAAGCATCAATGAGAGAGAAACATCGATCAGCTGCCTCCTGCACACCTCCCACTGGGGACGTGCCCGCAACCAAGGCACATGCCCTTGACCAGAATTGAACCCGGGACCCTTCAATCCGAAGGCCGACACTCTATCCACTGAGCCAAACCGGTCAGGGCAACCCAGTGTTTTCTTAAAGTTGCCCATGCCTCACCCATTTATGCTTGTTTGTGGTTATTGTTGATATTTTGCCAACTACTCAGTTCTAATAGTGATCATTTCCACTCGGATTCCCAGCTCATGGATAATCTTAACCTCTCTGGATTTTGCACCTCTGCCTCTTTCACACGTCTCTCTTTACTGCACTCCAACGTTGGTCCATAGCTGAAGCACCTTGTAGTGCACACGTTATTATATTGACTTTGAACTCCTCATGTGCTCTAATACAATTAATTTTTATGACTTTGAGCCGCTTTAAATTATTCTACACAGACTCACATGGCCAGCATGTAAGGTCCTAAAGGATGCCGTTTGTGCAGGAACAATGAGGAGAGTCTTCCTGTCTTCTTTGTGTCCCATCCTGTGCTTCTGTCCCTCTCTTGGTTTGCTTTTCATCATTGACTGACTTTTGGGGCCACGATATATATATATAACAGCAATTTCCTCAGAGTATACCTGAGTGGTACTTAAAATCTTTCTATGGCATCAGGTCTAGTCATGAAAGATAAACATTTGTGATGAAGATATTCTGTTTTCATAGGATCAACATGTACTTCACCAGTGTTTCCTTTTGTTCAGGTTGCTGCTGTGGAGCAGAGAATGTGGAGGCAGCGACTGAACAGAACGTTTTTGTAAGAGTGTCACACACAAGGACTCCCAAGTTAGCCTCGTCTTCCCAGAAGAGCCACCCCTGTGAGAGTTGTGGGTTAGTCTTGGGAAACATTTTCCACGTAATGGAGGGGCAGGGGACACAACAGGGACATATACTGTTGAGGTGTGGGGCATGTGCAAAACAGTTTTACTTAAGTATAAAATTTCACCAACACCATGTGAGCGAGAAGACTTTCATTAGAGGTGTGGATAGGATCTCCCTTGCAAATAGCTGCAATTTCAATGTGTCCCAGAATCATTTCACATGTGAGGAGGTTGGGCAGGGTGTCCTTACCAGGTCAGGACATCTCCACCTAAAAGCTCCTCAGACCATTGACAGTCCAAATGCTATTTCTACACGTGGGATGACATTTCAAAGGACAAACAATTATTACACCAGAAAAGACTGTAAGAAAGACATTACTTGCACCCACACGTTTATTCAGGAAAAGGATGTCAATGTTGGAAATCAATGTTTCGTGTGCTCTGAATGTGGGAAATATTTTACCAAATTTTCTAGCTTTCATTATCTACAGCGAGATCACACTGGAGAAAGGCCTTATGAGTGCAGTGAATATGGGAAAGCTTTTAGCAGTATTAACAGCCTAGGTGAATATGAAGCTTTGCACACTGAAGAAAGGCCTTATGAGCGCAGTGAATGTGGAAAATCCTTTACCAATAGCAGTGCTGTCCATTATGATCAGAGAGTGCTCACAGGAGAAAGGCCTTATGAGTACAATGAGTTTGGGAAATCTTTTACCAGCAGCAGTAACATTCATTGTCTTCAGAGCATTCACACTGGAGAAAAGCCTTATTTATGTAGTGAATTTGGGAAACCTTATACCTGTAGCACTAAACTTTGCCGTCATCAGAGAGTGCACACTGGAGAAAGGCCTTATCACTGCAGTGAATGTGGGAAATCTTTTACCACCAGCAATAAACTGTATCATCATCAGAGAGTTCATACAGGAGAAAAGCCTAATAAATGCAGTGAATGTGGGAAATCTTTTACCACTAAGTTCCACCTTCACAGTCATCAGAGAGTTCACACAGGAGAAAAGCCTTATAAATGCAGTGAATGTGGGAAATCTTTTACCACTAAGACCAACCTTCGTACTCATCAGAGAGTTCATACAGGAGAAAAGCCTTTTAAATGCACTGAATGTGAGAAATCTTTTACCACCAAGACCAATCTTCATATTCATCATAGAGTTCACACAGGAGAAAAGCCTTATAAATGCAGTGAATGTGGGAAATCTTTTACCACTAAGTTCCACCTTCACAGTCATCAGAGAGTTCACACAGGAGAAAAGCCTTATAAATGCAGTGAATGTGGGAAATATTTTACCACTAAGACCAACCTTCGAACTCATCAGAGAGTTCATACAGGAGAAAAGCCTTTTAAATGCACTGAATGTGGGAAATCTTTTACCACCAAGACGATTCTTGGTATTCATCAGAGAGTTCACACAGGAGAAAAGCCGTATAAATGCAGTGAATGTGGGAAATCTTTTACCACTAAGTTCCACCTTCACAGTCATCAGAGAGTTCACACTGGAGAAAAGCCGTATAAATGCAGTGAATGTGGGAAACCTTTTACCAGTAAGTTCCACCTTCACAGTCATCAGAGAGTTCACACTGGAGAAAAGCCGTATAAATGCAGTGAATGTGGGAAATCTTTTACCACTAAGACCAACCTTCGTACTCATCAGAGAGTTCATACAGGAGAAAAGCCTTTTAAATGCACTGAATGTGGCAAATCTTTTACCACCAAGACCAACCTTCGTATTCATCAGAGAGTTCACACAGGAGAAAAGCCGTATAAATGCAGTGAATGTGCTAAGTCTTTTACCACTAAGTTCCACCTTCACAGTCATCAGAGAGTTCACACTGGAGAAAAGCCCTATAAATGCAGTGAATGTGGGAAATCTTTTACCACTAAATTCCACCGTCACAATCATCAGAGAGTTCACACTGGAGAAAAGCCTTATAAATGCAGTGAATGTGGGAAATGTTTTACCTGGAGCATTGACCTTCATCGTCATCAGAGTGTTCACACAGGAGAAAAGACTTATCAATGCAGTGACAGTGGGAAAAGTTTCATACATACTGATTCTCTCCAAAATCATCAGACAGTTCATACAGGAGAAAAGCCTTATAAATGCCATGCATGTGGAAAATCGTTTGCATGTCGTAATGGTCTGCAGTATCATCTAAGAGTTCATACAGCAGAAAAGCCTTATAAATGCAGTGATTGGGAAATTTTATACCAGTAACACCAACCTTCGCCTTCATCAGAGAGTTCATACAGGAGAAAATGCTTATAAATGCAGTGACTGTGGAAATTCTTTTACTACTAACTCTCACCTTCATCGTCATCAGAGTTCACACAGGAGAAAGTCTTTATGAGTGTAATTAATGTGAGATATCTCTGCCTAGTTTGTAAATTCGCTCTGCACAAAAGAGTCCAAATGTGAAAAAATTCTTAGATGTGTTGAAAATGTAGATTCTTAGTTGGGACTTAACAATTGTATAAGAAAATATATGAAGTCTCATTACTCTGAATTTTATCTCATATGTTTAATCACCTACATTATGTAACGTACCCGCAACTATTTTTACTGTTCTGTTTTCTTGTTTGTGTGTTGTAACCATATGTATCTATGTTGGACTTTTTAATATACAGAGCTGTCTTGCCAGGTCTATGTCATTGCATATTTCTGTTGCTGAAGGTATTTCACCTGAACCACTTATAAAGCCTCTACAGATGGCATCATTCACCATCCTCATGGGCCCAGGGAAGCTAACTCTGTTGTCTAATTTGTTGAAGAAATTAGGAATACCTGGGTCCTTAGTGTTACTTGTTTCTCTGTCGTGAGTTGCCATGTAGAACTGATTACTATTGGCCCCAGTAAACATAATCTTGCAGAGGGCCTGCCATTTTCAGGGACAAGCTTTCCCTAGATGCCATTGCGGAATTTATTGAGTGTCTAAGTGACCAGTGAAAGAACTCCCAGTGTCACGGCTCTTTCCTTGCAAAATAATGAAGCCTTTTCCATAAGACTTCTTTAATGTTGGGTGTTCAATTGACTCTATGGCTTAGTTTATAAGGAGATATGGGCTCTCCAAGCATGATGATGTGAAAAACTTATATGTAGTCTCAAACATTTTTGCCCTTTGGGGAAGACTATGGTGCAGAAATTGGCTCAGCAGTTTTTGCAAAATTTACATTGCTGCCCATAATTTCACAGGAAACACTGTAGACCAGGGGTGGGCAAACTTTTTGACTCGGGGGCCACAATGGGTTCTTAAACTGGACCGAGGGCCGGAACAAAAGCATGGATGGAGTGTTTGTGTGAACTGATATAAATTCAAAGTAAACATCATTACATAAAAGGATACGGTCTTTTTTTTTTTTTTTTTTTGTTTTTTTTCATTTCAAACGGGCCGGATCTGGCCCGCGGGCCGTAGTTTGCCCACGGCTGCTGTAGACTCTCTAGTCCTCATGTGAACAGGGATGCATTGTGACACAGAGATCACTCCAAAGAAGTGACAACCTCAAGTATGTTTTCTAGCAGCTTGAATGTTTTTCTTGTTTTTAAGGAATGCTAAGACATTTGAAGGGAACCTCCTGTCCAGGTCTTGCAGAGGGCCATGTGCCATAATGCCTACAGTTACATGGATGATAGACACTGGTTTTAGAACCATTGCAGTGAGGGGAAACTGTTTCACTGCAGAAACACTGATTTAATTCCTGTTGGACCAGACTGCAGTCCAGTAGATGGAATGGTCTTCATCTAAACCTGCACCAAGAAATTTTTTTGAGGAAAAGACTACAGGACCCATGTGTACACAGATCTGAGGGACATCTGGGTATGTTTATCTTCTGTGGAGCAGTCATTGTCCTTGATTATAATCAAGATGTTTTGTGTCTTCCTGTAGCTTCTCAGATATTCCCATCAGAGCCATTGGTGCTCTGGCAGCAAAACTTAGTGGAAATCAAAGGGTGTCTTGAATCCAGGGATGTGGCTTTTGTGACCCAGCCAGCATTCTTGTTGATTTGGGTCCGTGGTCAGCAAACTGCGGCTCACGAGCCACATTCGGCGCTTTGGCCCCTTGAGTGTGGCTCTTCTATAAAATACCACGTGCGGGCACGCACATACAGTGAGATTGAAACTTCGTGGTCCATGCTCTGAAGTCGGTTTTCAGCCTGGGCGAGTCTATTTTGAAGAAGTACTGTTGATATTTGGCTCTGTTGACTAATGAGTCTGCCAACCACTGGTTTGTGTGAAAGTACTTCATTGTTTGTTACATTTTCTGTCACTGAAATGAGACTTGCCCAGAGGGCATAAGGATGTGGATTGAATATAGAGTTGAAAAACCTGTTGTTACAAAATAGGTGAATGTACATTTCTTTTATCTTGAGCCATTGCATAACAGCTGTAATGAGTAAATCTTATGTGTTAAATATACTGTTTTATAAATCTTGATGTGTGCATGAAACTGAAACCATCATTCTACTCATAATACTGATCATATCTATGACTGTGTAGTTGCTTCATGACCTTATTTAATCTGTCCCTGTTCTTCACAGCTTTTCTAGTAACCAGGAATTTATATTTCATTTTAATAGCGATCTTAGCTTTTTCTAAGTATTTTTCTGCTTTAATTTATATTTTATAAATTCTTGGACATTTATTAAAGATATATTAGTAATTCATCTTTTTTTTTTTTGATAAATATTCTTTTTGTTGTTGTTGTTAATCCTCACCCGAGGATATTTCTCCATTGTTTTTTTGGAGAGTGGAAGAGAGAGGGAAAGTCAAGAGAAACATCAATGTGAGAGAAACACTTTGCTTGGTTGCCTCCTGCATGAGCCTTGACCAGGGACCGGGCTGGGAAGTAGTCTTGAACCAAGGTACCTGCCTTTGACTGGAATCCAATCTGGACCCTTCGGTCTAAAGGCCTATGCTCCTTCGAGAGATAAATCGACAAGGGCCCTGGTAGATTTTCTTGTCTTTGAATATATCACCAGCATGTGTCCATTTTAATAAATATTTGGTTATTTCTAATAAAGCTGGTACAACATTTTTGTATAATTCTTTTCATAGATACTAGAGGCCCAGTGCACAAAAATTTGTACACTGGGGAGGGGGTTCCTCAGCCTGGCCTGCGCCCATTCACAGTCCAGGACCCCTTGGGGGGGTCCACCTGTCGACTTAGGCCCACTCCCCGGGGGATCATGCCTAAGCTTGCAGTCACACATCCTTCTGGCAGCCAGGGAGCCCTTGGGGGATGTCCAACTAAAGGCTTCAGCCCCCAAGGGATCAGGTCTAAAGTGTTTGTTGGACATTTTTAGTGTTGCCACAGAGGTGGGAGAGGCTCCTGCCACCGCCACTGTGCTGGCCAGCTATGAGCCAGCTTCTGCTAAGTGGCACTCCCCATATGGAAGTGCACTGACCACCAGGGGGCAGCTCCTGCATTGAGTGTCTGCCCCCTGGTGGCCAGTGAGCATCATAGCAACCAGTCATTCTGCCATTCAGTCAATGTGCATATTAGTGTTTTATTATTATTATATAGGATGTTCCTGTTTCCCCCCTTTTGTCCCCTCTACCCAGCTCTTGCCCCCCACTTCTCTCTGGCCATCACCATACTGTTGTCTATGTCCATGGGTTGTGCATATATTTTCTTTGGCTAATCCCTTCTTTAAATTCACTTCTTTAAATTTTTATTTTCAGATAAGTGCTTATAACTGCACTATTA
>NW_005353453.1:78957-89235 GCF_000412655.1 Myotis brandtii
ATTTTAGAGAGAGTGAAGGGAAAGGGAGAGACACATTGATTGGTTGCCTCCTGCACATGCTTTGATAGGGACTGAGGATCAAGCCAGCAACTGAGGTACATGCCCTTAACTGGAATCGAACCTGGGACCCTTCAGTCCATGGGCTAATGCTCTATTAACTGAGAAAAACAGGCTGCAGGTTAATTCATTTACTTTTAATCTATATGTGTCTTTATATTTAAAGTGGGTTTTGTTTTTGATTCGCCCTCATAATCTGTCTTTTATTTATTTATTTTAAATATATTTTATTAATTTTTTACAGAGAGGAAGGGAGAGAGATAGAGAGTATAGAGAGTCAGAAACATCGATGAGAGAGAAACATCAATCAGCTGCCTCCTGCGCATCTCCCACTGGGGATGTGCCCGCAACCCAGGCACATGCCCTTGACCAGAATCGAACCTAGGACCTTTCAGTCCGCAGGCCGACGCTCCATCCACTGAGCCAAACCGGTTTTGGCGATAATCTGTCTTTTAATTGGTGCATTTATGCCACTGACTTTCAGAGTGCTTAGTGATATAGTTACTACTATATCAGGCGGCTTCTGGGTGTTCTGGGGCCAGGCTGCCTCACCACCTGGGGTCTTAAGAGCATTTTTTTTTTCTTTTACAAATGAACACAGTGAGGAGTCCCGCACCTGTTCGGTTTTTTTTGTTTTTTGTTTTTTTTTTTAACATGAGGCACAAAAAAAGATTCTCTTCAGCTACATGCTGAGGGGAGAATGGCTTCCAGGGAGCACCCTCGAGGCAGTCATGGCCCCCACCACGTGGGACGGAGGAAAGGGACACTGCAAAACGGCCTCGTCGGAGCTCAGATGGACGCCTGCTCCGGGGGCTGCCCTGGACGTTCCCTGTGCCTACGGCCCGAAAGCGGGCTGAGCCCTCGAGGGAACCGTCTGCCCCAAGCCTTCCGTCTTTTCAGGGCTAAAGTCTCACTCTTCCTATCGACCAAGTGTAGCGGCTGCTTAAAATCTAAGGGGTGACCCCAGAACTAAACCTCGTCTGTGCCATGAACATGAGGCCTGACTGCCCAGGGGGTGGACATGACTTTAACAGCCAAGATGAGGGGAAGGGAATAAACTACGTGCAACTACATCTGAAGTACTATTTACATTTGAAAACCTGGGCCGAGAAGCTTGGAATGGCGTCGCAGCTGGCCAACCTGCCCTTTTCCTTCGATTGCTTGAAGCTGCAACTCCTCTACCTCGCGCTCCTCTCCCGCCGCTCGCATCCTGAGGCGAACACCCCGCCTCAGCACTGGTCTCTCCGGACATAGAGCCTCCAGGCTCTGAGCTGCCTTGTGCTTAGCCACTCCCCCTGCCTTTCCATATAGAAAATGGCGCCTCCCACCTTGGGCTTAGGCCTCCAGGTGAAGAGCTGCCTCCCGACACAGAGGAGCGACTGCGCTGGATGCCTCACCACCCCGCTTCTGGGTCTTCCGGGGCAGGCCTGCCTCGCCGCCCGACAGAGAGGAAGGGAGAGGGATAGAGAGTTAGAAACATCGATGAGAGAGAAACATTGATCAGCTGCCCCCTGCACACTCCCCACTGGCGATGTGCCCGCAATCAAGGCACATGCCCCTGTCCGGAATCGAACCTGGGACCCTTGATTCCACAGGCCGATGCTCTATCCATTGAGCCAAACCGGTTAGGGCTTAAATAAATATTTTAATTGATTTTAAAAAATATTTTCATTGGTTTCATAGAACAAGGGGGAGGGAGCGAGAGATAGGAACACGATTGTTGAGAAGACAGCTGGCATGGCTCAGTGGTTCCATATGGACCCATGAATGAGGAGGTCATGGTTCCATTCACAGTCAGGGAGGATGCCTGCGTCCTGGCTTCATCCCCAGTGTGGGGCATGCAGGAGGCAGCTGATCAATGATTCTCTCTCAGCATTGATTTTCCTCAGTCTCGGTCTCCTTGCAACTCCAGCCTCTCCCTGTTGAGACATTCTCAGGTAGGCACTTCTCACTCCCCTCATGCCCACAAGCACCTTTGTCTTTGGGTGCATTTTAATAAGAAATGGGACCTACAAGAAGCCACTGACTCTGCTGCAGGGAGGCAGGTGCTGTGGGCACTCAGGTGTCATTGTGGTGGGCCCCACCTGGGAATGTCCAGCAGACTCACTAGAGCTCCCTGAGTCTCAGGTGGCTGAATGTGACATGCAGATGATTGATGGCGCTTACTCTGGCCTTCCCAGATCAATACAAGGAACAAGGTGAGTACTTGTTGCCAGGATTCCAGGGTTAGATTTTTGAGCATTTTCTCTCTTAATTCTCACAACAACCTGGACAACTAGAAACTCATATCATATTGCTGAAAAACATCAGTATCTGAGAAATGAAGTCAGCTCTCCAAATTTACACCACAGACAAGTGTCAGATTCAAGGGCTGGTTTTTTTTACAGAGAGGAAGGAAGAGGGATAGAGAGTTAGAAATATCGATGAGATAGAAACATCGATCAGCTGCCTCCTGCACACCTCCCACTGGGGATGTGCCCACGACCAAGGTACATGCCCTTGACCGGAATCGAACCTGGGACCCTTCAGTCCACAGGCCGCTGCTCTATCCACCGAGCCAAACCAGTTAGGGCAGGGCTGGATTTTTAACCATTATTTTCTGCAGCATCAGACACAGTCTCTACCAATGATGTGCAGCCCTCACTGGAGCAGGTATAGTATGAGTACCACAGTGGTTCAGCTGCAGCTCCTGTTTCCATGGTTTCAGTTATGCCTTTCCAACCATTCCCTTTACATCTCAGATTACTAACCCTTGGCCTCCCCGTGTTCAGGGGAACGCCATCATTTCTCAGCTGCAGTGTTTTCTCCAGGGAAACCTTCTTTCAGAGTGAGCTGCTGTTTGTCTGCCTCCCCTTTGATCCCAGAACAGAGTTTGACCCACATGAGACCTGGGTAATTGGGCTGGTCCCTGTACCTTCACCCATATGTTGGGTGTCATGCTGTGATCCCATCCACTGCGATGATTTTCTTGCCTCAGTTTGACCCTTCAAAGATGCTCCTATGTGGCACTGACATTCACCCTGCAGGAGTGGATACAATTGGACATGAATTTGAGGACCTAATATTTGGAAGTGGTGCTTGAGTCCTACATGAAACTGGTCTCATTGGACGGGTGCTCAACTCTTATTCATGCATAAGACCCACTGCCCATGTGATTCTGTTCTCAATATTCCTACTGGCTGAATGAGACAATGGCTCTCACCATGTTCTCCCTGCAGCCTAGGTCATGTTCTGGACTGAAGTCCTCCTTCCCAGTCTCCTGTGTCTGCACCATGGATCTTTGGGTTGGAACAGAGTCCTTTTGAGTACAAGCCCTCATCGCAGTGCACAGCACACTGGGCCACAACTGAGGTCCTTACTGTGCTTTTCCTGACAATCTACCCTAACTGACTCTCCACACACAACATTTTTAGATTGTAGGTTAAGTTGGCTTTTCAGATTATGGTGTTTGCCATTTCGGCCATTTTGAGCAGTTACTCTGTTTTTCTGAGTCATTTCCATGGATGTGGAGGTATACATGTTAATAATTTTTTGGTTGTATTTCCCCTCTTAATCTATATTATATCAATTTAATTACTATGCCATCCAAAAAGCCTAGAAAAGTAGAAGGAAAAATTATGTTGCCTCTACAATACTGTTTTCCTCATTTTGACCTACTGAACTCCTCAGAATAAAGAAATACTGTTCAGGTTTGGCCAGTGATGCAGGCTGTGAAAGAATTCAGAGCTAAAAGAAGACATGAATAGAAGAAGTTTCTTTTACTTTCCAAGAGAAGAAAGGGCCAGGTATTGCTAGCCAATACAGGGCAAGGATAAAGGGTGGCTTCTGCTTTTCAGCAGTGTCTGTTAGGACCTAATATTTGGAAGTGGTGCTGGAGTCCTACATGAACCTGGTCTCATTGGACGGGTGCTCACCTCTTATTCATGCATAAGACCCACTGCCCATGTGATTCTGTCCTCAATATTCCTACTGGCTGAATGAGACAATGGCTCTCACCATGTTTTCCCTGCAGCCTAGGTCATGTTCTGGACTTAACTCCTCCTTCCCAGTCTCCTGTGTCTGCACCATGGATCTTTGGGTTGGAACAGAGTCCTTTTGAGTACAAGCCCTCATCACAGTGCACAGCACACTGGGCCACAACTGAGGTCCTTACTGTGGTTTTTCTTACAATCTACCCTAACTGACTCTCCACACACAACATTTTCTGACTTTTGGGGAAGGTGGCTTTTCAGATGATGGTGTTTGCCATTTTGAGCAGTTACTCTATTTTTCTGAGTCATTTCCATGGATGTGGAGGTACACATGTTAATAATAATTTTTTGGTATTTCCCCTCTTAATCTATATTACATCAATTTAATTACTATGCCATCCAAAGAGCCTAGAAAAGTAGAAGGAAAATTATGTTGCCTCTACAATACTGTTTTTCTCATTTTGACCTACTAAACTCCTCAGAATAAAGAAATACTGTTCAGGCTTGGCCAGTGATGCAGCCTGTGAAAGAATTCAGAGCTAAAAGAAGACATGAATAGAAGAAGTTTCTTTTACTTTTCAAGAAAAGAACGGGCCAGGTATTGCTAGTCAATACAGGGCAGGGATAAAGGGAGGCTTCTGCTTTTCAGCAGTGCCTGTTGTTAAGGGACAAGGAATGGAGGGGCCTGGCGCTGCACTGATGTTGAGTAAATATGAGGGGCTGTCTTTAAAAGTTACAGTTTGTTTCCATTCCTGGAAACAGTCTGGTAGATGTATAGGGAGGTGTCTTAATGAGTATTTTTCCCAAGCCTATAAAATATGACTAGAGAAAACCTTATGAAGAGTTCAAAAGAAGCTTGTTTGAAGGGGCGGAGGGAAGGAAACTTTCCACTAACTAGACTCCTTGGTGCGGATTATCTCTGAGGTGTGACAACAGCAGGGAGGAGGGAGGGCAAGAATGTAGCCTTGAAAGTAACATCATGTTCACCAGTTTAAATAGAGGAGTTGTTGAAGTAGATGCGCCAACAATCTTGGGTTTTAATTAGCAGGTGCTTCTCATAAATTGTGGAAGGCCAAAGCAAAGAAAAAGAAAGACCTTTTTCTTGTCCTTAAAAATACCTCCACCATAATTAGAAACTAAGGCTTTAGTGACCTGAAGAGTGAATACTTCTAGGAGACCAAATAAAG
Organism: Myotis brandtii; assembly: GCF_000412655.1. Lineage (NCBI taxonomy): Eukaryota > Metazoa > Chordata > Mammalia > Chiroptera > Vespertilionidae > Myotis > Myotis brandtii. Next base: position 84,173 of record NW_005353453.1, read on the forward strand.
GGACACCAGCAATATGGGGGCATTCTGTTAAGGACGATGTGAACAATCCAGTAGGCAGGATAAACCACTCATTGAGTTTTCTCCTCAACCCACAGGTTCTAACTCCGAAGTATGGACAAAAATTATGGCATATACTAAACTTAGCATGCTCGGGGAGCCTGGCATGGCATGGTAAATCTTATAAACTCAGAGGCCAAAAGTAACCATATAAAATAGTTTGAAGTTAAAACTTTCTATGTAAAAATGAGTCACAGGGGTAGTTATATCCTAGCCTTGTTTTTGGCTTTTTTTGTTTGTTTGTTTGTTTTGTTTTTTGTTTATTGTTGCATAGGTCAGTTTTTACCTTATTGAGCCTATGTATTGTGTTTTTGCATCTGGGATAAGGAGATGTGCAGGAGGCAGCTGATCGATGTTTCTCTCTCATCGATGTTTCTGACTCTCTATCTCCCTTCCTCTCTGTAAAAAAAAATCAATAAAATATATTTTTAAAAATATGACTAGAAAAAAACGTATGAAGAGTTCAAAAGAAGCTTGTTTGAAGGGGCAGAGGAAAGGAAACTTTCTACTAACTAGAGACTCCTTGGTGCGAATTATCTCTGAGGTGTGACAACAGCAGGGAGGAGGGAGGGCAAGAATGTAGCCTTGAAAGTAACATCATGTTCACCAGTTTAAATAGAGGAGTTGTTGAAGTAGATGCGCCAACAATCTTGGGTTTTAATTAGCAGGTGCTTCTCATAAATTGTGGAAGGCCAAAGCAAAGAAAAAGAAAGACCTTTTTCTTGTCCTTAAAAATACCTCCACCATAATTAGAAACTAAGGCTTTAGTGACCTGAAGAGTGAATACTTCTAGGAGACCAAATAAAGGGACACCAGCATAAAAGAAGACATGAATAGAAGAAGTTTCTTTTACTTTTCAAGAAAAGAACGGGCCAGGTATTGCTAGTCAATACAGGGCAGGGATAAAGGGAGGCTTCTGCTTTTCAGCAGTGCCTGTTGTTAAGGGACAAGGAATGGAGGGGCCTGGCGCTGCACTGATGTTGAGTAAATATGAGGGGCTGTCTTTAAAAGTTACAGTTAGTTTCCATTCCTGGAGGCAGTCTGGTAGATGTATAGGGAGGTGTCTTACTGAGTATTTTTCCCAAGCCTATAAAATATGACTAGAGAATAACTTATGAAGAGTTCAAAAGAGGCTTATTTGAAGGAGTGGAGGGAAGGAAACTTTCTACTAACTGGAGACTCCTTGGTGCGAATTATCTCTGAGGTGTGACAACAGCAGGGAGGAGGGGTAGCTAGAATGTAGCCTTGTAAGTAACATGATGTTCAGCGGTTTGAATAGAGGAGTTGTTGAAGTAGATGAGCCAACAATCTTGGGTTTTAATTAGCAGGTGCTTCTCATAAATTGTGGAAGGCCAAAGTAAAGAAAAAGAAAGACCTTTTTCTTGTCCTTAAAAATACCTCCACCATAATTAGAAACTAAGGCTTTAGTGACCTGAAGAGTGAATACTTCTAGGAGACCAAATAAAGGGACACCAGCAATATGGGGGCATTCTGTTAAGGACGATGTGAACAATCCAGTAGGCAGGATAAACCACTCATTGAGTTTTCTCCTCAACCCACAGGTTCTAACTCCGAAGTATGGACAAAAATTATGGCATATACTAAACTTAGCATGCTCGGGGAGCCTGGCATGGCATGGTAAATCTTATAAACTCAGAGGCCAAAAGTAACCATATAAAATAGTTTGAAGTTAAAACTTTCTATGTAAAAATGAGTCACAGGGGTAGTTATATCCTAGCCTTGTTTTTGTCTTTTGTTTTTGTTTTGTTTCATTTTTTGTTTATTTTTGCAAAGGTCAATTTTTACCTTATTGAGCCTGTATATTGTTTTTTGTTTTTTTGTGTGTGTGATCGCGCAAAAACGTGCTTTATTGTCACAATAAAATGACTGAGATGGGGAAAAAGAAAAAGAAAAGATTACCACCCAAGCCTCAGAGCTCTACCAGGCCCAGGGGCCCCCAGATCTCTGCCTACTGGACCAGAGTCCTTCCGAAGCAACCAGGAAACCCCATGCAGCAGGCAGGGGTCAAGGCATTAAGGGAGGGCACTCCAAGGGGGCGGGCACAGATGCGATGGGAGGAGGTATGGGGCTGTGGGGCGGGGGTAGAACACAGAACGCCGCTGGAGAACTGGGAGAGGGCTGCGTCCCCCAGTGTCCACCTTCAGTCATATGAGATTTCCTGAGCGACTGGCTATACCCCACAGCCAAGGCTGTTCACAGTAGAGGGGTTTGTGGGGACCCACAAGAGGATGCGCGATGGCATATACTAAACCTAGCATGCTCAGGGAGCCTGGCATGGCATGGTAAATCCTATAAACTCAGAGGCCAAAAGTAACCATATAGGATAGTTTGAAGTTAAAACTTTCTAAGTAAAAATGAATCACAGGGGTAGTTATATCCTAGCCTTGTTTTTGGCTTTTGTTTTGTTTGTTTTGTTTTTGTTTATTTTTGCAAAGGTCAATTTTTACCTTATTGAGCCTGTGTATTGTATTTTGGGGGGGGGGGCTGCGCAAAAACGTGCTTTATTGTCACAATAAAAATGAGTGAGATGGGGAAAAAGAAAAAGAAAAGATTACCACCCAAGCCTCAGAGCTCTACCAGGCACAGGGGCCCCCAGATCTCAGCCTACTCGACCAGAGTCCTTCCAAAGCAACCAGGAAACCCCATGCAGCAGGCAGGGGTCAAGGCATTAAGGGAGGGTACTCCAAGGGGGCGGGCACAGATGCGATGAGAGGAGGTATGGGGGGGCGGATAGAACACAGAACACCGCTGGAGAACTGGGAGAGGGCTGCGTCCCCCAGTGTCCACCTTCAGTCATATGAGATTTCCTGAGCGACTGGCTATACCCCACAGCCAAGGCTGTTCACAGTAGAGGGGTTTGTGGGGACCCACAAGAGGATGCGGTGCTCACTGGCTGGGCAGGAGGGCATCCGAGAAGACTTCCTGGAGGAGGCTGGAATTCCAGTGGGCTGGAGCCGCAGAGAGGGGTGTGGAAGGTGCCTTTGGCAGGGGCACAGCTTGGGCCAAGAGAATGTATAAGGTAGGAGAGGTGCTGCCCGATTTCCTCTCCTCTGCCCTCTGTCTTCTCTTCACACGCTATCCGTAGCTGCCCAAGCTGGCACAGTGGTTCCTGCGGCATGGCCTCAGGGTCACACAGTACAACCTGATTGGCTGGGTTGGGGCGACAATGTCCTACCTAGTTCAGTGTCAGGGAGTGGGGCTCCCTCAGGACTGTCCATGGCAGTGGGCATCAGCTGGTCAGGCCAGTGTTTCACTGTCCACCCTAGGAACCCAGAACCTCCCGAAGATGTCCCCCACCCAGCCTGCTCCTTCAGCCAGCATCTTCGCTCCCCTCGGTCATGGCTCCACCTCCTCCAACCCAGACTACCTGAAGGAGGAGGACAGAAAGACACAGATTGCAGACCGAACACAGCCCTCACCTCAGCACTCACGGGCTCGCCTATCTGCTCAGTGTCTGGCTGATGCATCTTCCCACATCTGCCAGGACTTACCCCCAAGTCAAAGACCTTCTCCCCCGCATCCAGGAACTGCTAGGGCTCCAGGAAAGTGCTCTGAGCAGCCCTTTCGTCCCTTGAGGGCAGGGCAGACCGAGGGCCGGGCGGACCCAGGGCCCCTCGTCCCCACCCGCAGACACCCTTCCGGTCATGTACTGATGTATCAAGTGCCTACCTGTCTATTGTATTTTTGCATCTGGGATAACATATACTTGGATTTTCAGGGAAATTTCCGTTTTACAGACTCCTTAGGGCATAGTCTCCCAGCACAGGAGACCACACAGCCCCAATTATTATTGTTATTGTGTTAAATATTAAGGGTTAACTATTCTATAACATTTAAAAAGAAGTTTGTGTCTATTTTTACTTTTTATCCAGTCCCAGAGATTTCCCTCCTTAACTCTCCCCCCTAATTTATCACCAGTGAATTTAATGTAACCCCCTTATGTCTTCTCCTTTGAGTCTAATGTATAAAAAAGGTGCAAAACTGCCATTCTCCCACCTCAATGTGTGTGTGTGTTTTGATTTTGTTTGTTTGTTTGTTTGTTTGTTTGTTTTTCTTCCTGGCAATGTTGCAGGCTTGGGTCAAATAAACTGAGAAAAATTCTCCACAGGTTTGGACACTTCTTACAACAACACTAAAAGCAATAGATTTATGTGATGCAGGAGGAAGTTACATGGAGGGATTTCAGCATTTCCAGGGAAACCACTGACAGAAGATAGATTTATAAACACAAATTTAGAGCAGATGCAGAACCCAGCAAGCTAGAGCTTTCCCATTGCTTTCAGAGAACAAGAACAACAACAAAAATGCTCAAATCTCAGGTGACTTTCATTTTATTGTTTGTGTGTGTGTGCATAATCCACAGGGAAGGATGTTCTTTCTTTCTTTTTTTTTTTTTTTTACCTTTCCACACCTTCCCTTCTGAGATTCTGCATTCCATTCCATGCTTCCATGTCCCTGAATTCACTCCATTCAACAGGATTTTTTTTTTGTTAATTAGATTACATGTATGAGTGAGATGAAGTGATACTTCTCATTCTCTGACTGACTTATTTCACTTAGAAGGACGCTCTCCAGGTCCCTACATGCTGTGTGAAAGGAGAAGAGAGTCTTCATTTTTACTGCTGCATAGAATTCCATGGTATCAATGTACCATAGTTTTTTATCCAATCATCTACTGATGGGTACTTGGGCAGTTTCCAGATCTTTGCTATTGTAAATTGTGCTGCTATGAACATAGTTGTACATTACTGATGTTCTGTTTGTGAACGGTGACTCTGAGGTGATCTCGGCGTGCAGGATGAGTTTAGAGAAGCAGAGGGCTACCGCTTGCTCAGGCGAGTAGCAAAGCCCCCAAAGCTCTCATGGCTTTTATTTGGGGAGTACAGCAACTAACAATGGAGTACAGCAAGTGACAATGATTAACAAGCATGCTTATGAGATCATCTGAGCTAAGTTATACATTAAACTATTAATTTCCTATGTTA
>NW_005353453.1:89276-90483 GCF_000412655.1 Myotis brandtii
AACTTTCCATGCCCTCATGGACTATTTATCACCTCAAGGAAATTCTGCCTCTGAACAATAAGTCTTGCTTGCAAGACTGTTCTGACGTGGCCCGCTTGCAGGCTCCCGCCTTTTCTTGGCAGAACGTCCTCTTCTACTTAACTTCATTCCACTTGACCAGCTACATACATACTATCTATGTGATTGTTTCAGGTGTCTTAGGATATATTCCTAGGAGTAGAATCACTAAATTAAATGGCAGTTTCATATTAAAATTTTTGCAAAAACTCCAAACTGATTTCCATAATCCGTGTACCAGGGATGTTCTAGCGTTCCCATTTTTCCACATCCTCCCCAGCACTTGTCATTTGTTGATTTGCTGATGGCAGCCATTCTGACAGTGGTGGGGTGATCCTAATTGTTGCTTTAATTTGCATCTCTCTGGTGATCAGTCACATTGAGCATTTTTTCACTTGTCTCTTGGCCATCTTATCCACACCGCAGCCCAGGTAGAGCTGACACTTTGGATGGCATCAGAAGCAGATGCTGTTAAGTATGAGTGTCTGTTTTGTGACATTAACTTTGAGTAATGGATTCAGTGGAGGCAGGTTAGAGGCAGTGAGAGACTTGAGCAACTTCTGCAAACTACATTTGACCTGAAGGAGACACATGCCAAATGTCATGAATGAAGAAACAATGCCTGCCATTCAGAAAGAGCTGGTCCTGTAAAAAAGGTATACAAAACCAGCCACACGGGTACATGAGAAAGAAACTTGCCCTCGAAATCACGTCCCTTGAAGGCGCTTAAGGGGCCTGAAAATACTTCGTGTGATCTTGGGCTATTTGCCCCTAAATGCAGTCCTGTAGTCAGCTGAGGAAATCGGGGATCCTGGCCATGGAGCGGACAAACTACATTACCCAGAAGGCCACGCAAGGAATGTCATCAGGCTGAGCCAATGGAGGGTCAGAGAAAGCATTTGCGTTTGGCCGCTTCTGTAGGGCGGGACCCGTAGTGCTCTTGACGAGATTTTGCCTTCTTAGGTTTTTGTCTGAGGCGGTGAGGTTTTCCTAGTCCACAGCCCCGTGGAGGAGGCTGGAGAGTGGTGCTCCCCGCCTCACAGCCAATGGTCGGAGCCTCCAGTGGTGCTCACAGCTCCCACGTGGGATTGAAGCTCGGAGTCACCGCCCGGACCCACGCCAGGGCCGGGACAGGGACCGCCATTCCTGC
>NW_005353453.1:90654-103874 GCF_000412655.1 Myotis brandtii
TGATGAGAGAGCAGCCTGCACTGGCATGAAGGCCTCTTGTCCTTACTAACCTGGAGGAGGTGCCCTGGAGGAGGTTGAGGTGGGGAAGGTGTGTAAGGAATACAATGACAGGTTCTCAGAGAGAGAGCTCTGGTTTCAATTGTCTCGATTTTGACAGGTTTGCGTGACCTTTGAGGACATTGCCCTGTACTTCTCCAGGCAAACCCACGCTTGGCTTTGTCTTGGAGGCAGAATCTAGGAGACTGCAGTGGTGTTGCTTGGCAGGAAGGCTGGGGCCCTGCAGGCATCTCCCAGAGCTTAAATGGCATTGCCCTCTACCCTCCCTTCTCCCAATCCTTCCCTCCCAACCCAGCTGCTCTGCTGAGGGCCATCACATTGAGTAATGGGTCTATGATGAGAGAGCAGCCTGCACTGGCATGAAGGCCTCTTGTCCTTACTAACCTGGAGGAGGTGCCCTGGAGGAGGTTGAGGTGGGGAAGATGTGTAAGGAGTACAATGACAGGTTCTCAGAGAGACAGCTCTGGTTTCAATTGTCTCGATTTTGACAGGTTGCCGTGACCTTTGAGGACATTGCCCTGTTCTTCTCCAGGGAGGAATGGAGCCTCCTTGATGAGGGTCAGAGACAGCTGTACCTGAATGTGATGCTGGAGAACTTTGAACTTCTGTCCTCCCTGGGTAAGACCCTCACTCTCACAGTGACCTGGACTTGGGTTTGCGATTTCCCAGGCTCCATCCCCCAGGGTGTGCTCTGTCCCCCCAGGTAGACTGTGGTACTGCTTGATTTTCCAGTTTCCTGGGTAGTTGCTGTCCTTGGGAGGGTTTGTCTGTTTCCCCTGCTCCCTTCTATTCCTGAAGTCCCAATACTCCCCGCTGCACTAAATTCACAGGGAAGGACTTGTGGTTGATAGTGTGGTTGGAAGCCTGAGGGATTCCACCTTGATCAGTGAGGAAAGCATTTACTACATTCCTGTTCGTCGTTTGTACATTGTTTTTGAAGAATTGTTTATATATCCTTATCCTGGTTAATAACTATTTTTTGGTTAGACATTCTTTTGACTACTTCGTATATTTTATATATTAATTGCTTATGACATACAGGAACACATATTTTTGCATGTGCTTAATTGTGCTTTGCAGATGCAGATATTGCTCCCCCACACCCGTTTTTCTACAAAGTCCATGTTTTTAGGCAACCCTGCATTCAGCAGGTGTAGGGCCACCATGTTTCTAGCAAGCTCAGATGCTTGTTACTAGTGCTTAGCTATAAAGTATTATTCATGAAGTTATATAGCATTTGCTTTTGAGACAGTCATGCATTGTTATTAGCCTGCAGTATAATATTAACATACTTTTATTCTTCCCTGGAACTCCAACTATTTGTGTGAATTTCTGTCTTCATCCCAATATTTGCTTTATTGTGCTGATCAGAACAGAATACACAATCTCTCCAAGCAATTTTTTCATATTATTTGCAAGTATTTTCACCCATTTTCTAGATTGCCTTTCCTTTCATTTTGTTTATTGCTGTTTTGCTGTGAAGAAGCTTGTTTTCTTTATTTGTTGCAATCTGGACTGTTTGTTTTTTCGGTTTTTTAAAAATATGTTTTATTGGTTTTTGACAGGGAGAAAGGGAGTGGGATAGAGAGTTAGAAACATCCATGAGAGAGAAACATTGATCAGCTGCCGCCTGCCTGCGCATCCCCTACTTGGGGATGTGCCTGCAACCAAGGTATATGCTTTTGACTGGATTCTAACCTGGAACCCTTCACTCCACAGGCCGATGCTCTATGCACTGAGCCAAACCCGTTAGGGCTGTTTTTTCTATTTTGTCTGGTGGCTGGTGTCACACCCAGAAACTCCTGTCCAAAACAAATCTCCAGAACTTTTTCTCTAGGTTGTGCTGAGTTTTAAGTTTCAGCACTGACGTTCAATTTTGTCCACATGTTGAGTTAAATTTTATCAGCGGCATCCAGGATTGTCCTTTTTACATGTGAATATGGATTTTTTGCAGCACCATTCATTGAAGAAACTATCTTTCCTTCCTTCTGTGTCTTGTAGCTTTGACAAAGATTACTTGAAAGTATGAGCCTGGGTTTATTTCTGTGTTTTCTGTTCTGTTGATCTACCAGGTATGTGTTTGTGTTGGTCCTTCAACACACCATTTGCTTGCATTCTCTTTGTAATAAATTGAAGTCAGAAAGTGTGATACCACCAGCTTTGTTTTTGTACAAGATTTCTTTTGCTGTTCGAGTTTTTTAATTTCATACATTTCAACATACTCTTTTCATTTCTTTGTAAAATACCATAGGAATTATCCTCAGGATTGCATTTAATCTGTAGATTGCATTGTGTACTGTGGATATTTTCAACATATTTCTTTTTAAAAATTCTTTATTGTTTAAAGTATTCCATATTGTATTTCATATGTCTCCTTCTCCTCTTTCCCTCATTGACCACAAATGAGTGAGATCATGTGATATTTATCTTTCTCCGGCTGGCTTATTTAGCTTAGTATAATGCTCTCCATGTCCATCCATGCTGTTGGAAATGGTCAGAGGTCTTTCTCTTTTACAGCAGCGTAGTATTCCATTGTGTAGGTGTAACACAGTTTTTTAATGCACTCATCTGCTGATGGTCACTTAGGTTGTTTCCAAAATATTAGCTATCGTAAATTGTGCTGCTATGAACATAGGGGTGCATTATGTCCCTTCTGATTGGTGTTTCTGATTTCTTGGGACATTTTCCTAGAATGGGATTACTGGGTCCAAACGGGAGCTCCATTTTTAATTTTTTGAGGAAACTCCATACTATTTTTTACGGTGGCTGCACCAGTCTGCATTCCCACCAGCAGTACAGGAAGGTTCCTTTTTCTCCACATCCTCACCAGCACTTGTCCTTTGTTGATTTGTTGAGGATAGCCATTCTGATATGTGTGAGATGGTATCTCATTGTTGTTTTGATTTGCATCTCTCAGATGATTAGTGACTTTGAGCATGTTTTCATATGTCTCTTGGCCTTCCGTATGTCCTCTTTCACAAAGTGTCTATTTTAGTCCTTTGCCTATGTTTTGGTTGGATTGTTTATCTTTTTGTTAAGAGGTCTGATTTCCCTGTAAATTTTGGAGAGTAAACCCTTATCAGATTTAACATTGACAAATATGTTCTCCCATGCAGTGGGCTTTCTTGTTGTTTTGTTGATGGTTTCTTTGGCTGTGCAGAAGCTTTTATATTGATGTAAGTGCCATTTGTTTATTTTTCCTTAGTTTGCATTGCCCTATATGCTGTATCGGTAAAGACATTGCTAGGACATATGTCTGATATTTTGCTGCCTGTGGATTCTTTTAAGATTTGTATGGTTTCCCATCTTATGTTTAAGTCCTTTATACATTTTGAGTTTATTTTTGTGTATGGTATAAGTTGGTAGTCTAGTTTTATTTTTTGTTGTTGTTGTTTGTTTGTTTTTTTTGCATGTTCCCGTGCAATTTTCCCAACACGATTTATTGAAGAGATTATCTTGACTCCATTGTATGCTGTTTCCTTTTTTGTCAAATATTGAGCATAATGGCTTAGGTTGATTTCTGGGTTCTCTGTTCTGTTGAATTGTTCTACATGTCTGTTGTTGTGCCTGTACCAGGCATTTTTGTAATATAGCTTGGTATGTGGTATTGTGATCCCTCCAACTTTGTTCTTCTTTCTCAAGATTGGTGCACTTTTCGTGTTTTTTTAAATTATTATTCCATATGAATTTTTGGAGAGTTTGTTCTAGGTCTGTGAAATATGTCCTTGGTATCTTTTTTTTTTTTTTTGTCCTTGGTATCTTAATGGGAATTGAATTGAATCTATAGATTGCTTTGGGTAGTGTGGACATTTTATTGATGTTGATTCTGCCACATTGTGAACATGTTATATTCTTCCATTTGTTTACGTCTTCTTCTATCTCTTTTTTCAACTTTCTGTAGCTTTTGGAGTACAGGTCAGTTACCTCCTTAGTTAAGTTTATTCCTAGGTCTCCTAATTTTTTTTGTTGCAATGGTAGATAGGATTGTGGTTTTTTGTTGTTGTTATTTGTTTGTTTCTCTTCCTGTGAGTTCATTATTGGTGTATAAAAAAGCCATAGATTTCTGGGTGTAAATTTTGTATCCTGCTACATTGCTGAATGCATTTATTATATTTAGTAGTTTTTTGATGGAGCCTTTACGGTTTTCTTTGTACAATGTCATGTCATCTGTGAATAATGACAGTTTTACTTCTTTTCCAATCTGGTTGCCTTTCATTTCTTCTTGTCTGATCAGTATGGCTAGCACTTCCTGTACTGTGTCGAACAGGAGTGGTGAAAGTGGACATCCCTGTCTTGTTCCTGTTCTTAGGGAAAATGGTTTTACTGTTTTCCCACTGAGTATGATGTTGGCTATCGGATTGTCATATAAGGCTTTTATTATGTTGAGGTATGACCCCTGTGCTCCCACTTTGCTGAGAGTTTTTATCAAGAAAGGTGCTGGATTTTGTCAAATGCTTTTTCTGCATCAATGGCTTTGACTATGCGATTTTTGTCTTTCAATTTGTTTATGTGATGTATCATGTTTATTGATTTGCGGATATTGTACCATCCTTGCATCCCCAGAATAAATCCCATATGGTCATGGTGTATGATCTTTCTAATATAATGCTGGAATTGATCTGCCAGAATTTTACTGAGGATTTTAGCATCTATCGGGGCCATTGCGACTACAATGGGAGAGCTATGTGTAGGAGACATCCCTTTGGAACAGGCATGGCTTCAGTGGAGCTTTGGTGCTCAGTGAGTCTGCCCCTTGAATGTGTCGCTTATGGATATGAAGTGTTGTAAGCAGGTATGGTATGACACTGACCACTGGATATACTGGCTCTTGGGTCTCCAGGGAGGTGTAAAGTCAGCCACTGCCTGGGGCCACCCAACAGGATCTACAGAGAGATCTGCAGATTCTCCTCTTTGTATAGGGTTTGGAAGTGCCCCCATGAGGCCCAGCTGTGAAGCAAGGAAGGCTAGTGCTGGTACCATGTCTTAGTCCTTTTATTGATAGGTTTGTGGTTCCCTGACCCAACTGCAATTTGTTTGACAGGTTTTAGCCTGAGTAAGGACATGCCATGTATATACAAAAGCTGCTGCACAGAGCCTGGGTGGGGTTGTATATTGGATGGGATGAGGTGTCAGGGAATTACTAGGGTGGAGCAAACAGAAATGGCTGCCAGTCAGCCCTATGACTGGGGAGGTTTCAGCATACGAACAATGATCCCTGAAAGCACCTCCATCTGGGAGAAAGCCACCCTTGAGTTCCTGGCCCGATTCCAGTCAATCCAGTTTCTCCTCATATGTGTCTGGGACCCCACCGAGCCGAGCCTGGCACTGGATATCCCAGGAAGCGGTAGCTTGTAAGTTCAGTTGGTGGTGCTGGTATTATAAGAGGAGCAGCTGGGTATCCTGTAGCCTCTGTGTCACTGAGCCCCAATCTGCACTGGTTTTTACAGCCTGTAGTTCTTGCTGCCAGTAGGGACTTCTTTCCCCAGCTCTGGGACCCTGAGATGGGCGTCTGGTGTGGGACTTGGACCTCTTGCTCCTCCAGGTGACTTCTGCAGAGACAATCTCCCTCCCAATTAAAAAATTGGCCCTCATGGGTACAGGAGCAGCACTTTCCATGCCTCTGCACCTCCTACCAGTCTCAGTGAGCTTTCTTTTTTACTTCTCTAGTCATAAGACTTACATTCAGCCAGCTTTCTAGCAGTTCTGGCTGATGGTTGTTCTGTATTTTACTTGTAATTTTGATGTGGTTGTGGGAGGCAGCGAGTATAGCCTTTTGCCTATACCACCATCTGGGATCTCTTCTCCTGTAACTTTTCTGAATTCAATTCTTTATTCTACTTTTATGTTCACCTGAGTAGTGAGAATTTTTTTTTTCCATTGATTTTTTTTTTTCCAGAGAGAGAAAGGGCGAGGCAGAGAGAGAGAGAGAAACATCAGTTGGTTGCCTCCCACATGTGAACCTGAAACCCACATATGTGCCCCTTACTGGGAAACGGACCCATGACCTTACAGTGTACAGGCAGGTACTCTCAGCAGTGATTGACACAGGCCTGAACTATTTATTTATTCTTTAATTTATTCATTTATTTATTTATTTTTACACATATTTTATGATTTCATTGAGGAAGCGGAGTGAGAGATAGAAACATGAATAATGAGAGAAAGTCATTGACCAGCTGCTTCCTGCACACCCCCCATTGGAGATCTGGCCGGCAACCTGTGCATGTCCCCTGACAAGGAATGGAATTGTGATCTCCTAGGTCATGGGTTGATGCTTAATCACTGAGGCATACTGGGCAGCCTTTATTTTTTGATTTTAGAGACAGGAAGGGAGACAGAGAAAGAGAGGGAAACATTGATCTGCTGTTCTCCCTATCTTAGCGTTTATTGGCTGTCCCCTACATGTGCCCTGATGGGGGATCAAACCCACAACCACGATGCAGGGGACCACACACTCAATAGGAGAGCTACCTGGTCAGGGTTGTGAATTTGTTTATTAATTTCAGAAGCTCATATGGTAAGTTTACAAATTTCTTTGTGGAGCGTCATGTCGTCTCCTAACATCAACATCTCTTATGATGCTTTGTGGTTCATAGTATCAGGTGTAATGTCTTACCTTTCATTTCTATTTTCATTTCTTTGAGGCTTCTTTTATGTTTGTTTGTTTGTTTGTTTGGTTGGTTGGTTTTGTTATTTTATTTAGGCTGGCTCAGGGTTTGCCAATTTTTTTATTTTTTAGAAAAGTACCTGTTAGGTATTCTTTTATTTTTTCTTGTCTCACTTTTATTAATGCTTGTTCAAATATTTATTGTTCCTTTCCTTTAAACCTTTGGGTTTACTTTCTTGTTTTGTCTCTAGATTTCAGAGATGGCAGGTTAGGTTTTTTTTTTTTATCTTTTTTCATAATGGAGGCATTTATCCCTATAAAATTTCTTCTTAGAATTACATTTTCTGAATTTTATACATAATTTTTGATAGATTGTCTTTTTATTTACTTTGTGTCTAGACTTTTTTGAGTTCTGTTTTGTGTTTGGCTATATTGATATTCTTATTTATGTATTATTGGTTTCAGATAGGGAGGAGGAGAGATGGAGAGAGAGAGAGGCAAGGAGAGAAGGAGAAACATAATTGTGAGGGAGAAACATCAATCGGCTGCCTTCTGCACACAGCTAACTGGAAATGGAACCCGCATACTGATATCTGCCATGACTGGCATTGAATCCTTGACCCTTTGGTATACAGGACGATGCTCCAACCAACTGAGCCATACTGGCCAAGGCATTCTGTGGTTTTTAAACACAAAAATTTCCAGTATTTTTTAAAAAACAGGCCACTGTAGACAAGGATAGCGGAAGTACAGTGGCTGCTGGAGGTAACGCTGACCCTCGTTTTTGACTCTAGGTATCTTCGAATATGTTTATTCACCCAGCCTTTTCCAGTCATTCTTTCTGTACAGTTCTTCATTATTTGTGTCTGTAATACTGTTTGCCTTCATGGTACTCTTATCCCCATTTCCTATGGGGTTTTTGTTCATGGATAGCTGTCTACTTACACTGGGATGGGGGAAGATGCTTATATCTCTGATCCTGCCATCTTGCTGATGTCACTCACATAGGTCTTTTGTCTGTGATCTCATTGGTCCTTGGTTGTTCTACCACGGTATTGACCATCCATCTTTTCCGGGTTTTTTTTGTGAAGATTTGCATCATTTATCCCATGCTATGGCTCCAATGGGATTGAAGGGAAAGAATCATTTCTGCATCACAGAAGAAACACGACTTTATGAATGACACAATGGACCCCCAGGCGGTCTTGCCTTGGGGAAGGGTCTTTGGGGAGGAATTCACAGCTGGCCTTTGTTGCATTCATAGCTAGAAACCCAGTGTTTGGTTACAGTTGCCCGTTCCTCATCCAGTTATGCTTGTTTGTGCTTATTGTTGATACTTTGCCAATTCCTCAGTTCTAATAGTGATCATTTCTACTCAGATTCCCAGCGCAAGGAAAACCTTAACTTCTGTAATTTGCACCTCTGCCTATTTCACAGGTCTCCCTTTACTGCACTCCAACTTTGGTCCATGCCTGCTGCACCTTGGAGAGCACTCGTATTATTATATAGACGTTGAACTTCATGTGCTCTAATACAATTAATTTTTGTGGCTTTGAGCAGCTTTAAATTTTTACACAGACTCACGTGGCCAGGATATAAGGTCATAAAGGAAGGCCTTTGTGCAGGAACAATGAATAGAGCCTTCCTCTCTTCTTTGTATCCCATCCTGTGCTTCTGTCCCTCTCTTGGTGAGATTTTCTTTTTCTTTTTCTTTTTTTTTTTGAGTGACCAGTACTTTTTATTTCACATGGCAATTTAATTTTTTATCCAATCCAAGGGTCTGAATCTGAAATTGACAACTACTTCCAGAGTCTCTTTGCTATGCAGTCTGGGGGGCGAGGGGGCGAGTTTTTTTCCAATGAAAGAACCCTTTCCCCGCCCTTGACAATCCCCTGGCCTCCCCTACCCCCCAGTATCTTATGTCCATTGGTTATTCTTGGTGAGATTTTCATCATCGACTGACTTTTGGGGCCACGTTATATATTAACAACCATTTCCTCGGGGTTTACTTCACTTGTCTTGAAAATCTTTCTATGACATCAGGCCAAGTCATGACAGATAAACATTTGTGGTAAAGATATTCTGTTTTTACAAGATCAACATGTATTTCACCAGCTTTTCCTTTTGTTCAGGTTGCTGCTGTGGAGCAGAGAATGTGGAGGCACCGACTGGGAAGAACATTTCTGTAGGGGTGTTACAGGTAAGGAATCACAAGTTAGCCTTGTCTTCCCAGAGGAGCCACCCCTGTGAGAGTTGTGGGCTAGTCTTTGGAAACATTTGCCATGTGATGGAGGGGCAAGGAACCCAACACGCACAGATACTGTTGAGGTGTGGGGCATGTGCAAAATGGTTTTATTTCAGTCCGAAATTTCACCAGCAGCATGTGAGAGAGAAGACTTTCATTAGAGGTGTGGACAGGATCTCACTTGCAAACAGCTGCAATTTCAATGTGTCCCAGAGTAGTTTCACATGCGGAGAGGTTGGGCAGGATGTCCTTACCGAATCAGGACATCTCTTCCTAAATGCTACTCAGACCAGGGACAGTGCTAATGCTATTTCAACGCGTGGGATGACGTTTCAAAGGCAAAGAAATTATTACACCAGAAAAGAATGTAAGAAAGACATTAGTTGCCCCCCACACGTTTATTCAGGAAAAGGATGTCCATGTTGGAAGTCAATGTTTTGTGTGCTCTGGATGTGGAAAATATTTTGCCAAATTTTCTTGCTTTCATTATCAACAGAGAGGTCACACTGAAGAAAGGCCTTATCAGTGCAGTGAATATGGGAAATCTTTTAGCAGTAGTAACTGCCTAGATGACCACCAAGCTTTGTACACTGGAGAAAGGCCTTATGCGAGCAGTGAATGTGGAAAAGCTTTTACCAGAAGCAGTGCCCTCCATGATGATCAGGGAGTTCACACAGAAGAAAGGCCTTATGAGTACAGTGAGTGTGGGAAACCTTTTACCAGTAGCAGTAACCTTCATTGTCATCAGAGAGTTCACACTGGAGAAAAGCCTTATAAATGTAGTGAGTGTGGGAAAGCTTACTGCAGTTGCACTAAACTTTGTTGTCATCAGAGAGTGCACACTGGAGAAAGGCCTTATCATTTCAGTGACGGTGGGAAATCCTTTACCACTAAGACCCACTTTCCTAGTCATCAGAGAGTGCATACAGGAGAAAATCGTTATAAATGCAGTGAATGTGGAAAGTCTTTTACAAGGAGCACTGGTCTCCAATATCATCAGAGAGTTCACACAGGAGAAAAGCCTTATCAGTGCAGTGAATGTGGGAAAACTTTTACAGGTCCCAGTGGTCTCCAATATCATCAGAGAGTTCACACTGGAGAGAAGCCTTATCAGTGCAGTGAATGTGGGAAATCCTTTATCACTAAGACCCACCTTCATAGACATCGGAGAGTTCATACAGGAGAAAAGGCTTATAAATGCAGTGACTGTGGGAAATCTTTTACCACATTCACTGACCTTTGTCATCATCAGAGAATTCATCTTGGAGAAAAGCCTTATAAATGTACTGAATGTGGAAAAGCTTACACCAGTAGCACTAAACTTTGTCGTCATCAGAGAGTGCACAATGGAGACAGGCTTTATCACTGCAGTGAATGTGAGAAATCTTTTATCACTACCACTAAACTTTGTCATCATCAGAGAGTTCACACTGGAGAAAAGCCTTATAAATGCAGAGAATGTGATAAATCTTTTACCACTAACACCAACCTTCGTAGTCATCAGAGAGTTCATACCGGAGAAAAGCCTTATCAATGCAGTGACTGTGGGAAATCTTTTACCTGGAACAGTGATCTTCGTCGTCATCAGATAGTTCATACAGGAGAAAATCCTTATAAATGCAGTGAATGTGGAAAGTCTTTTACAAGTAGCACTCGTCTCAAATATCATCAGAGAGTTCACACTGGAGAAAAGCCTTATAAATGCAGTGAATGTGGGAAATCTTTTACCTGTAGTACTAACCTTCATACTCATCAGAGAGTGCACACTGCAGAGAAGCCTTATAAATGCAGTGAATGTGGGAAATCTTTTACCTGTAGTACTAACCTTCATACTCATCAGAGAGTGCACACTGCAGAGAAGCCTTATAAATGCAGTGAATGTGGGAAATCTTTTACCTGTAGTACTAACCTTCATACTCATCAGAGAGTGCACACTGCAGAGAAGCCTTATAAATGCAGTGAATGTGGGAAATCTTTTACCTGTAGCAATGGTCTTCAAAATCATCAGAGAGCTCACACTGGAGAAAGCTGTTATGAGTGCAATTAATGTGAGATATCTCTCAGTCTAATTTGTAAATAATTCTACATAACAAAGTCCGGATATGATAAGGTTCTTAGATGTGTAGGAAATGTAGTTTTTTAATAAGGATTTATCAATTGTATAAGAAAATAAATAAAGTCTCATTAGTCTGAATTACATCTCATACAGTTAATCGCCTACATTCTGTAACATCTCCACAACTTTTTCTGCTGTTTTGTTTGTTTGTTTTTATGTTGGAAGTATATGTATCTATGTTGCACTTTCTAATATACAGAGATGTCCTGCCCGATCTATGTCACTGCATATTTCTGTTGCTGAAGCTCTTTCCCCGGATTCACCTGTAAGGACCTTACGGGTGGCCACAATCACCATC
The DNA here is from genome assembly GCF_000412655.1 of Myotis brandtii. NCBI lineage: Eukaryota > Metazoa > Chordata > Mammalia > Chiroptera > Vespertilionidae > Myotis > Myotis brandtii. Next base: position 101,978 of record NW_005353453.1, read on the forward strand.
CTCATGTGCCCAGGGAAGCTAATTTTGTTGTCTAATTTGTTGAAGAAAATTAGGAATACCTGGCCCTTGTTTCCCTGGTATGAGTCGCCACATAGGACCGATTACTGTTGGCGCCAGTAAACATAATGTTGCAGAAGAAATGCCATTTTAAGGGACACATTTTCCCTATATCCTAATGTTGAGTTTTTTTATCGCGTGCCTAAGTCATCAATGGGAGAACTGCCAGTCTCAGATCTCTTTCTTTGCAAAGTAATGGTTCTTTCCTAGGACTTCTTTAATGTGTTCTGTTGATCCTGTGGGTTAGTTTATAAAAAGATCTGGGCTCTCTGAGCATGATGAGGTGAAACACTTTTATAGGGTCTCAAACATTTTTGTCCTGGGGGGAAGACTATGGTGCAGAAATTAGCTCAGCAGTTTTGCCAAATTTACATTGCTGCCCATAATTTCCTAGGAAATACTGTGGACTCTAGTTCTCATGTGAAGCTGGATGCTTTGAGACGCAGAGATCACACCAAAGAGGGAGTAGCTGTGACAACCTCAAGTATGTCTGGGAGCAGTGTGAATTTTTTTTCTTGTTTTCAAGGGATGCTAAGACATCTGAAGGAATTCTTTTGCCCAGGTGTTGCAGAGGGCCATGTGCCCTAATGCCTTCAATTGCATGGGTGATGGGCACTTGTTGGAGGACCATCACAGTGAGGGGGACCCCTTCACTGCAGAATCACTGACCTAATTCTTGTTGGACCAGACTGCAGCCCATTAGAAGGAATGGTCTTCATCTAAACCTGCACCCAGACGTTTTTTTTTGAGGAAAAGACTACAGGAGCCGTGTGTACACAGATCTGAGGGACTCCAGGCTTGTTTCTCTTCTGTGGAGCAGTCATTGTCATTTATTATTATCAAGAGGTTTTGTGGCTTCCTGTAGCTTCTCAGATGTTCCCATCAGAGCCATTGGTCCTCTTGTGGCAAAACTAAGAGGATACCAAAGGGTGTCCTTAGGCCAGAGATGTGGCTTTTGTGACCCAGTCAACATTCCAATTGGTTTGGGTGAAAGATCTTCATTGTTTGTTACATTTTCTGTCACTGAGATGAGACTTGCCCAGAGGGCAGAAGAATGGGCATTGAATATGGAATTTAAAAACCCATTGTTCCGCTGAAACCGGTTTGGCTCAGTGGATAGAGCGTTGGCCTGCAGACTGAAGGGTCCCAGGTTCGATTCCGGTCAAGGGCATGTACCTGGGTTGTGGGCACATCCCCAGTGGGAGATGTGCAGGAGGCGGCTGATCGATGTTTCTCTCTCATCGATGTTTCTAAGTCTCTATCTCTCTCCCTTCCTCTCTGTAAAAAATCAATAAAACATATTAAAACAAAACAAAACAAAAAAAACCATTGTTCCAAAGTAGGTGATTGTACCTTTCTTTTCTCTTGAACCATTTTTTAACAGCTATAATGAATAAATTACATGTATTAAGTATAGTGTTTTATAAATCTTTACATGTACATGAAACTGAAACCATCATTATACTGATAATGCTGATCGTATTTGTCACTGTGTAGTTGCTTCATGACCTCGTTTTATCTGTCCCTATTTTTCACAGCTTTCCTTGTAACCATGGATTTACATTCCATTTTAATAGAGAAGTTTGCTTTTTCAAAGTATTTTCTGGTTTAATTGATATTTCATAAATTCTTGGAGATTTATTAAAGATATATTAGTAGCTCTTTTTTTTGATAAATGTTCTTTTTTTAAAAATATATTTTATTGATTTTTTTACAGAGAGGAAGTGAGAGGGATAGAGATTTAGAAACATCAATGAGAGAGAAACATCGAACAGCTGCCTCCTGCACAACCCCTACTGGGGATGTGCCCCCAACCAAGGTACATGCCCTTGACCGGAAT
>NW_005353453.1:104015-115675 GCF_000412655.1 Myotis brandtii
GAGGGAAAGATAGAAACATCGATATGAGGGAAACACATTGATCGTTTGCCTCTTGCATCAGCCATGACCAGGGCCCGGGCCTGCAAGGAGTCTTCAACCAAGGTATGTGCCTTTGACCAGAATCGAACCCGGTACCCTTTGGTCTGGAGGCCTATGCTCTGTCCAGAGCCAAACCAGTTAGGGCCCTGGTAGATATTCTTATCTTTGAATATATCACCATATGCCCATTTTAGTAAATATTTGGTTATTTCTAATAAAGCTTGTATCAGCATTACTGTATAATTCTTTATATGTTTCCTAGAGGCTCGGTGCACGAAAATCGTGTACTGGGCTGGCGGCGGCGTGGGCAGGCTCCCTCAGCCTGGCCTGCTCCCTCTCCCAGTTTAGGACACCTTGGGCAATGTCCACCTGCCGTTTTAGGTCAATCCCCCTGGAAATCTGGCCTAAGCCGGCAGTCAGACATCCCTCTTGCAGTCTGGGGCTCTCGAAGTCTGGGACCCCTCTCTCCTTACCACCTGAGTGCAGCTGCCAGCTGTGAGCCAGGCTTCTGGCTAAGTGATGCTCCCCCTGTAGAAGTGCACCGACCACGAGGGGGCAGGGCCAGCTCCTGCGTGGGGCCAGAAAGGGTCGCCGGAGTTTAGCCAGCCAGAGAGGGACCACGGAAGGGCTCCAGGGCATGTCTGGCCCATTGGCCAGACCCCAGCAGCAAGCTAACCTACCTGTTGGAGCATCTGCCCTCTGGTGGTCAGTGCATGTAATAGCGACTGTCCAACTGTGCGCCCCCTGGTGGTCAGTGCACGTCATAGCGAGCAGTTGGACTGCCTTAGCATATCATTAGCATATTACACTTTGGTTGAATGGCCAACTGGATAACCGGACACTTAGCATATCAGGCTTTTATTTAATAGCATAAGTGTTATTAACCTTTGTTAACAATTCAGGCCATAATCTGAGTTTTGGGGTAGATGAATTGTTTAATTTTACTGAGATTACCAAATAATGATGTAAATTGAATGTACCACCAGATCCGGTGTGGCTTACTGTTTCGGCATCATCTCCTGCAGCACAGGATTGTGGATTTGGTTGCCGGTGGGGATGTGCTGGGGTGTGGGCTAGTTCCACAGAAGTGGCTGGCTGGCCAATATGCCACTCTTCCATTAATGTTTCTCTCCCTTTTCCTTCTCTCTCTAAAAATTACTAAAGTATCCTTTAAAAATAAAATGTAAAGCTTAACTAATTGTACTTTGTTTCTGCATTTTTTCAGCAGTGTATGAAGGATGTACATTCTCCACATCCTAGAGAATATTTATTTTGTTCAATCATTATTTATTTAAACGTTTTTCGTTTTTGTGTTTTTGGTTAGTTTATTGTGCTACCTCACTGTTGGGTTGTATTTTTTCTAGAAGTTTATATTGAGTCCTTTCTGAGATGCATATTTGCTGTGTCTGTATCTTTGTTAAAACCTCTGATCCTATGTTCTGCCTAATGTGCTATGAGTTTGGGCAATTTTCTTTAACAAACAAACAATGGAATGACAAAGATGGATATTGGAATTTCACTCATTTTGTGCCTTTTTTGGTATAGGGAATAAATATTTTTTTGGATTGGAATAATGTTTTTAAATATTTTATACCTTTAAAAATATGTATTTTTCGGTATTTTTAAGAGATGAACGATTTATGTGATTTGAAGAGAAACCAGAGTATGAGAGATTTTAAAATATTTTTGTATTGATTTCAGAGAGGAAGGGAGAGGGAGAGAGAGAAACGTCCATGACGAGAGAGTGACATTGATAGGCTACCTCCTGCACGCAGCTCCTGGGAATGGAGCCCTCAACCCAGGCATGTGCCCTGACCAAAAATCGAATGAGGGACCTTTTTCTGCTGTGTCGATGCTAAACCACTGAGCCATTTTAATAAATAAATAAATAATCATGGGAATTTTTTAGTTTTTAAATGCTATGCACAATGCAGTGAGCACTTTTAATTACAACCCACACTACTAACATTCACATCACCTTCAGAAGAGCAATCTTAAGAAATATTCTCAGGACAGGAATCCTTCACTTACTTAATGCCTACATGCACCTTCATTCTTCAAGAACTGGGGCCTTTCTGAACCCGCTGACCCACCTGCAGGGAGGCAGTACTGTGGGCACTAAGGTTTCCCTGTTGGGTCTCCAAACTGGAATCTCCAGGAGACTCACTACATCTTCTTGCACCTCAGTTGGCTACATGTGACATGAAGGTGACGACGGGACTTACCTAGGACTTTGAGGGTCAATAAAAGTGATGAACTTAATACTTGCCTCTGCCAGAGATCCAGACTTGGGTTTTGGAGCATTTTCTCTTTTAATTGTCACAAAACCCTGGGAAGTCTAAGCTAATATTGAAGTGTTGCACTTTCTAACATAGATGTCTTGCCAGCTGTATGTCAGTGCATCTTTCTCTTGCTGAAGGTATTTCGCCTGCACCACTTATAAGGCCCTCACAGATGGCATCAATCAACACCCACATGTGGCCAGGGAAGCTAATACTGTTGTCAGATTTGTTCAAGAAAATTAGGAATACTTGAGCCCTTAGGAGTCCTTAATTGTTTTCCTTCTCATGAGTTGCCATATAGGGCTCATTAGTGTTGACCCCAGAAAACATAGTATTGCAGAGCTACTGCCATTCTCAAGGGCATACTTTCCCTAGATGCCAGTGATGAATATATTGAGTGCCTAAGTCAGCCGTGGGCAAACTACGGCCCGCGGGCCAGATCCGGCCCGTTTGAAATGAATAAAACTAAAAGAAAAAAAAAAAAGACCATACCCTTTTATGTAATGATGTTTACTTTGAATTTATATTAGTTCACACAAACACTCCATCCATGCTTTTGTTCCGGCCCTCCGGTCCAGTGTAAGAAACCATTGTGGTCCTCGAGTCAAAAAGTTTGCCCACCCCTGGCCTAAGTCATCAGTGCAAGAACTGCCAGTCTCATGTCTCTTTGGTTTATAATATAACGAAGGCCTTTTCCTAAGACTTCTTTAATCTTGGGTGTTCTATTTACTGTGTGGATTAGCTTGTAAGGAGATCGGGGCTCTTTAAGCATGATGAGGTGAAAACTTTTATGGGACCTCACACATTCTTTGCCTTTGAGGGAAAGGTATGGTGCAGAAATTACCATTTTTATTAATATTTGGTCATTTCTAATAAAGCTGGTACTAACAGCCTATCTAATAAAAGAGTAATATGCAAATTGACCATCACTCCAACACATATGTTCAACCCCATGTGGACACAAGATGGCTGCCACAAGATAGCTGGCAGGGGCGGGCAGTTGTGGGCAATCAGGCCAGCAAGGGAGGGCAGTTGGGGGTGACCGGGCCTGCAGAGGGCGGCAGTTAGGGGGGACCAGGCCTCCAGGGGAGGGGACTTGGGGGCGACCAGGCCAGCAGGGGAGAGCAGTGATGGGGGACCAGGCCAGCAGGGGAGGGCAGTTAGGGCCAACAAGGCCTGCAGAGGAGGGCAGTAAGGGCCAATCAGGCCTGCAGGGGACAGCACTTAGGGGGGGACCAGTCTGGCAGGGGATGGCAGTTAGGGGAGATCGGGCTGGCAGGGGAGGGCAGTTAGGGGAGACCAAGTTGACAGGGGAGGGCAGTTAGGGGCAACCAGGCTGGCAACAGAGGGCAGTTGGGGGTGACAAAGACATCAGGAGAGGGCAATTAGGGGCAATTGGGCCAGCAGGGGAGCAGTTAGGGGCAATTGGGCCAGCAGGGGCACAGTTAGGCATCAATCAGGCTGGCAGGGGAGTGCTTAGGGGCAATCTGCAGGCAGGCAGGCGAGCGGTTGGGAGCCAGCAGTCCTGGATTGTGAGAGGGATGTCAGACTGCCCGTTAGGCCTGATCCCACTGAGGGGTTCCAGATTGGAGAGAGTGCAGGCTGGGCTGAGGGACACCCCCCCTCCCCCGTGCACCAATTTTGTGCACCGGGCCTCTCATTTCTGTATAATTCTTTATATGGATGTAAGTGTTATTTACCTTTGTTAAAAATTCAGTGTACAATCCAAGTCTTTGAGTATTTGAATGTTTAAATTAACAAGGATTACCAAATTGTGATCTAAACTGAATATACCATGATGGGTGTTGTGGCTCAGTTGGTTGGGTGTGATCCCATGCACCGAAGGGTTACCGGTTGAATTGCTTGGCGTGAGTCTGGGTTGTGGGCCACGTTCCCAGAATGGGATGTGCAGGAGGCAGCTAGTCCATGTTGCACACTTGCATTGTGTTTCTCTCCCTGTCCCTTCTTCTCTCTCCAAAAATTAATAAAATTTCCTGTATGGGACCTCACACATTCTTTGCCTTTGGCATGGCTCAGTCATTGAGCTTTGACCTATGAATTAGATGGTCATGGTTTGATCCCAAACAGGGCACATTTCCCAGGTGCCGGCTCAAACGCCACTGTGAGATGTGCATGAGGCAGCCAGGCAATGAATCTCTCTCATCATTGGTGCACCTCTCTTCTCTCTTTCTCTCTCTCTCTCTCTCTCTCTCTCTCCCTCCCTCTATCTCTCTCTTTACTCCTTTCTGAAGTCAATAAATATATATTTTAAAAATCAATTATTCTTTAAAAATAAAAGTAAACTGATTGTACCTTTTACCATTTTTCCTCCACTGTGCGAGGTATTCACATTCTACACATTCTAGAGAACATTTTGTTTGGTCACTCATTCTTTATGTAAACATTTTGTAATTTTGTCATTCTACCTCACTGTAGGAATGTATGTTGACCCTTTCCTCAGAAGTGCATTTGTTGAGTCTATCTTTCTTTTTTTTTCTCTTTTTAAAAATATATTTTATTGATTTTTTACAGAGAGGAAGGGAGAGAGATAGAGAGTTAGAAACATTGATGAGAGAGAAACATCGACCAGCCGCCTCCTGCACATCTCCCACTGGGGATGTACCCACAACCCAGGCACATACCCTTGACCGGAATCGAACCCGGGACCTTTCAGTCCACAGACTGACGCTCCATCCACTGAGCCAAACCAGCTTCGGCAAGTCTATCTTTCTTAAAACATCTTACGTTCTGCCTGATGTGGTATGAGTTTGGGCAATTTTCTTTAAGAAAAAGACAGTGGAGCAGCAAACATGAATGTTGGAATTTTACTCATTTTGTGTCTTTTGCACTTTAGGAAATAAATCTGTTTTTTATATTAAAATAGTATGTTTTAATATTTTTTATTTTTAACAAATATCTTACTTGATTTTTAAAACCTTTTTATTGATTTCATCATGCAAGGGAGAGGGAGACAGAGATAGAAATATCAGTGATGAGAGGCCAGCCTGCGTGACTCAATGCTTCCAGGTGGAACTGTGAATCAGGAGGGCACGGTTCAATTCCTGGTCAGGGTACATGCCTATGCCTGAAAGTGTTTTCCCAGTGTGGGGCAAGCAGGAGGCACCTGATCAATGATTCTTTCTCATTATTGATGTTTCTATCTCTCCCTCTCCAGGCAACTCCAGCATCTCCCTACAGGGATATTCCCAGGCCAGGCAATTCTCACTCCCCTGATGCCCACAGCACCTTTGTCTTTGGGTGCATTTTAGTGAGAAATGGGACCTATAAGTAGCCATTGACTCTGCTGCAGGGAGGCAGGTCCTGTGGGCAGTCAGGTCTCATTGTGGTGGGCCCAACTTGGGAATGTCCAGCAGACTCGCTACAACTCCCTGAGTCTCAGGTGGCTGAATGTGACATGCAGATGATTGATGGCGCTTCCTTTTTCCTTCCCAGATCAATAAAAGTAACAAGGTGAGTACTTGTTGCCAGGGTTCCAGGGTTAGATTTTTGAGCATTTTCTCTTGTAATTCTCACAATAACCTGGGTAAGTGGAAACACATCAAATTGCTGAAAAAATTCAGTATCTGAGAAAGGAAGTCAGCTCCCCAAGTTTACAGCACAGACAAGTGTCAGATTCAAGGCGCTGGGTTTTAACCATTATTTTCTCAGCGTCAGACACAGTCTGTTCCTCAGATGTGCAGCCCTCACTGGAGCAGGTACAGTCTGAAGACCAGAGTGGCTCAGCTGCAGCTCCTGTTTCCATGGTTACAGTTATGCTTTTCCTTCCATTCCCTTTACTTCTCAGAGCACTTACCCTTGGCCTCCCTGTGTTGAGGGGAACGCCATCATTTCTCAGTGCAGTGGTTTCTCCAGGGGAATCTGCTTTCAGAGTGAGCTGCTGTTTGCCTGCTCTTTGATTCCAGTACAGAGTTGGACCCACAGGAGACCTCCATAAATTGGGCTAGGTCTCTGCACCTTCACATACATTTTGAGTGTCCTGCTGTCATCCCATCCACTGTGATGAATTTCATGCCTCAGTTTGACCTTCAAATGATGTTCCTATGTGGCAGTGACATTCACCGTGCAGGAGTGGATACAATTGGACACCAATCCTGGGACCTGACATTCAGAAGTGATGCTGTACTTCTACCTGATTCTGGTCTCATTGGACGGGTGCTCATCTCTTATTCATGCATAGGACCAACAGGCCCATGTGATTCTGTCCTGTATTACCCTACTGGCTGAATGACACCATGGCTCTTACCATGGTTTCCCTGCAGCCCAGGTCATGTTCTGGACTCAAGCCTTCCCATTCTCCTGTGTCTGCACCATGCATCTTTGGGATGGAACAGAGTTCTATTGAATACAAGCTCAGTGCACAGCACACTGGGCCACAACTGAGGTTTTTATTCTGCTTTTCCTGAACACCTACCCTAACTGACTCTCCACACACAACATTTTCTGACTATAAGTGAAGGTGGCTTTTCAGGTGATGGTATTTGCCAGTTTGATGCATTACTCCGTTTTTCTGAGTCATTTCCATGTATGTGGAGGTATACATGTTAATAACTTTTTGATTGTTTTCCCCCTGTTAATCTGTATTATATCAACTTATTTACTAGGCCAACCAAAGAGCCTAGAAAAGAAGAAGGAACAATTATGTTGCCTCTACAATATCGTTTTCCTAATTTTGACCTACTGAACTCCTCAGAATAAAGAAATACTGTTCAGATTTGGCTGAAGGTGCAGGCTTTGAAAGAACTCAGAGCTAAAAGAGACATTAACTTTGTGTAATGGGTTCAATGGAGGTAGGTTAGAGGCATTGAGAGACTTGAGTAACTTCTGCAAGCTACAGTTGGTCTGAAGGAGACAGGAGCCAAAAGTCCTGAATGAAGAAACTGCCTGCAATTCAGAAAGAGCAGGTCCTGTAAGAAAGATATGCAAAAGTAGCCACGGCAGGTGCAGGAGAGAAACAAACTTGCCCCAGACATCACCTCCACTGAAGGCGCTAGAGGACCCTTAGTATAGTTGGTCGTAAGCAATTAACATATTCTTGGGCTATTTGCCCCTAAATCCAGTCCTTGAGTCAACTGAGAAATACAGGATCCTGGCCTTGGAGCTTAGAAACTACATTACCCACAAGGCCAAGCAAGGAATGGGATCAGGCTGAGCCAATGGAGGCACAGAGAAGGCGTTTCCATTTGGCCCCTTCTGTAGGGCGGAACCAGTAGTCCATGTGGCAGAATTTTGCCTTCTCAGGTTTTTGTCTCAGGCGGTGAGGTTTTCCAAGTCCACAATCCCGTTGAGGAGGCCGGAGAGTGGTGCTCCCCGCCTCACAGCCAATGGTCGGAGCCTCCAGTGGTGCTCACAGCTCCCACGTGGGATTGAAGCTCGGAGTCCCCGCCCGGACCCACGCCAGGGCGGGGACAGGGACCGCCATTCCTGCGGCGGCTTCTACTCCCGCCCGGCTCAGCCCACAGAGGGCAATGGCGGCGCCCCCGCTGAGGAGACGGGCCGAGGTGAGTTCAGTCCCCCAGGCCCTCAGCGCCTCCTCACACAGACACCACAGCCTGGGGAGGGCGCCTGTCCCGTCCTGCAGCTCAGTCCCGCGTGGAGGCCCGTGAGGAAGGTGGAGGGGAGAGAGGAGTGTTGTGGCTTCTGAGGACACAGCAAGTGCAGGGCAGAGAGGACGGGGGTGACTTGCATCTGAAGGTCCCTGAGGATGTGGCTGTGAGTATTGACGGAAAGATCAGAGGCTGCTGGGAGGACGGCACAGCCTCATTCGGGGCTTTCCCGGCTGTGGGTCCATCAGGGGCCTGGGGTGGGCCTGGATCCGGCTGGACTACAAGCTCTCTACACGCCATATGCCAAGTTCATGGGTGAGTCCAGCGAGATCCAGTGGCATTGGAGCAGGAAGGGGGCAGAGCTGAGGGAGTGACCCTGGGGTCTGAACATGGGAAGGGGATAAACATTACACAGTGGTGAGCACATCTGGAGGAAGGGTGAGCTGATGGTCCCGGGACCTGGGGTGGGTGTTAGGTTAGGTGGCTCAGGAGGCGGCGAAGGAAATAAAGGGAGTTGATCAGAAAAGGAAGGAAGGAAAGTTTATTCTGCGTCCCCGGGAGACCCACTATCCCCAAGGACAGGGCACGTGGATTCATGCCAACAGGGAGGGGGGCGCTTTTTTTATACTGCGGTTGGGTGAGGGGCGGGGACATGAGCTGAGGGATTCAGTTGAGAAAGTTTCAGCTGCAGGGGGTCAGCAAGGTATTCAGGAATGAGTCAGTATCTGAGTGGGGGTGGTGGAGAAGCCAGTATCTGTGTCTGGCATGCTGATCTGTTAGAAATGCCAGGGGGAGTCCATTATCTCGTCACATGTCTGCATGTATCCGATCCTGGGCTCTCTCCGACCTAACAGTGGGGACATAAAAGCGAAGCATAAACCCAAGCTTGGCTTTGTCTTGGAGGCAGGATCTAGGACAGTGGTCGGCAAACTCATTAGTCAACAGAGTCAAATATCAACAGTACCTCTTCAAAATAGACTCGCCCAGGCCATGAAGTTTCAAACACGCTGTACGTGCGTGCCCGCACGTGGTATTTTGTGGAAGAGCCACACTCAAGGGGCCAAAGAGCCGAATGTGGCTCGCGAGCTGCAGTTTTCCGACCACGGATCTAGGAGACTGCAGTGGTGTTGCTTGGCAGGAAGGCTGGGGCTCTGCAGGCATCGCCCAGACCTTAAATGGCATTGCCCTCTCCCCTCCCCTTCCCTAATCCTTCCCACCCAACCCAGCTGCTCTGCTGAGGGATTAATGGGACTGTGGTGAGAGAGCAGCCTGCACTGGCAGTAGGGCCTGGTGTCCACACTAAGGAGGAGGTTGAGGGTAGGGAAGGTGTGTAAGGAGTAGGATGTCAGGTTCTCAGAGAGACAGCTCTGGGTTCAATTGTCTCCATTCTGACAGGTTGGCGTGACCTTTGAGGACATTGCCCTGTACTTCTCCAGGAAGGAATGGAACCTTCTTGATGAGAGTCAGAGACAGCTGTACCTGAATGTGATGCTGGAGAACTTTGAACTTATATCCTCGCTGGGTAAGACCCTCACTCTCACCAGTGACCTGGACTTGGCTTTGCGATTTCCTAGGCCCCATCCCCCAGGGTGTGCTCTGTCCCCCCAGGTAGACTGTGGTACTGCTGGATTTTCCAATTTCCTGGGTAGTTGCTGTCCTGGGGTGGGTTGGTCTGTTTCTGCTGCTCCCTTCTATTCCTGAAGTCCCAATACTCCCCGCTGTACTAAATTCACAGGGAAGGACTTGTGGTTGGTAGTGTTGCAGGAAGCCTAAGGGATTCCACCTTGATCAGTGAGGAAAGCATTTTCTATATTCCTGTTGGTCATTTGTACATAGCTTTTGAAGAATTGTTTCTATATCCTTATCTTGGTTAATAACTGTATTTTTTGGTTAAACATTCTTTTGACTACCTTGTATATATTATATGTTAATTGCTTATGACATACAGGAACACATATTTTTGCATGTGCTTAATTGCGCTTTTCTACAAAGTCCATGTTTTTGGCAACCCTGCGTTCAGCAGGTCTAGTGCCACCATGTTTCTAGCAAGCTCAGATGCTTGTTACTATTGCTTAGCAAGAAAGTATTTTTCATGAAATTATATTGAGTTTTCTTTTGAGAAGAGTCATTGCATTATTATTAGCCTGCACTATGGTATTGACATACCTTTATTATTCCCTGGGAACTCCACCTGTTTGTGTGAATTTCTGTCTATATTGCAATATTCGCTTTATTATGCTCATCAGAACTGAATTCACAATCTCTCCAAGCGATTTCTTCATATGGTTTGTAAGTATTTCCTTCTCTTCTCTAGATTTCCTTTCATTTCATTATTGCTGTTGTGCAGTGAAGAAGCTTTTTTTCTTTATTTGTTGCCATCTGCACTGTTTATGTTTTCTATTTTGTCTGGTGGTTGGTGTCACATTCAGGAAATTCTGTCCAAAAGGAACCTCCAAAACTTTTTCTCTAGGTTGTTTTGAGGAGTTTTTCATTTTAAGCTGATATTCAATTCTGTCCTGCAGGTTGAGTTAAATTTTATCCGTGTTGTCCAGTATTGTTGTTTTTATATGTGACTATTGATTTTCCGCAGTGTCATTCATTGAAGAAACTATCTTTCCTTTCTCTGTCTTGCAGCTTTGACAAAGATTATTTGAAAGTATGTGCCTGACCCCCGTAGGGGGTGTGCAGGAGGCAGCTGATCCATGTTTCTCTCTCATTGATGTTTCTGGCTCTCTATTCCTCTCCCTTCCTCTCTGTAAAAAAATCAATAAAAAATATATATTTTTTTTTAAAAAAGAAAGTATATGCCTGGGTTTATTTCTGTATTTTCTGTTCTGTTGATATATGTGTCTGTGTTTCTCCACCAATACACTGTTTGCTTGCTTTCTCTTTGTAAGAAATTGAAGTCAGGAAGTGTGATGCCACCAGCTTTGTTTTCACTGACGTTTGTTTTTGCTGTTGGAGTTTTTTAGTTTTACACATTTCAAGATTCTCTTTTCATTTCTTTATAAAATACCGTAGGAATTATCCTCAAGATTGGATTTAATCTCTAGATTGCCTTGTGTACTGTGGATATTTTCACGATATTTCTTTTTTAAAAATTCTTTATCGTTTAAAGTATTATGTATCGTCTTACATATGTCTCCTGTTTCCCCCATTGACCACAAATGAGTGAGATCATGTGATAATTTATCTTTCTCTCACTGGCTTATTTTGCTCAGCATAATGCTCTCCAGGTCCATCGCTGTTTCAAATGGTAAGAGTTTCTTCTTTTTTACCGCAGCATGGTATTCCATTGTGTAGAGGTACCACAGTCTTTTAATCCACTGAACTGCTGATGGGCACTTCAGCTGTTTCCAGATCTTAGCTGTGGTAAATTGTGCTGCTCTGAACCTAGGGGTGCATATGTCCTTTCTGATTTCTTGGGGTATATTCCTAGGAGTGGATTACTGGGTCAAATGGGAGTTTCATTTTTAATTTTTTGAGGAAACTCCATACTATTTTCCACATTGGCTTCACTTGTCTGCATTTCCACCTGCCATGCACAAGGGTCCCTTTTTCTCCACATCCTCTCAGGCACTTGTCCTTTATCAATTTGTTGATGATAGCCATCCTGACAGGAGTGAGACGATATCTCATTGTCATTTTGATTTGCATCTCTCAGATGATTAGTGACTTTGAGCATGTTTTCATTTGTCTCTTGGCCTTCTGTATGCCCTCTTTAAAAAAGTGTCTGATTAAGTCCTTTGCCCATTTTTTGATTTAATGGTTTATC
>NW_005353453.1:115732-123543 GCF_000412655.1 Myotis brandtii
TTTCTTTCTTTCTTTCTTTCTTTCTTTCTTTCCTTTCTTTCTTTCTTTCTTTCTTTCTTTCTTTCTTTCTTTCTTTCTTTCCTTCCTTCCTTCCTTCCTTCCTTCCTTCCTTCCTTCCTTCCTTCCTTCCTTCATTCCTCCCTCCCTCCCTCCCTTCCTTCCTTCTTTCTTTTCTTTCGCTATTTATTGTCTAAAGTTCTACGTATGTTTTCTTTTTCCCTGCTTGACCCTCCCTTACCCCTCAGCCATTCCCACCCGAGTCAAGCCACCACCACCCCAGTGTCTGTGTCCATTGGTTATGCTAATATGCATGCATGCAAGTTCTTTCCTTGCTCTTTAACCTCCCCTTTCCTGCTATTTGTCTCTGGATCTATTCCTGTTTATCCAAGTTTGTTGATCATTATATCTCATGTATGAGTGAGATCATGTGATAATTATCTTTCTGCAATTGACTTATTTCGCTTAGCATCATGCTCTCCAGTTTCATCCATGCTGTTGCTAATGGTTTAAGTTCCTTCTTTTTTAAAAAAAATATATATTTTTTTATTGATTTTTTACAGAGAGGAAGGGGTATCTGTCCAATTTTCCCAACACCATTTATTGAAGAGACTGTCTTGACTCCTTTGTGTGCTCTTGCCTCCTTTGTCTAATATTGAGCATAATGGCTTGGGTCGATTTCTGGATTCTCTGTTCTGTTGCCTTGTTCTATATGTCTGTTGTTGTGCCAGTACTAGGCATTTTTGTAATATAGCTTGGTATGTGGTATCGTGATTCCTCCAACTTTCTTCTTCTTTCTCAGGATTGTTGCGGCTATTGGGTTGTTTGTTCTTTTTCTTTTATTCCATATGAATTTTGGGGGAGTTTGTTCTAGGTCTTTGAAATATGCCGTTGGTATCTTACTGGGGATTGCATTGAACCTATACATCGCTGTGTGTTAATTTTGTATCCTGCTTCATTGCTGAATGTACTTATTATATTTAGTAGTTTTTTGACAGAGTCCTTAGCGTTTTTCTATGTACTATATCATATCATCTGCGAATAATGACAGCTTTACTTCTTCTTTTCCAATTTGGATGCCTTTCATTTCCTCTTCTTGTCTGATCGCTATGGCTAGCACTTCCAGTATTATATCAAACAGGAGTGGTGAAAGTGGGCATCCTGTGTTCCTGTTCTTAGGGAAAATGGTTTTAGTTTTTCCCCATTGAATATGGTTTTGGCTGTAGGTTTGTCATATAAGGCTTTTTTTTTATTTTGATGTATGATCCCTGTACTCCCCACTTTGCTGAGTTTTTATGAAGAAAGGGTGTTGGATTTTGTAAAATGTTGTTTCTGCATCAATTGATATGATTATGTGATTTTTGGTTTTCAGTTTGTTTATGTGATGTATTATGTTTATTGATTTGCAGGTATTGTACCATCCTTGCTTCTCCAGAATAAATCCCACTTGGTCATGGAGTATGATGTTTCTAATGTAATGCTGGGTCCGATTTGCCAGAATTTTGTTGAGGATTTTAGCATCTATCGGGCCACCACAACCTAGTGGTATGTCACAGCATAGGTATAATGACCGCTGTGAGCACCTCTCTCTGGGACAAAGCCGCACTCGAGTACCTGCCCCAATGCCAGTCAGTCCAGTTTCTCCTAGTCTGTGTCTTCATCGGCTCCTCCCCCACAAGCTCTCCAGGCCCAGGAGGGTCAGGTGACGCGGGAGCTTGTAACTTCCGTTAGTGGTGCGGACATTATAAGAGGAGAAGCTGGGTCTCCTGTAGCCTCTTTGTCCCTGAGCCCCAATCCGCACTGATTTTTACAGCCCGTAGTTCTTCCTGCCAGTTCTTACCGGTAGGCACTTCTTTTCCCACCTCTGGGAGTCTGGTGTGGCACTGGGAACCTTTGCTCCTCCGGGCGACCTCAGTAGTGATGATCTCCCTCCCAATTAGAAAAGTGGCCCAAATGGGTCCAGGACGAGCACCTTCCGAGGTCTTTTGTCTGTGATCTCATTTGTCCTTTGTTGTTCTACCACAGTATTGACCCTCCATGTTCTTTGCATCATTTATCCCAAGCAATGCCTCAAATGGGATTTTAAGGGGAGAATCATTTGTGCATCACAGAAGAAACACGACTTTCTGAATGACACAGTGGACCCCCAAGCGGTCTTGCTTTGGAGAAGGGTCATTGGGGAGGAATTCTCTGCTGGCCTTTGTTACATTCATAGCTAGAAAGCCAGTGTTTTGTTACAGTTGCCCATGCCTCCCCGAATTATGCTTGTTTGTGCTGATTGTTGATGCTTTACCCACTATTTAGTTTTTATTATGATCATTTCTATTTAGATTCCCAGCTCATGGATAACCTTAACCTCTCTGGACTTTGCACCTCTGCCTCTTTCACAGGTCTCTCTTTACTGCAAGCCACCGTTGGTCCATGCCTGCAGCACCTTGGAGAGCACACACGTTATTTTATTGAAGTTGTATATCCTGTGATCCAATACAATTAATTTTTATGTCTTTGAGCAGCTTGAAATTATTCCACACAGACTCACATGGTCAGAATGTAAGGTCCTAAAGGAAGCCGTTTATGCAAGAACAAGGGGTAGAGCCATCCTCTCTTCTTTGTATCTCCTCCTATGCTTCTGTCCCTCTGATGGTGAGATTTCCATCATCGACTGACTTTTGGAGCCATGTTATTTATAACAGCAATGTCCTCACTGTCTAACTCACTCATCTTGAAATGTTTTCTATGGAATCATGCCTAGGCAGGACAATTAATCATTCGTGGTGAAGATATTCTGTTTTTTAAGGTCAACATGTACCTCACCAGTATTTACTTTTATACAGGTTGCTGCTGTGGAGTAGAGAATGTGGAGGCACCAACAAAACAGAAGGTTTGTGTTAAAGTGTCCCAGGCAAGGAAGCCCAAGGTAGCCTTTTCTTCCAGGAAGAGCCACCCCTGTGAGAGTTGTGGACTAGTCTTGGGAAACATTTTCCTCATGACGGAGCTGCAGGGAACACAACATAGACAGATACTGTTGAGGTGTGGGGCATGTGCAAAATGGTTTTACTTCACTGTAAAATTTCACCAGCAGCATGTGAGAGAGAAGACTTTCTTTAGAGGGGTGGGCAGGATCTCACTTGCAAACAGCTGCAATGTCAATGTGTCCCAGAATCATTTCACCTGTGAGGAGGTTGGGCAGGGTGTCCTTACCGGGTCAGGACATCTCCACCTAAAGGCTCCTCAGACCAGGGACAGTCCAAATGCTATTTCAACACCTGGGGTGATGTTTCAAAGGAGAGAAAATTGTTACACCAGAAAAGAATGTAAGAAAGTCAATAGTTGCACCCACATGTTTATTCAGGAAAAGGGTGTCGATGTTGGAAGTCGATGTTTTGTGTGCTCTGAATGTGGGAAATCTTTTACAACTAACTCTCACCTTCATTATCATCAGAGAGTTCACACAGGAGAAAAGCCTTATAAAGGCAGTAAATGTGGAAAGTCTTTTACAAGGAGCACTTGCCACCAATATCATCAAAGAGTTCATACAGGTAAAAAGCCTGATCAATGCAGTGAATGTGGGAAGAGTTTTACCACTAGAAGCCAGCTTCGTAGTCATCAGAGAGTTCACACTGGAGAAAAGTCTTATCAATGCAGTGACTGTGGGAATACTTTTACCACTAGAAGCCAGCTTCGTAATCATCAGAGAGTTCACACTGGAGAAAAGCCTTATCAATGCAGTGAATGTGGAAACTTTTTTACCCGGAGCAGTTCCCTTCGTTGTCATCAGAGAATTCATACAGGAGAAAAGCCTTATAAATGCAGCGAATGTGGGAAATCTTTTATCAACTGCAATGTGCTTCGTTGTCATCAGAGACTTCATACAGGAGAAACACCTTATCCATGCATTTACTGTGGGAAAACTTTTACACAAGCTGGTAGTCTCCAATATCATCAGAGAGTTCACACTGGAGAAAAGCCTTATAAATGTAGTGAATGTGGCAAGTCTTATATAAATAGCAATGGTCTCCAATGTCATCAGAGAGTGCACACTGGAGAGAGGCCTTATAAATGCAGTGAATGTGGGAAATCTTTTACCCAGAGCAGTGCCCTTCGTTGTCATCAGAGAGTTCACACTGGAGAAAAGCCTTATAAATGCAGTGAATGTGGAAATTGTTTTACCCGGAGCAGTTCCCTGCGTTGTCATCAGAGAATTCATACAGGAGAAAAGCCTTATCAATGCAGTGACTGTGGGAAATCTTTTACCTGGAAAATTGATCTTCGTCGTCATCAGATAGTTCATACAGGAGAGAATCCTCATAAATGCAGTGAATGTGGAAAGTCTTTTACAAATAGCACCCGTCTCAAATATCATCAGAGAGTTCACACTGGAGAAAAGCCTTATAAATGCAGTGAATGTGGGAAATCTTTTACAAGTTGCAATGGTCTTCAAAATCATCAGAGAGGTCACACTGGAGAAAGCTGTTGAGTGCAATTAATGTGAGATATCTCTCAGTCTAATTTGTAAATAATTCTACATAACAAATTCCGGATATAATAAGCTTCTTAGATGTGTAGGAAATGTAGTTTCTTAATAAGGATTTATCAATTGTATAAGAAAATAACTGAAGTCTCATTAGTCTGAATTACATCTCATACATTTAATCGCCTACATTATGTAACGTCTCCGCAACTTTTTCTGCTGTTTTGTTTGTTTGTTTTTATGTTGGAAGTATATGTATCTATGTTGCACTTTCTAACATACAGAGATGTCCGCCACGATCTATGTCACTGCATATTTCTGTTGCTGAAGCTATTTCCCCCTATCTTATAGCTTCCTACAAGGTCCCGACAGATGGCATCAATCACCATCTTCATGGGCCCAGGGAAGCTAACTGTGTTGTCTAATTTGTTGAAGAAAATAGGAATACCTAATCCCTTAGTTCTTACATGTATCCCTTCCATGAGTTGCCACATAGGACTGATTACCCTTGGTGCCAGTAAACATAATGTTGCAGAAGAAATGCCATTTTGAGGGACACACTATCCTACATGCTAATGTTGACTTTATTTGAGTGCGTAAGTCAGTGTCGGCGAATCTATGACACACCTGTCAGAGGTGACGCGCGAACTCATTTTTTTTTTTTTTGGTTGATTTTTCTTTGTTTAATGCCATTTAAATATATAAAATAAGTATCAAAAATATAAATCTTTGTTTTACTATGGTTTTAAATATAAAGAAATTTCTATATGTGAAACAGCACCAGAGTTAAGTTAGGATTTTTCAAAATGCTGACAGGCCGAGCTCAAAAGGTTCGCCATCACTGGCCTAAGTCATCAAGGTGAAAACCGCCAATCTCAGGTGTCTTTCTTTGCAAAATAATGAAGGCTTTTTACTAGGACTTTTTTAATGCTGGGTGTTCTATTTACTGTGTGGGTTAGTTTATTAGAAGATCTGGGCTCTCCAAGCATGATGATGGGGAAATTTTTTGTGGTCTCAAACAGTTTTGCCCTTGGGAGAAGACTATGGTGCAGAAATTAGCTCAGCAGTTTTTGCCAAATTTACATTCCTGCCCATAATTTTGCAGGAAACAATGTGCACTGTTTAGTCCTCCTGTGAAAATGGATGCTTTGAGACACAGAAGTCACTCAAAAGAGGGGGTAGCTGTGACAACCTCAAGTATGTCTGGGAGCAGCATAAATTTTTTTCTTGTTTTCAAGGGATGCTAAGACATTTGAAGGGATTCTTTTGCCCAGGTGTTGCAGAGGGCCATGTGCCCTAATGCCTTCAATTGCATGGGTGATGGGCACTTGTTGGAGGACCATCACAGTGAGGGGGACCACTTCAGTGCGGAAATCTGACCTAATTCTATTACAAGAAATGGACTTCATTTAAACCTGCACCCAGAAAGTTTTTTGAGGAAAAGACTGCAGGAACGGTCTGTACACAGATCTGAGAAACTCCCGGCATGTTTATCCTGTGTGCAGCAGTCATTGTCATTGATTATAATCAAGAGGTTCTGTGGCTTCCGGTAGCTTCTCAGATGTTCCCAATAGAGCCATTGGTGCTCTGGCAGCAAAACTAAGAGGAAAATAAAGAGTGTCTTTAGGCCAGAGATCTGGCTTTTGTGACCCAGTCAACATTCCAGTGGTTTGGGTGAAAGTTCTTCATTGTTTGTTACATTTTCTGTTACTGAGATGAGACTGGCCCAGAGGGCATAAGAATGTGGCTTGAGTGCTAACCGGTTTGGCTCAATGGATAGATCGTCAGCCTGCGGACTCCAGGTTCCCAGGTTCCATTCTGGTCAAGGGCATGTACCTTGACTGCGGGCACATCCCTAGATGGCGTGTGCAGGAGACAGCTGATCGATGTTTCTAACACTATCCCTCTCCCTTCCTCTCTGTAAAAAATCAACAAAAATATATTGGGGGGAAAAAGAATGTGGATTGAATATAGAGTTGAAAAACATGTTGTTCCAGAATAGGTGAACGTACATTTCTTTTATCTTGAGCCATTTAATTTACAGTTACGTTGCATTCCTGGAGACAGTTTGGCAGATGTATAGGTAGTTGTGCTGTCAGCATTTTTCCCAAGCCTATAAAATATGACTAGAGAGAAAGTTATGAAGAGTTCAAAAGGCTTGTTTGGAGGAATGGAGGGAAGGAAACTTTCTACTGACTAGAGACTCCGTGGTGCAAATTATCTCTGAGGTGTGACAACAGCAGGGCGGAGGGATAGCAAGAATGTAGTCTTGCAAGTAACTTCTCTTGTTCAGCAGTTTGAACAGAGGAGTTGTTGGATTAGAGGAGTCAACAATCTTGGGGTTTAATTGGCAGGTGATTCTCATAAATTGTGGAAGGCCACAGCAAAGAAAATAAAGACCTTTTTTTTGTCCTTAAAAATATCTCCACCACATTTAGAACCTAAGGCTTTAGTGACTTGAAGAATGAATACTTCTAGGAGATGAAATAAAGGGACACCAGAAATACTTGGGACATTCTGTTAAGGAGGATGTGAACAATGGGTCCGGCAGGAAATAAAGTACTTGGGGTTTAATTATGAGAAGCAAGTGCTTCTCATAAATTGTGGAAGGCCACAGCAAAGAAACAGACCTTTTTCTTGTCCTTACAAATGCCTCCAACACATTTAGAACCTAAGGCTTTAGTGACCTGAAGAGTGACTGCATCTAGAAGACCAAATAAAGGTACACCAGCAATACTGGGGTCATTCTGTTTAGCAGGACATCAGCAATGGGTCCCTGAGTTAATAAACCACTCATTGAATGTTCTCCTCAACCCACAGGTTCTAACTTCCCAGTATGGACAAAAATGATGGCACACAGTAAACCTAGTAATCTCAGGGAGCCTGGCATAGCATAGGCAATCTTGCAAACTCGGAGGCTAAAAGTACCCATATAGGATGCTTTGAAGTTAAAACTTGCCAAGTAAAAGCTAGTCACAGGGGTATTTATCTCCTAGTTTGTTTGTTTTGTTGTGTGTGTGTGTGTGTGTGTGTGTGTG
Organism: Myotis brandtii; assembly: GCF_000412655.1. Taxonomy (NCBI): domain Eukaryota; kingdom Metazoa; phylum Chordata; class Mammalia; order Chiroptera; family Vespertilionidae; genus Myotis; species Myotis brandtii. Next base: position 123,239 of record NW_005353453.1, read on the forward strand.
TGGTTTTTTAATTTTTTGCAAGTTTCAAATTTTACCTTAGTGAGCCTGTCTGTTGTCTTTTTGCATCTGGGACGACATACCTTTGGATTTTCAGGGACATTTCTGTTTCACAGACTCCTAAGAGCACAATCTCTGAACACAGAAGATCACAGAGCCCCAATTAGTGTTATTGTGTTATATATTAACTGTTACCAATCACATAAACTTAAAAAGAAGTTTGTCTTTTTTTTTTACTTTTTATCCAATCCCAGAAATTTACCTCTTTAGTCCCCCCCCCCCCCCCCCCCCCCCCCACCTCCTACCCC
>NW_005353453.1:123892-126006 GCF_000412655.1 Myotis brandtii
TGTGTGTGTGTGTGTGTGTGTGTGTGTGTTGAATCCTCACCCACGGATGTTTTTCTTTTTTACCATCCCCTGACTTCCCTTTCAGATTCTGCACTCAGTTCCATGCTTCCATGTCTCTGGATCCACTTCATTCATCGGTTTATTTGATTAGATTCCACATATGAGTGAGATCAAGTGATACTTGTCATTCTCTGACTGACTTATTTCACTTAGCATGATGCTCTCCAGGTCCCTGCATGCTGTCTGAAAGGGTAAGAGATTCTTCTTTTTTACCACTGCATAGTATTCCATGGTATAAATGTACCACAGCTTTTTTTTATCTACTCATCTACTGATGGGCACTGGGGCTGTTTGCAGATCTTTGCTATTGTAAATTGTGCTTCTGTGAACATAGGGGTGCATATATCCTATCTGATTGTTTCATGTTTCTTAGGATTTATTCTTAGAAGTGGAATCACTGGGTCAAATGGCAGTTCCATATTAAATTTTGCGAAAACTCCATACTGATTTTCCATAATGGCTGCACCAGTTTGCATTCCCTCCAGCAGTGTACTAGGGTTCCCTTTTTTCCACATCCTCCCCAGCACTTGTCATTTGTTGATTTGTTGATTGCAGCTATTTTGAAAGTTGGGAGGTGGTCTCTAATTGTTGCTTTAATTTGCATCTCTCTGATGATCAGTCACTTTGAGCACTTTTTACATGTCTCTTGGCCATCTTATCCACACTGCAGCCCAGGCAGAGCTGACACTTCTGGTGGCATCAGAAGCAGATGCTCTTAAGTATGAGCGTCTGTTTTGTGACATAAACTTTGTACAATGGATTCAATGGAGGCAGGTTAAGGCAGTTAGAGACTTGAACAACCTCCTCCAGATACATATGGCCTGAGGGAGACACATGCCAAAAGTCATGAATGAAGAAATAACGCCTGCCAGTCAGAAAGAGCAAGTCCTGAACAAAAATATGCAAAACTCACAGCTAAAGGAAGCTGTGCAGGTGCAGGAGAAACAAACTTGTCCTGGAAATCAGGTCCCTTGAAGGCGCTAGAGGACCCTTAGTGTACTTGGTGTGTTCTTGGGCTATTTGCCCCTAAATCCAGTCCTACAATCAACTAAGAAATACTGGATCCTGGCCTTGGAGCTTAGAAACTACATTACCCAGAAGGCCATGCATGGCGTGGCATCAAGCTGAGCCAATTGCGGGTCAGAGAAGGCATTTCCCTTTCGCAGCTTCTGTAGGGCGGGGCCGGTAGTCCTTGTGGCGAGATTTTGTCTTCTCAGATTTCTGTCTCAGGCGGTGAGGTTTTCCGTGTCCGCAGTCCCGTGGAGAAGGTCGGAGAGTGGTGCTCCCAGTCACACAGCCAATGGTCGGAGCCTCCAGTGGTGCTCACAGCTCACACGTGGGTTGAAGCTCGGAGTCGCCACCCGAACCCACGCCAGGGCCGGGACAGGGACCGCCATTCCTGCAGCAGCTTCTGCTCCCGCCTGGCTCAGGCCACAGAGTGCAATGGCTGCGCCCCCGCTGAGGAGACGGGCTGAGGTGAGTTCGAGTCCCCCAGGCCCTCACCGCCTCCTCACACACACACCACAGCCTGGGGAGGGCGCCTGTCCCGTCCTGCAGCTCAGTCCCGCGTGGAGGACCGTGAGGAAGGTGGAGGGGAGAGAGGAGTGTTGTGGCTTCTGAGGACACAGCAAGTGCAGGGCAGAGAGGACAGGGGTGACTTGCATCTGAAGGTCCCTGAGGATGTGGGCTGTGAGTATTGACGGAAAGAGCAGAGGCTGCAGGGAGGACGGCACAGACTCATTCGGGGCTTTCCCGGCTGTGGGTCCATCAGGGGCCTGGGGTGGTCCTGGATCCGGCTGGACTACAAGCTCTCTACACGCCATATGCCAAGTTCATGGGTGAGTCCAGCGAGATCCAGTGGCATTGGAGCAGGAAGGGAGCAGAGCTGAGGGAGTGAACCTGGGGTCTGAACATGGGAAGGGGATAAATATTACCCAGTGGTGTGCACATCTGGAGGAAGTGTGAGCTGATGGTCCCCGGGACCTGGTGTGGGGACTTAAAGGTGAAGCATAAACCGACGCTTGGCTTTGTCTTGGAGGCAGGATCTAGGAGAC
>NW_005353453.1:130130-130550 GCF_000412655.1 Myotis brandtii
GTTTTGATTTGTGTCTCTTGGAGAAGTGGATTTGAGCATGTTTTTTTCTGTCTCTTGGCTTTCTATATATCCACCTTCGAAAAGTGTGTATTTAAGTCCTTTGCCCATTTTTTGATTGGATTGTTTATCTTCTTTTTGTTAAGATGTATGAATTTCCCTGTAAATTTAGGCGAGTAAACCCTTATAGGTTATAACATTGGTAAATATGTTCTCCAATTCATTGGGCTTTCTTGTTGTTTTGCTGATGGTTTCTTTTGCTGTGCAGAAGATTTTATCTTGACATAGTTTCATTTGTTCATTTTTTCCTTAGTTTCCATTACCCTAGAAGCTGTATCTGTAATACATTGCTAGGATATATGTCTGATATTTTGCTGCCTGTAGATTTTTCTAAGAATTTTATGCTTTCCCGTCTTACGTTTA
>NW_005353453.1:131170-144594 GCF_000412655.1 Myotis brandtii
TAGAATTCCATTGTGTAGATGTACCACAGTTTTTTAATCCACTCATCTATTGATGGGCACTTAGGCGGTTTCCAAATCTTAGCTACGGTGAATTGTGCTGCTATGAACATAGGTGTGCATATGTCCTTTCTGATTGTTTTTCCTTGCAGATTTGCATCACTTATCACGTGCAATGGCTCAAATGAGATTTAAGGGGAAGAATAATTTTTGCATCACAGAAGAAACATGACATTATTTATTGATTTTTAAATGTATTTTATTGATTGTTTTACAGAGGGGAAGGGAGAGGGATAGAGAGTTTGAAACATCCACGAGAGGGAAACATCAATCAGCTGCCTCCTGCACACCCCCCACTGCGGACGTGCCCGCAACCAATGTACATGACCTTGACCAGAATCAAACCTGGGACCCTTCAGTTCAAAGGCCGATGCTCTATCCACTGAGCCAAACCAGCTAGGGCCAATGTGTTCTTTATTTGTGTTATGTCATTCTTTATTTCTGTTTTCATAGTTACTATATCTTTTCTCATGGTATTGAGCATCTTTACCATCATTATTCTGAACTCTATATGAGATAAATTTCTTATCTCCATTTCATTTATCTCTTCTCCTGGAGAATTTTCTTGTTCCTTCACTTGGGTTTTCTTCTTTCTGTTTGGCTTTGTGACTTTGTATTAGGTAGAGTTAGCCTCTCAATCTCTAATGCAGGCCAGTGTCAGATGCTGTTTCTGACTAATTAGATCAGGCAATGACTCACAGACTCCAGAGACCATCTCTGCCTACAGACTGATAGGATTCTATCTTGGATTGCCCCCAGGCAATCATCCACAGGTGTGGCAAGAGTTTTTCTCAACAGGGTGGGCAATTGCTTCTGTCTGGAGGCTTATTGTTATTCTCAGTCTCTTAATGGGCCTTAGCCACCCCACACTGTGGGGCAAGGTGTTTTCCAATAGAGGGGATCTACTCTCTTCCCCACAAACAAGGCCACCTGTATAACAAATATCTGTGTGAGGAAGATGACCTCCGCAGTGTGAAGGAACGACACAGCACAGGAAACTTCTGAGCTCTAACCCCAGAGCCCAGATCCTGGTTTCTGCTCACACAGCTCCAGTCCATTCTGCCCTCCCTCTGCTGGAGCACAAGGTGGGTAGCTACACAGGGAATTTTGTGCATTGGCCCTTTAAGAGCATGCCTGCATTTCCAGCCATCTCTCCCTGGCAGACAGCAACCCTGCTGCTTTTCACAGCCAGATGTTATGTGGGTACCCTTCTCAGTTCTGGTGCTTTAAATTATACACAGACTCACATGGCCAGCATGTAAGGTCCTAAAGGATGCCGTTTGTGCAGGAACAATGAGGAGAGTCTTCCTGTCTTCTTTGTGTCCCATCCTGTGCTTCTGTCCCTCTCTTGGTTTGCTTTTCATCATTGACTGACTTTTGGGGCCACGATATGTATAACAGCATTTCCCTCAGAGTTTACCTCACTGGTCCTTAAAATCCTTATATGACATCAGGTCTAGTCATGAAATATAAACATTTGTGGTGAAGATATTATGTTTTCATAGGATCAACATGTACCTCACCAGTGTTTCCTTTTGTTCAGGTTACTGCTGTGGAGCAGAGAATGTGGAGGCAGCGACTGAAAGAATGTTTCTGTAAGAGTGTCACGGGCAAGGAATCTTAAGTTAGCCTTGTCTTCCCAGAAGAGCCACTCCTGTGAGAGTTGTGGGCTAGTCTTGGGAAACATTTTCCTGTGATGGAGCTGCAGGGAACACACCACGGACAGATACTGATACTGTTGAGGTGTGGGGCATATGCGAAACGGTGTTATTTCACTGTAAAATTTCACCAGCAACATGTGAGAGAGAAGACTTTCATTAGAGGTGTGGACAGCATTTCCCTTGCAAACAGCTGCAATTTCAATGTGTCCCAGAATCGTTTTACATGCGGGGAGGTTGGGCAGGGTGTCCGTACTGAATCAGGACATCTCCACCTAAAGGCTACTCAGACCAGGGACAGTCGAAATGCTATTTTGACACAGGGGATGACATTTCAAAGGACAAAAAATTATTACACCAGAAAAGAATGTAAGAAAAACATTACCTGCACCCACACGTTTATTCAGGAAAAAGATGTCAATGTTGGAAGTCGATGTTTTGTGTGCTCTGAATGTGGGGAATATGTTACCAAATTTTCTAGCTTGTATTATCTACAGCGAAGTCACAGTGCAGAAAGGCCTAATCAGTGCAGTGAATATGGGAAAGCTTTTAGCAGTAGTAGCAGCCTAGGTGATCATGAAGCTTTGCACACTAATGAAAGGCCTTATGAGCGTAGTGATTGTGGAAAATCTTTTACCAATAGCAGTGTCCTCCATTATGATCAGAGAGTTCTCACAGCAGAAAGGCCTTATGAGTACAATGAGCGGGGAAAAGCTTTTACCAGGAGCAGTAACCTTCATTGTCATCAGAACATTCACACTGGAGAAAAGCCTTATATATGTAGTGAATGTGGGAAAGCTTACACCAATAGCACTAAACTTTCTCGTCATCAGAGAGTGCACACTGGAGAGAGACCTTATCACTGCAGTGAATGTGGGAAATCTTTTATCACCAGCAGTAAACTTGGTCGTCATCAGATAGTTCATACAGGAGAAAAGCCGTATAAATGCCATGAATGTGGGAAATCTTTTACCACTAAGTTTTACCTTCACCTTCATCAGAGAGTTCACAGAGGAGAAAAGCCTTATAAATGCACTGAATGTGGGAAATCTTATACCAGTAATACTGTCCTTTGTATTCATCAGAGAGTTCATACAGGAGAAAAGCCTTTTAAAGGCAGTGAATGTGGGAAGTCTTTTATCACCAGCAGTATACTTCATCGTCATCAGAGAGTTCATACAGGAGAAATTGCTTATAAACGCAGTGAATGTGACAGTCTTTTACAACTGACTCTCACCCTCATTGTCATCAGAGAGTTCACAGAGGAGAAAAGCCTTATAAATGCAGTGAATGTGGGAAATCTTTTACCGCTAAGTTTCAACTTAACCGTCATCAGAGAGTTCATACAGGAGAAATTGCTTATAAACGCAGTGAATGTGACAGTCTTTTACAACTGACTCTCACCCTCATTGTCATCAGAGAGTTCACAGAGGAGAAAAGCCTTATAAATGCAGTGAATGTGGGAAATCTTTTACCGCTAAGTTTCAACTTAACCGTCATCAGAGAGTTCATACAGGAGAAATTGCTTATAAACGCAGTGAATGTGACAGTCTTTTACAACTGACTCTCACCCTCATTGTCATCAGAGAGTTCACAGAGGAGAAAAGCCTTATAAATGCAGTGAATGTGGGAAATCTTTTACCGCTAAGTTTCAACTTAACCGTCATCAGAGAGTTCATACAGGAGAAATTGCTTATAAACGCAGTGAATGTGACAGTCTTTTACAACTGACTCTCACCCTCATTGTCATCAGAGAGTTCACAGAGGAGAAAAGCCTTATAAATGCAGTGAATGTGGGAAATCTTTTACCGCTAAGTTTCAACTTAACCGTCATCAGAGAGTTCATACAGGAGAAATTGCTTATAAACGCAGTGAATGTGACAGTCTTTTACAACTGACTCTCACCCTCATTGTCATCAGAGAGTTCACACAAGAGAAAGTCCTTATGAGTGTAATTAATGGGAGATATCTCTCTGCCTAATTTGTACATTTGCTCTGCACAAAAGAGCCCGAATGTGAAAAATTTCTTAGATGTGTTGAAAATGTAGTTTCTTACTTAGGATTTAACAAATGTATAAGAAAATATATGAAGTCTCATTACTCTGAATTTTATCTCATACATTCAATCACCTACATTATATAATATACCCACAACTATTTTTACTGTTCTGTTTTCTTGTTTGTATGTTGTAGCCATATGTATCTATGTTGGACTTTTTAACATACAGTGCTGTCTTGCCAGGTCTATGTCATTGCATATTTCTGTTGCTGAAGGTATTTCACCTGAACCACTTATAAAAGGCCCCTACAGATGGCATTAATCACTGTCCTCATGGGCCCAGGGAAGCTAACTCTGTTGTCTAAGTTGTTGAAAATGAGGAATACCTGGGGCCTTAGTCTTTCTTGTTTCTCTGTTGTGAGTTGCCACATAGGACTGATTACTGTTGGCCCCAGTAAACATAATCTTGCAGAAGACCTGCCATTTTCACAGACAAACTTTCCCTAGATGCCATTGATGAATTTATTGATTGCTTAAGTAACCAATGAAAGATCTCCCAGCCTCCGTGGCTCTTTTATTGCAAAATAATGGAGGCTTTTCTGTAAGAATTCTTTAATGTTGGTGTTCAGTTGACTCTGTGGGTTAGTTTATGAGGAGATATGGGTTCTCCAAGCATGATGCTGTGAAAAACTTATTTGGGGTTTCAAACATTTTTGCCCTTGGGGGAAGACTACGGTGCAGAAATTGGCTCAGCAGTTTTTGCCAAATTTTCATTGGTGCCCATAATTTCCCAGGAAACACTGTAGTCTCTCTAGTTCTCATTTGAAGCTGGATACCTTGAGACACAGAGATCACTCCAAAGAGGGGTTAGTTGTGACAACCTCAAGTATGTTTTCTAGGAGCTTGAAATTTTTCCTTGTTTTCAAGGAATGCTAAGACATTTGAAGGGAACCTCCTGTCCAGGTCTTGCAGAGGGCCATGTGCCATAATGCCTACAATTGTGAAAATAAGAAAGTAATTAGGAGATACAAAATAAGGTAGAAATCTCCTAGGTTTTGTTTAAGCCACTGTAAAGCAAAAGATGGCTGTGGTTGATATTGTTTAAGGAAGTAACTTTTATTTCTGATCTAGATTGTAAGCTCTGGCGGCAGTTGCATTGTTTCTGAGCTTTGGTTATCTTTGCTTTTGTGATCGGATAGCTCCCAGGGAATTTGGGTCTGTGTGACACGCCAGACTCAGAGTTGGAGGTCTCCAGCTCTGCAGGACGTAGGGCTGCTCATTTTCATGCAGCAGCAGCTAGAGAAAGAGGCTGAGAAGGGACCAGACTTCCACCTGTGCGGACAGGCCTGGTTTGACTGGGACTGGTGTGGACTCAGTGCCAAGGCCAACCATCCAAACGGCCTAATCCAGGGGACTAGTTTTGCATCAATGACATCTTTTTTTTTTTTTTACAGAGAAGGGAGAGGGAAAGAGAGTTAGAAACATAGATGAGAGAGAAACATAAATCAATCAACTGCCTCCTGCACACTCCCCACTTGGGATGTGCTCACAACCAAGGTACATGCCCTTGACTAGAATTGAACCTGGGACCCTTGAGTCCGCAGGACGACGCTCTATCCACTGAGCCAAACCGGTCAGGGCCAATGACATCTTTCTATCAGCGGAATATCAACATGGAGTCAGCTGAAGAAGATGGTGACTGAGGCCAAGCAGATGTTGGAAAAGCAAGTGAAAGCTATGCTAGCTAAACTGCCAGTTGTCTGTAAAATCCTGCGGAGCTAAATCTAAAGACTCTAAGTAAGATATCCGGAAAACGTTAACATGTTTGTAGTTTGGTTTTGCATTGGTATTGCTTTATTAGCCAGAGTTTTGTTCTCTTGTTAAGATTGCTGTGTCTGTAGTTTTGTTAACAGCCAGACGTTTGTTTTTATGTTTTGCTTATGCTGAATTATTTAGAGTTTTTTGGATAATGTAAATAGGCGTATTTAAAAACAAAAGTAAAGGGGAATGTATGGGGCTCAGCTACAGTGTTTTGGACAGGTTCAAGCCTCGGACTAATGAGAGGCCACAGTCCTCTCGTGGCCACGTGCAAGTCCCAGCTGGAGGGCAGAGCCTTCCCAGCACAAATATAGCCAACAGCTATAATTGTAAGCTTGAACCTATGGTCTAAACACGTGGCCCCACGTGCCGGTGTGATAGAATTCAGGTGCATATAGTTGATTAGGGTTGAAACCAAAGAGAATGTTGTAAACAACTTGATCACACCCCTACTTTGCCTCATGGCATCTCTCCTCATCAGGGAGGCAGTGTCCCACAGAGACCCAGCTTTCATTCTCTTGTCTGTCTTTTCTTAACCCTTTCATCACCCCCACTCAGGATCACCCTTGGCTGTGCTGGCTCGGCACAGAAACTTTCTACTAACTAGAGACCCCTTGGTGCAAATTATGTCTGAGGTGTGACAACAGCAGGAAGGAGGGGTATGTAAGAATTTAGCCTTGAAAGTAGCTTATCTTGTTAAGCAGTTTGACCAGAGGAGCTGTGTGAATTAGAGGAGCCAACAATCTTGGGGTTTAATTAGCAGGTGCTTCTCATAAATTGTGGAAGGCCACAGCAAAGAAAAAGACTTTTTTTCTTCTTTACAAATACCTCAACCACATTTAGGACCTAAGGGTTTATTGCCTGAAGAGGGACTACTTCTAGGAGACCAAATAAAGGGACACCAGAAATACTGGGGACATTGTGTTCGTTAGGACGTAAGCAATGGGTTCCAGAGTTAATAAACCACTCATTGAATTTTTTCCTCAACCCACAGGTTCTAAGTCCCCAGTATGGACAAAAATGATGGCACATAGTAAACCTAGCGAGCTCAGGGAGCCTGGCATGGCATGGTCAATCCTAAAAACTCGGAAGCCAAAAGTAACCATATAGGATGGTTTGAAGTTAAACCTTTCTAAGTAAATGTGAGTCTCAGGGGTAGTGATGTCCTAGCCTCTGTGTGTGTGTGTGTATGTGTGTTGCAAAGGTCAATTTTTACCTTATTGAGCCTGTCTGTTGTCTTTTTGCATCTGGGATAACATACCTTTGGATTTTGGATTTTCAGGGACATTTCTGTTTCACAGAGTCCTAACAGCACAATCTCCCAACACAGAAGATCACAGAACACCAATTATTATTGTTCTCGGGTTAAATATTAACAGATCGATAAACTTTTATAAAGAGGTTTGTGGCCCTGGCCGGCTTGGCTCAGTGGATAGAGCGTCGGCCTGCGGACTGAGGGGTCCCAGGTTCGATTCCGGCCGGGGGCACATGCCTGGGTTGCGGGCTCGTCCCCTGGTGGGGGGTGTGCGGGAGGCGGCCGATCGGTGATTCTCTCTCATCATTGATGTTTCCATCTCTCTCTCTCCTTCTCCCTTCCTCTCTGAAATCAATAAAGAAATATATTTAAAAAAAAAAAGAGGTTTGTGCATTTTTTTTTTACTTTTTATCCAATCCCTGAGATTTCCTTCCTTAACTCTCCCACCTAACTTATCACCAGTTAATTTCATTTCACCCGCTTAGAGTCTAATGTATAAAAAAGGTGCAAAACTGCCATTCTACGGAGCATTGCTCCACCTTATTTTCCTTCCTGGCAAATGAGGCCGACTTGGGTCAAGTAAACTTAAAAAATTCTCCACAGGTTTGGATATTTCTTACAACTACACCAGAAGCAATTGACTCATGTGAGGCTGGAGAAGGTTACATGGAGGGGTATCCGCATTTCCAGGGACTCAACTGACGGAAGACAGATTTATACACACAAATGTAGAGCAGACCCAGAACGCAGCAAGCTAGAGCTTTCCCCTTGCTTTCGGAGAACAGAAGAAAATGCTACCGACCCTCAGCCTCCCAGCCTGGGCTCCATGCATACCCCACCCTCCCCTCACCACCACCACCCCCTTCACCCAAGGCTGGAGGGCCCTGCCAAGTGGAAAGCCATGTTCTGAGGCACATCCTTGCCCTACTGGGCATGTCTTCCCAAAATGAGGCCCAAGACCTGGGTTCCGGGAAGTTGAGTGAGCCTCACACTGAGAAGGACCAGCACCCAGTTTCTAGGAGATGCAGCAGGCAGGGCACAGGCCGCCCAAGAGGGGCTAGCAGTGGCAGCAGATCCAGCCAGCCCTGCTGCCCCAGGGAGTGAGGGTGCGAGCAGAAGCCACCTGGGCACAGGAAGCCAACTCGGTGTCAGTGAGGACTGGGGTAAGCAGCTTTGTCCTTCCTACACTGGCCCCTCCCTGTTGTGTCCAGAGGCACAGAATCGGACTGGCAGGTGGGCGATGTTCCAGTCCAGCCTAGAGCCGTCCAGGGGTGGGCGGGCATGCGGAGACCAGTACCTGGGTGACTTAGTGGCTCTTGAAGGGATGCAAAGGCCTACATGGCACAGGCTGGGGGGACATGCCCAGAGCTCGGGAGGCAGCGGCTTCCTGGGTTCCTTTGCTGCGTCTGAAAAGCAGTGCTGTCCCGGCCAGCACCCAGGCAGAGGTGCCCAGAGGAGGTGCGGGCAGGCAGGTCCCCATGCAGCCCGTGGGTCTCCTGCCTGGCACATTGCAATCAGGCCGCCTGCTATAGGAGGAAGGGTCCTTGTGTCTACAGACTGGACTGATGCCAAGGGCATGGCTCCTCGGTGGCACAGGTGGCCCCGCCCAGACCCCATCTGTGCTGAGAGGAAGGAGCAGCTCCAGGAGGGACCATCGCTCCCTTCACAGGCCCCTCCTGGGGCAGTAGGGCCGCCTGCCTGACCCTGAACTCTGAGAACTGGAAGTGTTTAACTTGGATCGAGGCGCCTTGAAAGCTTCATGTATTTATAACTTCTTGTTTAAAAACAGTGTTGAGAAGAAATCTTTGGTTATTCATCCAAAAGCTGAGTTGTTGGGAGACAAATCATAATCTAATTGTTTTTGTGGAGGGTAAGAGCGAAAGTTGCTGATGAAATAAACGTGAACGGGAGAGAAAAAATAAAAGGAAGTGCTCAAAGCTCAGGTGACTTTGTTTTTATTGGGTGTGTGCAGGTTTTTTTGTGGGTTTTTTTGTTTGTTTGTTTGTTTTTTAATATATTTTATTGATTTTCCACAGAGAGGAAGGGAGAGAGACAGAGAGTTAGAAACATCGATGAGAGAGAAACATCGATCAGCCGCCTCCTGCACATCCCCCACCAGGGATGTGCCCGCAACTCAGGTACATGCCCTTGACCGGAATCGAACCCGGGACCTCTCAGTCCGCAGGCCAACGCTCAATCCACTGAGCCAAACCGGTTTCGGCTTTTGTTTGTTTTTTTACTCTTTGAGAAATATGTTCTCTGACTTTATTTCTATAAATGGCTTTAAATAATGATATTTCACACAGGAGAAAAGCCTTACAAGTGCAGTGAATGTGTGAAATCTTTTACCAGTAGCACTGCACTTCATTGTCATCAGATGTTTCCCACAGGAGAAAAGCCTTTGAAATGCAATGAGTGTGGTAAGTCTTTTACAAAGAGCATTCTTCTCCAATATCATCAGAGAGTTCACACAGGAGAAAAGCCTTGTCAATGCAGTGAATGTGGGAAATCTTTTACCTTGAGAAATAGGCTCTGTCGTCATCAGAGAGTTCACACTGGAGTAAAGCCTTATAAATGTAGTGAATGTGGGTAATCTTTTACCTGGATAACTGCCCTTTGTGCTCACCAGATAGTTCACACTGGAGTATGTCTGGGAGCAGTGTGAATTTTTTTCTTGTTTTCAAAGGATGCTAAGACATTTGAAGGGATTCTTTTCCCCAGGTGTTGCATAGGACCATGTGCTCTAATGCCTTCAATTCCATGGGTGATGTGCACTGGTTGGAGGACCATCGCAGTGAGGGGAACTCCTTCACTGCAGAAACACTGCCCTAATTCCATTAGAAAGAATGGTCTTTATCTATACCTGAACCAAGAAATTTTTTTGAGGAAAAAACTACAGGAGAGGTGTGTACAGATCTGAGGGACTCCAGGCTTGTTTATCTTCTGTGGAACAGTCATTGTCATTGATTATAATCAAGAGGTTTTGTGGCTTCCTGTATTCTCTTAGATGTTCCCATCAGAGCCATTGGTGCTCTGGCAGCAAAACTAAGAGGAAACCAAAGGGTGTCTTTAGGCTGGAGATGTGGCTTTTGTGACCCAGTCAGCATTCCAGTGGGTTTGGGTGAAAGTTCTTCATTGTTTGTTACATTTTCTGTCACTGAGATGACACTCTCACCCAGAGGCCATAAGAATGTGGATTGAATATAGAGTTGAAAAACCTGTTGTTCCAGAATAGGTGAAGGTACATTGGTTTTATCTTGAACCATTTTTGAAAAGGTATAATGAGTAAATTTTTTTTAAATATACAAAAACTTTATTGAACTGTGCCCTATAATGAATATTCTAATCCAAAATTTCAGAAGCACTTCAGAAAGAATTGATCAATCAATATTCCAAATTCTCCACAACTCCATTTGTTCCCACACACCTTGCTCTTGAAAAATGGGGGGAGGGGGTGGCGCAGAGGAGGGAAGAGAAAGACAAAACAAGTATTCAAATCACAGAAGTGTTTTGTTTTCTGTAAATATTTATTGAACTCAAATTCTTGGGAAGAATTTATCAAAATTGCTCTTGCAGTTGGACCCCTGGCCACTGTGCAGGACCCGCCGGGGCTCAGTCCGGGAGCTTGCCGCCATACACCTCAGCTCTGTCCAGCTGCAGCCCCTGGTTCACAGCGGTGTAGGAAGGCTCCGAGGTGCCCAGGGACTTGGGGGCGGCCTCCTGTGTGATCTGGGAGTCGTGTGTGATTTCCCCGTCAGAACCGCCCATGTCCACGAGGCTCAGGACGATGGCACGGGCAAAGCCCAGGAGCAGGAAGAAGGGCAGGGAGCCCAGGATGGATGTGATGATGATCATGCCCCCGCTCAGCCGGCCGGGCCACGTGTCAATCGGCAAGTACGGGGTGATCGAGTTCGTTCGGATGGGGTCCGACCACAGGGTCTGGTCCTGCACCAAGCCCGAGGACATATTGCCGAGGACGTACTTGAACCTGTATTCCGTGGCAGCTCAGAGGATATGAATCCAGGTTCAGCAATTCTCTTGGTCAGAGAGCAACGATGACTCTTAAGTACCGATTGGTTCCAGCAGCAGACGGCTCTTCTCCGTTCTGAAACACCAAAAGGAAAACTGAATCTCCCACAAGGATCTCTCTACACAGCGTGGCACAGGACTCTCTAATGAGTAAATTGCATGTGTTAAGTATAGTGTTTCATAAATCTTGACATATGCATGAAACCTAAACCATCATCATACTCATAATACTGACCATGTCAGTCACTGTGTAGATGTTTCTTGACCTCATTCAATCTATCCTTGTTCTTCATAGCTTTCCTGGTAACCATGGATTTACATTCCATTTTAATATAGAACTTTGCTTTTTCTAAGTATTTTTTGCCTTTAATTTACATTTCAGAAATCCTTGGAGATTTATTAAAGATATATTAGTAACTCATCTTTTTTTTTGGATAGATATTCTTTTTGTTGTTGTTAATCCTCATTCGAGGATATTTTTCCATTGATATTTAGGGAGAGTGGAAAAGACATGGAAAGACAGAGAGAAACATCGATGTGAGAGAAACACATCGATTGGTTGCCTCCTGCATCAGCCGTGACAAGGGCCCTGACTGGGAAGGAGTCTTCAACCGAGGTATATGCGTTTGACTGGATGGAACCTGGGACACTTTGGTCTGTACGCCTGTGCTCCATCTAGAGCCAAATGGGCTAGGGCTCCGGTAGACATTCTTATTGTTGTATATATCACCATGATGTCCATTTTAATAAATATTTGGTTATTTTTAATAAAGCTAGTACAAATATTTCTGTATAATTCTTTACATGGATATAAATGTTATTTACTTTTCATCTCCCACAGGATCCCCCCTGAGTATATGAATTTCATGCACCAGGCCTCTATTTTAAACATATGAACCAGGACTTTATGGTTCCATTCACAGTCAAGGAGGATACCTGAGCTCTTCCAGATACTCAGTGTGGGGTATGCAGGAGGCAGCTGATCAATGATTCTCTCTCAGCATTGATTATTTTCTCTATATCTATCCATCTCTTTTGAACTCCAGCCTCTCCCTGCAGAAACATTCCCAGGCGGGCACTTCTCACTCCCCAATGACCACAAGCACCTTTGTCTTTGGGTGCATTTTAGTGAGAAGTGGGGCCTTAAGAAGCCACTAAGTTTGCTACAGGGAGGCAGGTGCTGTGGGCACTCAGTTATTGTGGTGGGCCCCACCTGGGAATCTCCAGCAGACTCACTAGAGCTCTTTGAATCTCAGTTGGCTGAATGTGACATGCAGATGATTGATGGCATTTACTCTGGCCTCCCCAGATCAATACAAGGAACAAGCTGAGTACTTGTTGCCAAGATTGCAGGGTTAGATTTTTGAGCATTTTCTCTTTTAATTCTCACAATAACCTGGGTAAGTGGAAACTCCTACCAAATTGCTGAAAAAGTTCAGTATCAGAGAAATGAAGTCAGCTCCCCAAGTTTACACCACAGACAAGTGTCACATTCAAGGCGCTGGATTTTAACTCCTCTCCACCCAGTTCCCACCCCACCCTCCTCCCTCACTCCCCATCCACTGTCCTCATCCATAAGTGCACGATTTTTGTCCAGTTTCTTCCCGCATCCCCCTCACCCCTTTCCCCCGCAAGAATAGCCAGTCCACTCCCTCTCTATGCCCCTGATTTTATTATAATCACCACTTCATTCTGTTCATCAGATTATTTATTCACCTGATTTTTAGATTCACTTGTTGATAGATGTGTATTTGTTGTTCATAATTTGTTTTTGGTTTTTTTAAAAATATATTTTATTGATTTTTTACAGAGAGGAAAGGAGAGAGATAGAGAGTTAGAAACATCGTTCAGCTGCCTCCTGCACATCTCCTACTGAGGATGTGCCCGCAACCCAGGTATATGCCCTTGACCGGAATTGAACCTGGGACCTTTTAGTCCGCAGGCCGACGCCCTATCCACCGAGCCAAGCCGGCCAGGGCTCAGGAAATTTTCTTAACTAGAATGATATCCTCTTTATTTTCAGTTCTCTGAAATTCTTCTTAGGCCTCCTGAATTGATGCTCTGATTTTATCTTGCCTGTTTTTTCATTTCTTTATGTTTCTAATTTAATTCTCAAAAGATTTTCTTAACTTTTTCATTCTATCAAGTTGTATTTCTGCTATCATTTTTAAAAAATGTTTTTATTGACTTTAGAGAAAGAGAGGAAGGGAGAAGGATAGAGAGATAGAAACATCGTTGAGATACAGACATTGACCGGCTGCCTCCTGCAAGCCCTAATGGGGATTGAGTCTGTAACCCAGGCATGTACCCTGACCAGGAATCCAACCGGGAACCTCTTGGTTCATGGGTTGATGTTCAACCACTGAGTCACACCGGCCTGGCAATTTCTGCTATCTTAATTTCAAAGGGTTCTTTATTTTTTTAAGTTTTTATTTATTGATTTGAGAGAGAGAGAAGGAAACAAAAAGAAAACGAGAGAGAGAAACATCGATTTGTTGTTCCACTTATTTGTGCACTCATTGGTTGATTCTTTTTAAAAAAATATATATTTTATTGATTTTTTACAGAGAGGAAGGGAGAGGGATAGAGAGTTAGAAACATCGATGAG
>NW_005353453.1:145392-146226 GCF_000412655.1 Myotis brandtii
GTAATCGCTGCAAACCCCTCGGAGAGAAAGCTGCCCCCGAGTTCCGACCAATGTCAGACAGTCCCGCTTCTCCCATATGAGTCTGGGTCCCTAGAGACTTGCTCAGAACAGGATCTCAGAGCCTGAGACTCCCTCCTGATTGAAAAGGACAACCGCGCCCTCAGCCGCCAGCCCGCTCCACATGCAACTCCGAACCTTAGTATTTTACTTCTGTACTGCACCTCCTCTGAGTCTCGGTATGCTTTTCTCTTTCCTTCTAGTTGTAGAATTTCCACTCAGCCAGCCTTCCAGTGGTTCTGGATGATGTCCTTTCCGTCTTTTAGTTGTATTTTTGAAGTGGTTGTTCGAGGCAGCAAACTCCGGTGTTTACCTATGCTGCCATCTTGTTTTTTTCCAAGATTCTTCTTTTTTACTGCTGCAGAGTATTCCATGGTATAAAATTTCCACAGGTTTTTTTTTTTTTAAGTATTTGAGAGAAGAAATGAAAGGGAGAGAGAGAAACATCAATGATGAGAGAGAATTATTGATTGGCTACCTAGAGTGCACTCCCTACTGGGAATGAAGCCTGCAACCTTGGCATGTACCATTGGCCTGAATTAAACCTGGGATCATTCAGTCTGCAGGGTGACGCTCTATCCAATGAGCCAAACTGGCTAGGGCTGTATCACAGCATTTGAATCCACTCATCTATTGATGGACACTTGGGCTGTTTCCACATCTTTGCTATTGTAAATTCTGCTGCTATCAACAGAAGGGAGTATATATTCTATCTTATTGTTTCAGGTTTCTTAGGATATATTTCTAGAAGTGGAATCACTGGATCAAATGGAAGTT
>NW_005353453.1:147448-150683 GCF_000412655.1 Myotis brandtii
AAGTATAGGTTTATTTTGATAGACACATGCTGAATACAAAGGCTGAAATTAATGAGTAATCTTTAACATAAAATATTAGAACATTTCTATAAAAATTCATATTTTTTCTTGAACATTAATTTATCACCGAATAACTGCCCAAATTAATAAGTGTAATGCAAATGAACCTATTTTTCTTATTCTCTGAAAGCGAAATATTTCCTGTTTTGCACACAAAACAAGTCAGTTCAAGGCTAATGAAATGGCAATAGGCTGCTAAAGTATTCGCTGCTAGTGTTAGTGGAGAGAAATGGTGCACCTGCATTTAAGGTGAGTAGAGAAATGAATGCAACACAATTAATCATTCATTAGCAAAGGTTCTAGTTCGTTAATAATAATTATGTATAACAGGATATTGTAAAAATTAAGTTACAAAATTTTTATTAAAATGTTTCTTACATACGGTTATATTGACTGGGTTCGCAAAAATATCCTTTGTGGGTTGCATGAGGACCGTGGGTCGAGTTTGACATGCTTGTCCTAGGGTTTGCTCTGTCCTCCCCTGTAGATGATGGTACTGCTTGATTTTTCCCGTTTTCTGGGTAGCTGCTGTCCTGGGGAGGGTTGGTCTGTTTCCATTGCTACCTTCTATTCCTGAAGTCCCAATACTCCCGGCTGCACTAAACTCACAGGGAAGGGCTTGTGGTTGGTAGTGTTGCTGGAAGCCTGAGGGTTTCCACCTTGATCAGTGAGGAAAGCATTTTCTATATTCCTGTTGGTCATTTGTACCTATATTTTTTGAATAATTGAATCTATTTCCTTATCCTGTTTATTAACTGTATTTTTTGGTTAAAGATTCTTTTGACTGCCTGCTATATTTTATATATTAATTGCTTACGACATACAGGAACACATATTTTTGCCTGTGCTGAATTGCGCTTTGCAGATGCAGATATCGCTCCCCCACACCGGCGTTTCTAGAAATGCCATATTTTTAGCAACCCTGCGTTTAGCAGGTCTAGTGCCACCATGTTTCTAGTAAGCTCAGATTCTTGTTACTAGTCCTTAGTAATAACCTATTTTTTTAAAAAATAAATTTGATTGATTTTTTACAGAGAGGAAGGGACAGGGATAGAGAGTCAGAAACATTGATGAGATACCCCCATCAGTTGCCTCCTGCACACCCCCCACCGGGGATGTGCCTCAACTAAGGTACATGCCTTTGACCAGAATTGAACCTGGGACCCTTCAGTCCCCAGGCCGATGCTCTATCCACTGAGCCAAACTAGTTAGGGCAGCAATAAAGTATTTTTTAAAAAAATATATACTTTTATTGATTTATTACAGAGAGGAAGGGAGAGGAATAGTGAGTTAGAAACATTGATGAGAGAGAAACATCGACCAGCTGCCTCCTGCACACCTCCTACCTGGGGATTTCCTGCAACCAAGGTACATGCCCTTGACTGGAATCGAACCCGGGACCCTTCAGTCTACAGTCCGACGCTCTGTCCACCGAGCCAAACTGGTTTTGGCTAAAGTAATATATATGGTATTACATATGTGTCCTTTTCCCCACATTGACCACAAATGAGTGAGATCATGTGATATTTATCTTTGTCCAACTGGCTTATTTTGCTTAGCATAATGCTTTCCAGTTCCCTCCATGCTGTTTCAAATAGTAAGAGTTCCTCCTTTTTTACAGCAGGGTAGTATTCCATTGTGTACATGCACCACAGTTTTTTAATCCACTCATCTACTGATGAGTACTTAGACTATTTCCAAATCTTAGCTATGGTAAATTGTGCTGCTATGAACATATATCCTTTCTGATTGGTGTTTCTGATTTCTTTTTTTTAATATTTCATTATTGATTTCACAGAGAGGAAAGGAGATTGAGAGATAGAAACATCAATGATAAGAGAGAATCATTGATCGCTGCGTTCTTCACCCACCCTATTGGTAATCAAGCCCCCAACCTGGCATGTTGCCTTGACTGGCATTGAACCTGGGACCCTTAAATCTGCAGGCCGACGCTCTATCCACTGAGCCAAAATGGCTAAGGCTGTTTCTGATTTCTTGGGACATTTTCCTAGAAGTGGGATTACTGGGTCAAATCAGAGTTCCATTTTTAATTTTTGTGGAAAAACTATAGTATAATCCACAGTGTCTTTACCAATATGCATTCCCACCAGCGATGCACAAGGGTTCCTTTTCTCCACATCCTTGCCAGCACTTGTCGTTTGTTGATTAGTTGATGATAGGCATCCTGACAGGTGTGAGATGATATCTCATTGTGGTTTTGATTTGTGTCTCTCAGGTAAGTGGCTTTGAGCATGTTTTTTTATGTCTCTTGGCTTTCTATATATCCACCTTCGAAAAGTGTGTATTTAAGTCCTTTGCCCATTTTTTGATTGGATTGTTTATCTTCTTTTTGTTAAGATGTATGAATTTCCCTGTAAATTTAGGCGAGTAAACCCTTATAGGTTATAACATTGGTAAATATGTTCTCCAATTCATTGGGCTTTCTTGTTGTTTTGCTGATGGTTTCTTTTGCTGTGCAGAAGATTTTATCTTGACATAGTTTCATTTGTTCATTTTTTCCTTAGTTTCCATTACCCTAGAAGCTGTATCTGTAATACATTGCTAGGATATATGTCTGATATTTTGCTGCCTGTGGATTCCTCTTAAGATTTTTATGATTTCCTATCTTATGTTTACATAAGTCCTTTATCCATTTTGAGTTTATTTTTATGTGTAGTGTAAGTTGGTGGTCTAGTTTCATTTTTTTACATGTATCTTTCCAATTTTTCTAACACCATGTATTGAAGAGAATTCTTTTATTCCATTGTATGCTCTTGCCTCCTTTGTCAAATATTCATTGAGCATAGTGGTTTGGGTCAATTTCTGGGTTCTCTATTCTCTTCCATTGGTCTATATGTCTGTTCTTATGCCAGTACCAGGAAGTGTTGAGAACAGTGGATTTGTAATACAGCTTGATATCTGGTATTGAGATCCCTCCTACTTTGTTCTTTTTTCTAAGGATTGCTGCAGCTATTTGAGGGCTTTTTTTATTCCAGATGAAATTTTGGAGAGTTTGTTCTAGTTCTGTGAAATATGCTGTTGGTATTTTAAGGGGGCGGGGGTGCATTGAATCTATAGATTGCTTTGAGTAGTATGGACATTTTAATGTTGATTCTACCAATCCAAGAACATGGTATGTTCTTCCATCTGTTTATGTCTTCCTCTATCACTTTTT
>NW_005353453.1:151469-166638 GCF_000412655.1 Myotis brandtii
CACTTGTTGTTTGTTGATTTGTTGATGATAGCCATTCTGACAGGTGTGAGATGATACCGCATTGTCGTTTTGATTTGCATCTCTCGTATAATTAGTGACTTGGAGCATGTTTTCATATGTCTTTCGGCCTTCTGTATGACCTCTTTCGAAAAGTGTCTATCTAGGTCCATTGCCCATTTTTTGATTGGATTGTTTATCTTTCTATTGTTAAGTTGCATGAGTTCCCTGTAAATGTTGGAGATTAAACCCTTATCGGTGATATCATTTGCAAATATGTTCTCCCATGCAGTGGGTCTTCTTGTTGTTTTGTTAATGGTTTCCTTTGCTGTGCAAAAGCTTGTTATTTTGATGTAGTCCCATTTGTTTATTTTCTCTTTAGATTTAATTGCCCTAGGAGCAGTATCAGAGAAGAAATTTCTTCGGCATATGTTTGCGATTTCGCTGCCTGTGGATTCCTCTAGTATTTTTATGGTTTCCCGTTTTACGTTTAAGTCTTTTATCCATTTTGAGTTTATTTTTTTGTATGGTGCGAGTTGGTGGTCTAGTTTCATCCTTTTGCATGTATCTGTCCAATTTTCCCAACACCATTTATTGAAGAGACTGTCTGGACTCCATTGTATGCTCTTGCCTCCTTTGTCGAATATTAATTGGGCATAGTGTTTTGGGTCTATTTCTGGGTTCTCTATTCTATTCCATTGATCTATATGTCTGTTCTTGTGCCAGTACCAAGGTGTTTTAAGTACAGTGGCTTTGTAATAGAGTTTGATATCTGGTATTGAGATCCCACCGACTTTGTTCTTCTTTCTCAGGATTGCTGCAGCTATTAGATGTCTTTTTTTATTCTAGATGAATTTTTGGAACGTTTGTTCTAGATCTGTGAAATATGCAGTTGATATCTTAATGGGGATTGCATTGAATATGCAGAGTGCTTTGGGCAGCATAGACATTTTAATGATTTTGATTCTACCAATCCATGAACACGGTATATGTTTCCATTTGTTTATATCTTCTTCTATCTCTTTTTTTCAACTTCTTGTAGTTTTCGGAGTACAGGTCTTTTACCTCGTTAGTTAAGTTTACTCCTAGGTATCCTAATTTTTGTTGTTGCAATGGTAGATAAGATTTTTTGTTTGTTTGTTTGTTTCTCTTTCTGTGCGTTCATTATTGGTGTATAAAAAAAACCATAGATGTCTGAGTGTTAATTTTGTATCCTGCTACATTTCTGAATGCATTCATTAAATTTAGTAGTTTTTTGATGGAATAATGACCGTTTTACTTCTTCTTTTCCAATTATGATGCCTTTAATTTTTTCTTCTTTTCTGACAGCTGTGGCTAGCACTTCCAGTTTTATATCAAACAGGAGTAGTGAAAGTGGACATCCCTGTCTTGTCCTGTTCTTAGGGAAAATGGTTGTAGTTTTTGCTGATTGACTCTGATATTGGCTGTAGGTTTGTCATATAAGGCTTTTATTATGTTGAGGTATGATCCTTGGGCTCCCACTTTGCTGAGAGTTTTTATCAAGAAAGTTTGTCAGATTATGTCAAATGCTTTTTCTGCATCAATTGATATGATTATATGATATTTGTCTTTCAATATGTTTATATTTTGTATCATATTTATTGATTTGCAGATATTGTACCAACCGTTCATCCCAAGAATAAATCCCACTTGGTCATGGTGTATGATCTTTCTAATGTATTGCTGGATCCGATTTTCCAGAATTTTCTTGAGGCTTTAAGGATTGATGGGTGTCACTATGACTACAGTGGGAGAGCTGCAGTGCAGGAGACACCCCTATGGAGCATGACCTGTATCAGTGGGGCTTTGGTGGTCAGTGAGTCTGCCCCTTGAGTGTGTCGCTTATGGATGTGAAGAGTTGTAAGGTGGTATGGTATGACACTGATCACTGGGTACACTGGCTCTTGGGTCTCGTGGGAGGTGTAAAGTCAGCCTCTTCCTGGAGCCACCGAGCAGCATCTACAGAGAGATCTGCAGATTCTCCTCTTTGTATGGAGTTTGGAAGTGCCCTGATGAGGCCCAGCTGTGAAGCAAGGAAGGCTAGTGCTTGTGCCAGGTATAGGCCTTTTATTGATAGGTTTGGGGCTCCCTGACCCAACTGCAACTTCTTTGACAGGTCTTAGCCTGAGCAAGGACAGGCAATTCGTATACAAACGCTGCTGCACACAACTTGGGTGAAGTTGTAAACTGGATGTGGTGAGGTCTCAGGGAATCACAAGGTCGGAGCACACAGAAATGGTTGCCACTCAGACCTGCGACCTTGGATGTGGCAGCATAGGTATAATGACCACAGCAAGCACCACTCTCTGGGAGAAAGCTGCCCCCGAATTCCTGCCCCGATTCCAGTTAGTCCAGTTTTCCTGGTATGTGTCTTGATCCGCCCCTCCACCCCCAGGCTCACCAGGCCCTGGAGGTCAGAAGAAGCAGGAGCTTGTATGTTCAGTTCGTGGTACTGGCATTGTAAGAGGAGCAGCTGGGTCCCCTGCAGCCTCTGTGTCACTGAGCCCCATCCGCATTGGTTTTTTCAGTCCGTAGTTGCTGCCATTAGGGCCTTTTTCCCCCAGCTCTGGGACCCTGTGCTGGGCGTCTGATGTGGTACTGGGACTCCTTGCTCCTCCAGGTGACCTCTGCAGAGATCATCTCCCTCTCAATTAGAAAAGTGGCCCAAATGGGTAGAGGACCATCACCTTCTGAGCCTCTTTACCTCCTACCAGTCTCAGTGTGCTTTCTACTTTACCTCTCTAGTCCTAAGACTTCCATTCAGCCAGCTTTCCAGGCTATCTGGCTGATGTTGTTGTGTATTTTAGTTGTAATTTTCATGTGGTTGTGGGAGGAAGCCAGTATAAGCCTTTACCAACACCACCATCTTGGAGCTCCTCTCTCGTAACTTTTCTGAATTCTATTCTTTCTTCTTTTATCTTCACCTGAATAGTGAGAATATTTTTCCATTGATTTTTTTCCTGAGGCAGAGAGAGAAACATCAATTGGTTGCCTCCCACTTGTGCCCCGAGTAGGAGGGGGGTTGAACCTGAAGCACACATACCTGCCTCTTACGGAGAATCAATTCCATGACCTCCCACTGTGCAAGCAGGCATTCTCAGCACTGAGCGACACGGGACAGGGCTATTTATTTATTCCTTAAATTATTTATCTATTTATTTTTAAACTACATTTTATTGATTTCAGAGAGGAAAAGAAGGACAGAGCAATAGAAACATGAATAATGAGGGAGAGTCATTGATCAGCTGCTTCCTGCACAGCCCCCCTGGAGATTGGGTCTGTAACCTGTGCATGTCTTCTGACAAGGAATGGAACTGTGATTTCCTAGGTCCGTGGTCGGCAAACTGCGGCTCGCGAGCCACATGAGGCTCTTTGGCCCCTTGAGTGTGGGAAACAGAGAAAAAGGGAAACATTGATCTGCTGTTTTTTCCCATGTAAGCATTTATTGGCTGTCCCCTACATGTACCCTGCAAACCCACAGCCGTGGTGCATCGGGACCACACACTCAACAAGAGAGCTACCTGGCCAGGGCTCTGAATTTGTTAATTAATTTCAGAAGCTCATATGGGATCTTGACCAATTTCTCTATGGAGGGTCATGTCGTCTTCTAACATCAACATCTCTTATGATGCTTTGTATTTCCTAGTGTCAGCTGTAATGTCTTATCTTTCATTTCTTTGAAGCATGTTTTTTTTTTGTCCCACAATTTACCTTTCACTAGGATCCCCTACGCCTCTGAAGCTAGTTTTTGTTTGTTGGTTTTTGTGTTTTGCTTTAGTCTAACTCAAGGGTAGCCAATATTTGTATTGTTTTATTTTGCCTTATCTCCCTTTTACTGATGCTTCTTCAAATATTTGAGGAAGAGTGATGGAGAGAGAGAAACATCAGTGTAAGGGAGAAACATCAATTGGCTGACTTGTGTACACAGGGTAACTACAAATGGAACCCATATACTGATATGTACCTTGACGTGGGAATTGAATATTCCACTCTTTGGTACACAGGACGATGCTCCAACGAACTGAGCAATACTGACCGAGGCATTCTATGTTTTTTGTTGGTTTTTAAATATATTTTATTTATTTATTACAGAGAGGAAGGGAGAGTGATAGAGACTTAGAAACATCAATGAGCGAGAAACATCGATCAGCTGCCTCCTGCACACCCCCTACTGGGGATGTGCCCGCAGCCAACGTACATGCCCTTGACCAGAATCCGCAGGTCTACGCTGTATCCACTGAGCCAAACCGGTTAGGGCCATTCTATGGTTTTGAAACACACAAATTTCCAGTATTTTTTGAAGACCGACCACTATGATTAATGATAGTGGAAGCACAGTGGCTGCTGGAGGTAACGGTGACCCTCCTTTTTGACTGTATCTTCCTATATGTTTGTTCACCCAGTCTATCCCGTCATTCTTTCCATATAGTTTTCCTTTATTTCTGTCTCTTATACTGTTTATCTTCATGGTACTCTTATCCCCATTTCCTATGGGGTTTTTGTTCATGGTTAGCTGTCTACTTACTCTAGGATAGGGCAGATACTCATAGCTCTGATCCTGCCGTCTTGCTGATGTCACTCCCATAGGTCTTTTTTTAAAAATATATTTTTATTGATTTCATAGAGGAAGGGAGAGGGAGAGAGGGATAGAAAAATCAATGATGAGAGAGAATAATTGATTGGCTGCCTCCTGCACACCCCCTCCTGGGGAGGAAGCCTGCAACCCAGGCACGTGTCCCTCCCAAGAATCGAACCTAGGAATCTTCAGTACACAGGCAGACACTCCATCCACTTAGCCAAGCCGGCTATGGCTCACATAGGTCTTTTGTCTGCGATCTCATTTGTCCTTTGTTCTACCACAGTGTTGACCATCCAACTTTGTTGTTTTTCTTTGCAGATTTGCATCATTTATCACGTGCAATGGCTCAAATGGGATTTA
Organism: Myotis brandtii; assembly: GCF_000412655.1. Taxonomy (NCBI): domain Eukaryota; kingdom Metazoa; phylum Chordata; class Mammalia; order Chiroptera; family Vespertilionidae; genus Myotis; species Myotis brandtii. The sequence goes on from NW_005353453.1 coordinate 156,427, forward strand.
AGGGGAAGAATCATTTTTGCATCACAGAAGAAACATGACATTATTGATTTTTAAATGTATTTTATTGATGGTTTTACAGAGGGGAAGGGAGAGGGATAGAGAGTTAGAAACATCCACGAGAGGGAAACATCAATCAGCTGCCTCCTGCACACCCCCCACTGGGGATGTGCCCGCAACCAAGGTACATGCCCTTGACCAGAATCAAACCTGGGACCCTTCAGTTCAAAGGCCGATGCTCTATCCACTGAGCCAAACCCATTAGGGCAAAACAGGACTTTATTAATGACACAGTGGACCCACAGGCAGTCTTGCCTAGGAGAAGGGTCTTTGGGGAGGAATTCTCGGCTGGCCTTTGTTATAGTCATAGCTAGAAACCCAGTGTTTTCTTACGGTTGCCCATTCCTCACCCAATTAATGTGTGTTTGTGCTAATTGTTTTTATTTAGCCAACTTCTCAGTTCTAATAGTGATCCTTTCTTGGATTCCCAGCCCACAGATAACGTTCACCTCACTGGACTTTGCACGTCTGCCTCTTTTACTGGTCTCTCTTTACTGCAAGCCAACGTTGGTCCATGCCTGCAGCACCTTGAAGTGCACACATGTTATTATATGGATGTTGACCGTCATGTGCTCCAATACAATTAATTTCTATGACTTTGAGCAGCTTTAAATTATTCTACACAGACTCACATGGCCAGCATGTAAGGTCCAAATAGAAGCCATTGGTTCAGGAACTTCCTCTGTTCTTTGTATCCCGTCCTGTGCTTCTGTCCCTCTATTGGTTTGTTTTACATCATCGACTGACTTTTGGGGCCACGATATGTATAACAGCAATTTCCTCAGAGGATACCTCACTGGTCCTTAAAATCTTTCTATGGCATCATGCCTAGTCATGACAGATAAACATTCGTGGTGAAGATACTTTGTTTTGATGGGATCGACACATACTTCACCAGTGTTTCCTTTTGTTCAGGTTGCTGCTGTGGAGCAGAGAATGTGGAGGCAGCGACTGAACAGAAGGTTTCTGTAAGAGTGTCACAGGAAACGAATCCCACGTTAGCCTTGTCTTCCCAGAAGAGCCACCCCTGTGAGAGTTGTGGACTAGTCTTGGGAAACATTTTCCACGTGATGGAGCTGCAGGGAACACACCACGTACAGATACTGTTGAGGTGTGGGGCATGTGCAAAACGGTTTTATTTCACTGTAAAATTTCACCAGCAACATGTGAGAGAGAACACTTTCATTAGAGGTGTGGACAGGATCTCCCTTGCAAACAGCTGCAATTTCACTGTGTCCCAGAATCGTTTCTCATGCGTAGAGCTTGGGCAGGGTGTCCTTACTGAATCAGGACATCTCCACCTAAAGGGCAGGGACAGTCCAAATGCTATTTTGACACAGGGGATGACATTTCAAAGGACAAAAAATTATTACACCAGAAAAGAATGTAAGAAAAACATTACCTGCACCCACACTTTTATTCAGGAAAAAGATTTCAATGCTGGAAGTCAATGTTTTGTGTGCTCTGAATGTGGGAAATATTTTACCAAATTTTGTAGCTTGTATTATCTACAGCAAAGTCACACTGCAGAAAGGCCTTATCAGTGCAGTGAATATGGGAAAGCTTTTAGCAATAGTAACAGCCTAGGTGATCATGAAGCTTTGCACACTAATGAAAGGCCTTATGAGCGTAGTGATTGTGGAAAATCTTTTACCAATAGCAGTGCCCTCCATTATGATCAGAGAGTTCTCACAGCAGAAAGGCCTTATGAGTACAATGAGAGGGGGAAATCTTTTACCAGGAGCAATAACCTTCGTTGTCATCAGAACATTCACACTGGAGAAAAGCCTTATATATGTAGTGAATGTGGGAAAGCTTACACCAATAGCACTAAACTTTCTCGTCATCAGAGAGTGCACACTGGAGAGAGACCTTATCACTGCAGTGAATGTGGGAAATCTTTTATCACCAGCAGAAAACTTGGTCGTCATCAGATACTTCATACAGGAGAAAAGCCGTATAAATGCAGTGAATGTGGGAAATCTTTTGCCATTAAGTTTTTCCTTCACAGTCACCAGAGAGTTCACACAGGAGAAAAGCCTTATAAATGCAGTGAATGTGGGAAATCTTTTGCCACTAAGACCCACCTTCACAGTCATCAGAGAGTTCACACAGGAGAAAAGCCTTATAAATGCAGTGAATGTGGGAAATCTTTTGCCACTAAGGCCCACCTTCACAGACATCAGAGACGTCACACTGGAGAAAAGCCTTTTAAATGCACTGAATGTGGGAAGTCTTTTACCACTAAGTTTCAACTTCATTGTCATCAGAGAGTTCACACAGGAGAAAAGCCTTATAAATGCACTGAATGTGGGAAATCTTATACCACTAAGACTGACCTTTGTCGTCATCAGAGAGTTCATACAGGAGAAAAGCCTTATAAATGCAGTGAATGTGGGAAATCTTTTACCACTAAGGACCAGCTTCGCCCTCATCAGAGAGTTCACACTGGAGAAAAGCGTTATCACTGTAGTGAATGTGGAAAGTCTTTTATCACCAGCAGTAATCTTCTTCGTCATCAGAGAGTTCATACAGGAGAAAAGCCTTATAAATGCAGTGAATGTGGGAAATCTTTTACCACTAAGTTCCACCTTCATAGTCATCAGAGAGTTCACTCTGGAGAAAACCCTTATTAATGTAGTGAATGTGGGAAATATTGTTCAGGTCGCTATGGTCTCCAATATCATCTAAGTTCATACAAGAGAAAAGCCTTATCAATGCAGTGACTTTGGGAAATTTTATACCAGTAGCACCAACCTTTGCTGTCATCAGAGAGTTCATACAGGAGAAATTGCTTATAAATGCAGTGAATGTGACAGTCTTTTACAACTGACTCTCACCCTCATTGTCATCAGAGAGTTCACACAAGAGAAAGTCCTAATGAGTGTAATTAATATGAGATATCTTTCTGTCCAATTTGTAAATTCGCTTTGCACAAAAGAGTTCAAATGTGAAAAGTTTCTCAGATGTGTTGAAAATGTAGTTTCTTAGGACTTAACAATTGTATAAGAAAATATGTGAAGTCTCGTTAGTCTGAATTTTAGTTCATACATTTAATCACCTACATCATGTAACGTACCCGCAACTATTTTTGCCATTCTGTTTTCTTGTTTGTATGTTGTAACCGTATGTATCTATGTTGGACTGTTAAACATACAGAGCTGTCTTGCCAGGTCTGTGTGATTGCATATTTATGTTGCTGAAGGTATTTCACCTGAACCACTTATAAAGGCCCCTACAGATGGCCTCAATCACCATCCTTATGGGCCCAGGGAAGCTAACTCTGTTGTCTAATTTGTTGAAGAAAATGAGGAATACCTGGGCCCTTAGTGTTACTTGTTTCTCTGTCATGATTTGCCACATAAGACTGATTACTGTTGGCCCCAGTAAACATAATCTTGCAGAGGACCTGCCATTTTCAGGGACAGTCTTTCCGTAAATGCCATTGATGAACTTATTGAGTGCCTAAGTAACCAATGAAAGAAATGCCATTCTCACGGCTCTTTCTTTGCAAAATAATGAAGGCTTTTCCCTAAGACTTCTTTAATGTTGGGTGTTCAATTGACTCCATAGGTTAGTTTATAAGGAGATATGGGCTCTCCAAGCATGATGATGTGAAAAACTTATATGGGGTCTCAAACATTTTTGCCTTTGGGGGAATACTATGGTGCAGAAATTAGCTCAGCAGTTTTTTGCAAATTTACATTGCTGCCCATAATTTCCCAGGAAACACTGTAGTCTCTCTAGTCCTCATGTGAAGCTGGATGCATTGAGACACAGAGACCACTCTGAAGAGCGTGTAGCTGTGAGAACCTCAAGTATGTTTTCTAGCAGCTTGAATGCTTTTCTTGTTTTCAAGGAATGCTAAGACATTTGAAGGGAACCTCCTGTCCAGGTCTTGCAGAGGGCCATGTGCCATAATGCCTACAATTGCATGGGTGATAGGCACTGGTTTCAGGACCATTGCAGTGACCTAATTCCTGTTGGACCAGACTGCAGCCCATTAGATGGAATGGTCTTCATCTAAACCTCCACCAAGAAGTTTTTTTGAGGAAAAGACTATAGGAGCCATGTGTACACAGATCTGAGGGACATCTGGGTATGTTTATCTTCTGTGAAGCAGTCTTTGTCCTTGATTATAATCAAGATGTTTTGTGTCTTCCTGTAGCTTCTCAGATGTTCCCATCAGAGCCATTGGTGCTCTGACAGCAAAACTAAGAGGAAAACAAAGGGTGTCTTGAATTCAGGGATGTGGCTTCCGTGAGCCAGCCAGCATTTTTGGTTTGGTTCTGTGGTCGGCAAACTGCGGCTCTTTGGCCCCTTGAGTGTGACTGTTCCGCAAAATACCATGTACGGGCGTGCGTGTACAGTGCGATTGAAACTTTGCGGCCCATGCACGGAAGACAGCTTTTGGCCTGGGCGAGTCTGTTTTGAAGAAGTACTGTTGATATTTGGCTCTGTTGACTACTGGGTTTGCCGACCACTGGTTTGTGTGAAAGTACTTCGTTGTTTGTTGCATTTTCTGTCACTGAAATGAGACTTGCCCAGAAGGCATAAGAATGTGGATTGAATATAGAGTTGAAAAACCTGTTGGTACACAATAGGTGAATGTACATTTCTTTTTATCTTTAGCCATTTTATAACAGCGGTAATGCGTAAATTATATGTGTTAAGGATACTGTTTTATAAATCTTGACATGTGCGTGAAACTGAAACCATCATCTACTTATATAAAAACCATGGGTGGTGTTTATCATGACCATCAGAATCCCGACCAAGCAGAAGGAAGTCAGTCCTGCAGGGGTTGTCTTAGCAATGGCTGCTCCCTCCCCCCAGCTGTTTCCCAGAGCTGTTTCCGGTGAGGGCGGGGTCTGAGGCAGGAACCCGCCCACGGAGCATGGACCCACTAAATCCTGGGTCGCTTTGCCAAGGGCTGCGCCCTCCTGAAGCTGTTTGGGTGCAACATCAAGCCAGAAGCTTGACCAAGCGGAAGGAAGTTAGTCCTGCAGGGGTTGTTTTGGCAACGGCTGCGCCCTCCTTCAAGCTGTTTCCTGGAGCTATTTCCAGTGAGGGCGGTGTTTGAGGCAGGAACCCGCCCTCGGAGCGTGGACCCACTGAATCCTGGGTCGTTTTGCCAAGGTCTGCACCCTTGCCAGCTGTTTCCCGTGTGGCCTGAGGGAAGAACCCACCCTCAGAGCACCAGGAGCACCCAGAAGCAGTCAGTCCTGGATTGCTGAAGTGGAGACCACAGCATGGTAGAACTCTGGGTCTGGCTTAATCGGGGGTATGACTGACCTTCAAACCAGACCCTGACAGTAGAAAGGAGGGAGCCCCCATTCCTCACAGAATCCGCTCTTGGATAGCTTGCTGTCAGTGGCCTGCCAGCCATGAAGCCCGTTCTCCTGCATCCCAGACCTTGACAGGAGAGAGGAGGGAGCCACTTTCCTCATGGAATTGACAGGTGGCCAGTTTGCTAATTAATTCCCTTTTTTAAAAATATATATTTTATTGATTTTTTTACAGAGAGGATGGGAGAGGGATAGAGAGTTAGAAACTTTGATGAGAGAAAAACATCGATCAGTTGCCTCCTGCACACTCCCCACTGGGAATGTACCCGCAACCAAGGTACATGCCCTTGACCGGAATGGAACCCTGGACCCTTGAGTCCGTAGGCCGATGCTCTATCCACTGAGCCAAACCGGTTAGTGCAATTAATTCCCTTTTAATGTGCATGAATTTCGTGCACTGGGCCACTAGTTCTACTCATAATACTGATCATATCTATGACTGTGTAGTTGTTTCATGACCTCGTTTAATCTGTCCCTGTTCTTCACAGCTTTCCTGGTAACCAGGAATTTACATTCCATTTTAGTACTTATCTTCGCTTCTTCTAAGTATTTTCCTGCTTTAATTTATATTTCATAAATTCTTTGACATTTATTAAAGATACATTAGTAAGTCATCTTTTTTATAAATATTCTTGTTGTTGTTGTTGTTGTTATTCCTCACCCGAGGATATTTCTTCATTGATTTTTTTGGAGAGTGGAAGAGAGAGGGAAAGACAGAAACATCGATGTGAAAGAAACACATCTATTGGTTGCCTCCTGCATGAGCCTTGACTAGAGCCCGGGCTGGGAAGGCGTCTTGAACCAAGGTACATGCCTTTGACTAGAATCGAATCTGGACCCTTCGGTCTGCAGGCCTATGCTCTATCCAGAGACAAACGGACTAGGGCCCTCGTAGATATTCTTATCTTTGAATATATCACCATCATGTGTCCATTTTAATAAATATTTGGTTATTTCTAATAAAGCTGGTACAAACATTTTTGTATAATTCTTCATATGGATATAAGTGTTATTTACCTTTGTCAGTCGGACATCTTCCCAGGGCTTCAGGGTGCAAAAGGCCACAACCCAGGCTGTAGGATGCCCCCTGTGTGCTGGAATGTTGTGGACCAGGCCTGTAGTTTAAAGATATTCTGTAATTTTGTGATTCTACCTCACTGTTGTTTGATTGTATTTTTTGTAAGAATTTTTGGTGAGCCTTTTCTCAAAAGTCTTATGTGGTTTGTTTCTTTTTTTGTATTAGAATAATACTTGTTAATATTTTTTAAATAAATATTTTAATTGATTTTAACAAACATTTTCATTGCTTTCATAGAACAAGGGGGAGGGAGCAAGAGATAGGAACACGATTGTTGAGAAGACAGCTGTCATGGCTCAGTGGTTCCATATGGACCCATGAATGAGGAGGTCAGGGTTCCATTCACAGTCAGGGAGGATGCCTGCATCCTGGCTTCATCCCCAGTGTGGGGCATGCAGGAGGCAGCTGATCAATGATTCTCTCTCAGCATTGATTTTTCTCAGTCTCGGTCTCCTTGCAACTCCAGCCTCTCCCTGTTGAGACATTCTCAGGTAGGCACTTCTCACTCCCCTCATGCCCACAAGCACCTTTGTCTTTGGGTGCATTTTAATAAGAAATGGGACCTACAAGAAGCCACTGACTCTGCTGCAGGGAGGCAGGTGCTGTGGGCACTCAGGTGTCATTGTGGTGGGCCCCACCTGGGAATGTCCAGCAGACTCACTAGAGCTCCCTGAGTCTCAGGTGGCTGAATGTGACATGCAGATGATTGATGGCGCTTACTCTGGCCTTCCCAGATCAATACAAGGAACAAGGTGAGTACTTGTTGCCAGGATTCCAGGGTTAGATTTTTGAGCATTTTCTCTCTTAATTCTCACAACAACCTGGACAACTAGAAACTCATATCATATTGCTGAAAAACATCAGTATCTGAGAAATGAAGTCAGCTCTCCAAATTTACACCACAGACAAGTGTCAGATTCAAGGGCTGGTTTTTTTTACAGAGAGGAAGGAAGAGGGATAGAGAGTTAGAAATATCGATGAGATAGAAACATCGATCAGCTGCCTCCTGCACACCTCCCACTGGGGATGTGCCCACGACCAAGGTACATGCCCTTGACCGGAATCGAACCTGGGACCCTTCAGTCCACAGGCCGCTGCTCTATCCACTGAGCCAAACCAGTTAGGGCAGGGCTGGATTTTTAACCATTATTTTCTGCAGCATCAGACACAGTCTCTACCAATGATGTGCAGCCCTCACTGGAGCAGGTATAGTATGAGTACCACAGTGGTTCAGCTGCAGCTCCTATTTCCATGGTTTCAGTTATGCCTTTCCAACCATTCCCTTTACATCTCAGATTACTAACCCTTGGCCTCCCCGTGTTCAGGGGAACGCCATCATTTCTCAGCTGCAGTGGTTTCTCCAGGGGAACCTTCTTTCAGAGTGATCTGCTGTTTGTCTGCCTCCCCTTTGATCCCGGAACAGAGTTTGACCCACATGAGACCTGGGTAATTGGGCTGGTCTCTGTACCTTCACCCACATGTTGGGTGTCATGCTGTGATCCCATCCACTGCGATGATTTTCTTGCCTCAGTTTGACCCTTCAAAGATGCTCCTATGTGGCACTGACATTCACCCTGCAGGAGTGGATACAATTGGACATGAATTTGAGGACCTAATATTTGGAAGTGATGCTGGAGTCCTACGTGAACCTGGTCTCATTGGACAGGTGCTCACCTCTTATTCATGCATAAGATCTACTGCCCATGTGATTCTGTCTTCAAAATTTCTACTGGCTGAATGAGACAATGGCTCTCACCATGTTTTCCCTGTAGCCTACGTCATGTTCTGGACTCAAGACCTCCTTCCCAGTCTCCTGTGTCTGTACCATGCATCTTGGGTTAGAACAGAGTCCTGAGTAAATGTCATCACCGCAGTGCATAGCATACTGGGGCACAACTGAGGTCCTCACTGTGGTTTCCCTGACCATCTATCCTAACTGACTCCACACATAACATTTTCTGACTATTGGTGAAGGTGGCTTTTCAGATGATGGCATTTGCCATTTTGAGCAATTACTCCGTTTTTCTGAGTCATTTCCATGGATGTGGAGGTACACATGTTAATAACTTTTTGGTTGTATTTCTCCTTTTAATCTATATTATATCAACTTAATTACTACGCCATCCAAAGAGCCTACAAAAGTAGAAGGAAAAATTATATTGCCTCTACAATATCGTTTTCCTCATTTTTACCTACTTAACTCCTCAGAATAAAGAAATACTGTTCAGGTTTGACCAGTGATGCAGGCTGTGAAAGAATTCAGAGCTAAAAGAAGACATGAATAGAAGTTTCTTTTACTTTCCAAGAGAAGAACGGGCCAGGTATTGCTAGTCAATACAGGGCAGGGATAAAGGGTGGCTTCTGCTTTTCAGCAGTGTCTGTTGTTAAGGGACAAGGAATAGAGGGGCCTGGGGCTGCACTGATGTTGAGTAAATATGAGGGGCTGTCTTTAAAAGTTACAGTTAGTTTCCATTCCTGGAGGCAGTCTGGCAGATGTATAGGGAGGTGTCTTACTGAGTATTTTTCCCAAGCCTATAAAATATGACTAGAGAAAAACTTATGAAGAGTTCAAAAGAGGCTTATTTGAAGGAGTGGAGGGAAGGAAACTTTCTACTAACTGGAGACTCCTTGGTGCGAATTATCTCTGAGGTGTGACAACAGCAGGGAGGAGGGGTAGCTAGAATGTAGCCTTGTAAGTAACATGATGTTCAGCGGTTTGAATAGAGGAGTTGTTGAAGTAGATGAACCAACAATCTTGGGTTTTAATTAGCAGGTGCTTCTCATAAATTGTGGAAGGCCAAAGTAAAGAAAAAGAAAGACCTTTTTCTTGTCCTTAAAAATACCTCCACCATAATTAGAAACTAAGGCTTTAGTGACCTGAAGAGTGAATACTTCTAGGAGACCAAATAAAGGGACACCAGCAATATGGGGGCATTCTGTTAAGGAAGATGTGAAAAATCCAGCAGGCAGTATAAACCACGCATTGAATTTTCTCCTCAAGCCACAGGTTCTAACTCCGAAGTATGGACAAAAAAGGTTCCATATACTAAACCTAGCATGCTCAGGGAGCCTGGGATGGCATGGTGAATCTTATAAACTGAGAAGCCAAAAGTAACCATATAAGATAGTTTTAAGTTAAAACTTTCTAAGTAAAAGTGAGTCACAGGGGTAGTTATATCCTAGCATTGTTTTTGGCTTTTTTTGTTTGTTTTGTTTTTTGTTTATTGTTGCATAGGTCAATTTTTACCTTATTGAGCCTATGTATTGTGTTTTTGCATCTGGGATAACATACCCTTGGATTTTCAGGGAAATTTCCATTTTACAGAATCCTTAGGGCAGCGTCTCCCAGTATAGAAGACCACACAGCCCCAATTATTATTGTTATTGTGTTAAATATTAAGTGTTAACTACTCTATAACATTTAAAAAGAAGTTTGTGTCTATTTATTTTTACTTTTTATCCAATCCCAGAGATTTCCCTCCTTAACTCTCCCCCCTAATTTATCACCAGTGAATTTAATGTAACCCCATTATGTCTTCTCCTTTAAGTCTAATGTATAAAAAGGTGCAAAATTTCCATTCTCCCACCTCAATGTGTGTGTGTGTGTGTTTTGATTCTGTTTGTTTGTTTGTTTCTTTGCTTGCTTCCTGGCAATGTCACAGGCTTGGGTCAAATAAACTGAGAAAAATTCTCCACAGGTATGGACATTTCTTACAACAAAACCAAAAA
>NW_005353454.1:0-831 GCF_000412655.1 Myotis brandtii
TCACTACATATTTTCTGTTTTTAGAAAAGATAGGGTGATTTTTTTTCCATTTAAAATGTTGTTATGGTAATGTGGGCTGGACTTACTATTTTTAAGTGATTAATAACAATATTGCTGAAGTTTTAAAGCTTTAATTTCTAGTACAGTGACTATTGATAAATATACCCTCATACACAGAGCCTCTGGGGAGTCCTCAGAAATTTGAAGCCTGGAAAGGGTCTGAGGATGCTGGCAGAGGCCTAGCCCTGGCCGCGGCCTAAAAGCCGGGAGGTGCGACGTGCAGACGCTGAGGGCAGCTTTGAACTTGGAGCTGGGTGCAAGGCTTTGAGGGCTCTGCCACACCAGGCCCTCGGAGCTCTGGGCAAATCGCTTCCTTTCTCTGGACCTGGTCCCCTCCTCCGCCCAGGGGCGCTGATTCCAACGCAGACCCCACAGGATCCAGGGCGAGGCCGAGTGTGGGGCGGAGGGAGCGGCTTGGAAGCTGTAAGCTCTGTGCCACTAACGACTCTGTGCCTTTCACGTTGGTCTTCCTGCGTCCGGGTTCTCAGCAGCCTGGCAGCAAGGAGGACCCCCTCTGCCAGCACCTGCTACTGAAGGCTTCCGTGTCATTCCTTCTTCGCCGACTCCATCCACACCTTTGGGGACCCCTGGACCTGCTGGGCTTGGACCCCAGCAATTGATAAATATACCCTCATACACTGAGCCTCAGAAATTTGAAGCCTGGAAAGGGTCTGAGGATGCTGGCCGAGGCCCAGCCCTGGCCGCGGCCTAAAAGCCGGGAGGTGCGACATGCGGCTTTGAACTTGGAGCTGGGTGCAAGGCTTTGAGGGC
>NW_005353455.1:0-723 GCF_000412655.1 Myotis brandtii
CACCTGTCAGAATGGCTATCATTCACAAATCAACAAACGACAAGTTCTGGAGAGGATGCAAAGAAAAGGAAACACTCATGCACTGCTGGTGGGAATGCAGACTGGTGCAGCCACTATGGAAGACAGTATGGAGTTTCCTCAAAAAGTTAAAAATGGAACTCCCATTTGACCCAGTGATCCCACTTCTAGGAATATATCCCAAGAAACCCGAAACACCAATCAGAAAGGATATATGCACCCCTATGTTCATAGCAGCACAATTGGTGAGGATGGGACGGCCCCGGTGAGGTTGGGACACCCCCGGAGAGGTCGAGACAGCCCTGGTGAGGTCGACACTGCCCCGTGAGGTTGAAACGGCCCCGGTGAGTTCGGGACGGCCCCGGTGAGGCTGCGACGGCCCCGGTGAAGTCAGGACGGCCCCGGTGAGGTTGGGACGGCCCTGTTGAGGTGGAGATGGCCCCAATGAGTTTGAAACAGATAATAAAGACCAATATAAACTGATGAACAAAAATAGATGCATAGGCAGAGTAGCGTTGAACAGACTGTCAAACTACAGTGGGAAGCCTGGGGAGGGTTTGGGGGGGGGAGTTAAGAGATCAACCGAAGGACTTGTATGCATGCATATAAGCATAACCAATGGACACAAGACACCACTAGGGGGGGGAGGCTGGGGGAATGTCAAAGGGAAAAAAAAGAGGAGACATATGTAATACTCTTTGTAAT
>NW_005353456.1:0-507 GCF_000412655.1 Myotis brandtii
ATATGTATTTGTTGTCACTTTCTTGTTCATAATTTTTTATCTTTACTTTCTCTTCTTCTTCTTCTTAGAGAATACCCTTCGGCATTTCATATAATACTGGTTTGGTGGTGATGAACTCCTTTAGCTTTTTCTTATCTGTGAAGCTCTTTATCTGACCTTCAGTTCTAAATGATAGCTTTGCTGGGTGGAGTAATCTTGGTTGTAGGAGGTTGCTATTCATTACTTTGAGTATTTCTTGCCACTCCCTTCTGGCCTGCATAGTTTCTGTTGAGAAATCAGCTGACAGTCATATGGGTACTCCCTTGTAGGTAACTAACTGTTTTTCTCTTGCTGCTTTTAAGATTCTCTCTTTGTCTTTTGCTCTTGGCATTTTAATTATGATGTGTCTTGGTGTGTCTCTTTGAGTTCATCTTGATTAGGACTCTCTGAGTGACTGAACTTGTATTTCTATTTCTTTCACCAGGCAGGGAACATTTTCTGTCATTATTTCTTCAAATAGGTTTTCAA
>NW_005353457.1:0-1676 GCF_000412655.1 Myotis brandtii
ATTGTTCAGAGGCTGCTGCTACTCACTAGTTGTTGTTGTTTTTTTCCAGACAATGATTTGATAACATTGACAACTGAGAGTTTAAAAAGGTAGCACATTTGTCGCTTATTGGACTCATTTCCATTCCCAGTTTACGAAGAGACTGCTTTCACATATTAGTGTAAGTAATTTTTAAAGTCTTACTATAGCATCTATGTCTCTGATGCTCTCTTGACTCTTTCCCATGCTTTCGTCTCTTTGTCCTTCATTCTGGGCATTTCTGACTGACCTGCCTTCCATTTACTGTGAAAGCAGTGGATTCCCCGAGCTCATTTTCCCTCGGCTCCAAAGTAAACTCACTGTATGCATAGGCCCACCTTGGCCTCTATCTGTTGTACCCATTGCGAACTGATGCAACATTATGTTCATGCTGCTGGTTGTGTATGAGTAATAAAGTACTTTATCTCTGACCCAAGAATCTTATGTCTTCTGCCAACATCCACCAAATGGTAACAGGCTCAATTGTTAGCTTTTGTAGAGTAAAATCTCAGGTCCTGGAATAATATACCACGCTAATGGGTAGGTCTGGGAAACAAGGGATTTGGTTGGAAAGTCTGTAAGGAGGATTCTCTGAAAGGTCAGAGGCCTCTGGGGGACCTTTCTGAAGGCAGCAGACCCTGCCTTGACTTTTCCAAACAAGTCTGAGCCCACCTCAGGAGAGGGGGTTTACTAGAATCTTTATGTTTAGATTTCAAAACATCCTTGTTTGAAAGACACTGTGGATGCAGGTGTTCTCTCAAGGATGCTTACCCTACTGATAGTATCTAATAGTTAATTTTAGTTCAAGCTGTTGTTACAATAGAAGCCTAAGGAGGAAGGCGAACAGGGCTGTTTGGTGTCTATAGCCAAGTAGTCCCTTAGCGTCTCTTTCACAGAAACATGTGTCAGAGTCATCATTCATCCATCTTCAGGGTCTGCTGGTCAGCCCCGGAAGGTAGGAAGAATTAACATCATTAAAATGTCCACATTACCCAAAGCAACCTTTAGATTTGATGCACTTTCTATCAAAATACCAATGGCATATTTCACAGAACTAGACTAATCCAAAAATTTATATGGAGCCACAAAAGACCCTGAATAGCCACATCAATCTTGAGAAAGAACAAAGTTGGAGGCATCATGCTACTTGATATCAACCTGTACTACAGGCTATAGTAATCCAAATAGCATGATACTGGCATAAAAACAGACATATGGATCAAAGGAACAAAATAGAGATCCCTGAAATAAACACACCCCTCTATGAGCAATTCATATTTGACAAGGAGGCAAGAACATACAATGGTGTAAAGACAGTCTATTCAATAAATGGAGTTGGGACATTGGACAGATACACACACACACACAAAAGAGAAACTAGACCACTTTCTTACACCACATACAAAAAATGGATTAAAGATTTAAATACAAGACTTGAAACAATAAAACGCCTAGAAGAAAACATAGGCAGTTAAATCTCTGACATTTCTCTTAGTGAGATTTTTTCCCCTGATATATATCTTCCTTGGGCAAGAGAAACAAAAGAAAAAAAATAAACCAATGGAACTATATCAAATGCTATAAAAAGTTTGTGTATAGCAAAGAAAACCATCGACAAAATGAAAAGACAAACAAACTAAATTGAAACAGACTCATAG
>NW_005353458.1:0-811 GCF_000412655.1 Myotis brandtii
CATACCTATAAACAGTAAAAATATTTAGATATGTAGATTGGAGAAGCAGCAACAGAGAAAAAATATCATGTAGATTGGTGTAGTGCTGTCACATCTATTTGTAAATGCTCTGGAAATACTAGATATGAGATTGAAACTCAGACAAATAAGTGCTAATGTTGCTTTGCTCTATTGCTGGAAATATACAGAAGATTTAAACCAAAGGAATAGATGTATTTTACTACCTTGTTATCCTCCACTCCACTTGGCTTTGTGTTGGAAGAAAGGTTTTGTTGTTAAGAGGCCAAAGCAGAGGCACAGAGTCCCAGACAACTTTTTACATGGCTTGCTGAAAGCAGACTGGTGCTTAAGATGCTCAGCTCCTCTGCCAGACTACCAAAAATTTGGGTTCCAGATCCACCAATTAATAGCTGCTGATATGAGCAAGCTATTTAGCTTTTCTAAGTTTTATCTTAAAATGAGAACCTACTTATCACATAAGTGTTTAATATGACTAGCATGTGGCTAAGCATCAAAAATGTTAGCTATGAGCTCTAGCTGGATAGCTCAGTTGGTTAGAGCATCGTCCAGATATGCCAAGGTTTCAGGTTCAATCTCCAGTCAGGGCACATACAAGAAGCAACTAATGAATGCATAGATAAGTGGATCAACACATATCTCTCTCTCCCCCTCCCTCCCTCTGTCTCTGTCTCTATAATATTGATTTCTTATGGCTGTGTGTGTGTGTGTGTGTGTGTGTGTTTTAAAATTCAGCAGCAGAGTGTAAAGGAAGAGGTATAAAAATGCCTTCTTTTGTTTTTGTTTTTTAAAT
>NW_005353459.1:0-508 GCF_000412655.1 Myotis brandtii
GTTCATGAATTCCTGTATTTGCCAGATTGCCTGGTCCTTCTAATGGGCAGAGACCTTTTAGCCAAAACGGGAGCAGAAACCACTTTTGCTCCAGATGGCTCAGCACAGCCTTGCCTAGGTGAAGAGACCTCCCCAATGATCCTGTCCTTAGCAGTGCCGAGGGAGGAAGAATGGAGACTTTATACCCCCCAGTCAAAGGCCTCCACATCTGTTCTTGTCAGGCCCCCATCAGGGGACTTGGGCAGTGTTCCTGTTATCTGCTCAAGATCCCAAGACTGTGAAAGTACTTGTTCACTGAAAGGGTGTAGGTGCAGATGTTTGTTTGCTTTTTAATATGGAAACACACTCAAACAAAGGGGCTTTTCGGAGAGGTCAGGGAGTCTGATTGCAGGGCATGTTTCCCTGGGCCAGTGTAAGGGCTGCTGGCCCCCACCATGCCACCGTCGCTGGCTGGAGGCAAGCGCTTTTTTTCCAGTGGGAACAGAGAGAAAAGGACTGCCAGACGAAA
>NW_005353460.1:0-36993 GCF_000412655.1 Myotis brandtii
AACAAATTGATGAGCTCCTTTGGTGTTGTGTACAGTTTATCATAGGAGGAAATAAATTTTAACACAAATATTCTTACATACAATTGCTTGTACCACATGCTAATTTTATGGGAAAAACAGGGATGTCGATTGGACCCAGAAGATGCTTTCATCAGCTTTGTCACTAAATACAGGGTGGGTACAATCATGCCTCACCCAGCAGGGGCCCTGGACTCAGGCCAGAAATCACCTAACAAGTGCCAATGCTGGCTGAAAGGGTATAATCAACATTAATCCTTGAATATTACTTACAGAGTTTATGAGGAAGAAAATGTAATTAATCTACACAAAAAGAAAAAAAATCCCATTTCTCAACTGAGGAGGAAAACTCCTTTGAGCATAAACAGATTGCACTATTTATACATGAAATATTTTCTGCATCTATAAACTTACCATGCTCAAGTATTCTAATTAATCGTGGTGGTTGCCAGGGAAACCAAACTAACTCAATTATAGGTCTGCAGGAAGGTGCAGCATATTTATGACTATGAGGCAGGTACTTTTCTGTGCAAAACTAAAACTGAGCAGATGCCCAAATAATTTAAATGTTCTAGAGAACACAGTGCTATCTGAATGGATTTCCTTAAAGAATGTCTTGATTTTCTTTCTTGATAACAACTTGGTTTGGTGACATGGACCATGAATGTGATAGAGTAAGAAGAGGTAAGTAGGAACATGATCAGCAATAAAACCATAGGGAATGACTGAATTAGGAGACCATGATTCCAATGAAAAGATAGTCTTAATTCCATATACCATTTGTGTTTTGCTATCTTCTTATCTAAATACCTGTAGTCTAAATAATACAAGAATTAAAGGGAAAGCAGCTGGCAGTGAAAAAATGATTTTAAAATACCATAGAACTAACCTGGCCAGTGTGGCTCAGTTGGTTGAGTATCATCTCATGCACACAAGGCTTGCTGGTTTAACTCCCAGTTAGGGCACATGCCTGGGTTGTAGGCTCCATCCCGGGAGGGGGCCTGCAAGAGGCAACCAATCAATGTTTCCCTCTCACATGGATGTTTTTCTCTCTCCTTCTGCCTTCCTAAGAATCAATAAAAAATATTTAAAAAAAACAATCACAGAACCAGTAAGTTTAGCTAAAGTAATTATTAGAGAAAAATTGTGAGACATTAATGGCGTTTGGCCAGAGGATCCAGGAATGTCCAGTTTCACTTCTAACAACCTGTTTTTTCATGAAGATCTTAAAAAGGTGTATACAAAGAACTAGGAGAAAAATAAAATAAATGGAGGGGGAGGGTCAAGTTTAATCAGGTTTGAGGAAGTTTCTAACATGCCATAATACTCATAAAGTTGTTATAATAATTATTAAAGCCTATTGTTTTATTTTTATAACTCAGATATACCTAGTATTTCCTCATTACATAATACAAATCTATAATTAGAGTTTTAAAAATATCTGAAAGTTATAGAATCATTGACCAGAAATATCTTAATCTT
This sequence comes from Myotis brandtii, assembly GCF_000412655.1. Taxonomy (NCBI): domain Eukaryota; kingdom Metazoa; phylum Chordata; class Mammalia; order Chiroptera; family Vespertilionidae; genus Myotis; species Myotis brandtii. Next base: position 1,501 of record NW_005353460.1, read on the forward strand.
ATTTGTCATGTAAACAAAATATTATGCTTTTCTGGGTCCCAGACTGGACTATCCATCCATCCATCCATCCATCCATCCATCCAATTATTTATTCAATTAAAAATTATTGAGCTACTACTTGGCTCTATGCTAGATCTTGGGTATACAACGATGAGTAAAATTTCTACTCTTTGTGAATTTATAATGACTAGGGAGACAAATCATAAACTGATCATTATAGAAACAAATATTTAATAAATTATAACTTTGTAAATTCTTCAGAAAGAGTGAGCGGAGCTGAAAGCTCAATATACTAGTCTATCTTCATAAAAAATCCACACTCGGGGTGAATTGCCACTTTTATTATTAATTTCATTATCTATAGTAATACTCCTTATTTTAAAGTCTACTTTTTAAAAATTATTGATCTGCTCTAGGGATATTTTGGTTACTGTTACAATCTTTCTGTATTTTTTAAATTTCAGGCGTGTCTCAGATAAGTAGCATATGATTGAATATATTTTAAAATCTAATTAGGTAAGCCTAGTCTTTTTAATTGGAGTATTTATTCTATTTAATTTTCATGTAATTACTGATGTACTTGGTTTTAAGTCTGCCTACTATTTGCTTTCTTTTTATCTGACCTAACCTATTCCTGTTTCTCTGCCCACATTTTTTGGATCAATTAGTATACTTTTTATCATTCAATTTTCCCACTTTATTAGTTTGTAAGTTATACTTTTTCAATTTCTCATTTTGAGTTATTTTAGAGAAGATAAAATGAATGCATGACTTATGAAATCTGGTATAAATTGAAATAGTTACCATTTTTCAAACAAATGCAGGGAACCTAAGTACACTTAATTCCCTTTACTCATTTTACTTTTTGTGCAATTTTGACATGTTTTGTATTCCACCTAAATTCTACCCCTAAAGACTGATTTCACATAACCAGTATTAATGTATGTTTATATACATATTTACTTCTACATTTACTCATCATTTCCCCTGTATTTTCATGTTCCCCTCTGGGACTATTTTCCTCATGCCTGAATTACTCATTTAATAGTTCTTTTCATGCAATTCTACTGGTGAAAAATATCACTTGTTTAAGTTTTTGGTTGTTTGAAAACATTTTTTAGCATTAATTCCTGAAGTATACTTTTATATTTTTACTCTATGTAGAATTCTATATTTGGCAGTTACCAACTCTTCCCCCCCCCCCATCCTTTTAAATAGTTTTAAACATTGCCTTGCTACTTTAATAGATACATGCCTCCTCCCCCCCTTGGGCTGCTTATAAATTTTTCCCTTCTGTTATTGATCCTCACAGGTTTTACCATAATATGTCTAGGTGTTTTTTTGTTTTGTTTTGGTAATTAACTTGCTTGGGGAGTTTAGAGACCATTTTGCTTTGGGGTCCTGATTTTTTAAAAATCAGTCTTGAAAAAAAATCTTGGTTGATATATTGCTTTCTCCTTTCCTCTCTAATTGCACATATATCATAGCTTTTGACTGTGTCCCATATGCCTCTTACATCCTTTAATTTTTTTTCTAGGTCCTTCTCTTGTTCTATCTTGAGTTCATTTCTCTTATGCTACATCTAATCTATTTTAAACACATTTTTTGAGTTCTATATTCTATTTTTTCAGATCTAGAATTTGCATTTGACTACTTTTATACATTTTCATTTTCTGGTGAAATTCTTCATCTTGTCCTCTAGTATCTTTAACATATTAATAAAAGTTATTTTATATCATATCTGATAACTATAAAATCTGGATCACATAAGAATCTGCTTCTATTGAATACTAGAGGCCCGGTACACAAATTTGTGCACGGGGTGGGGTCCCTCAGCCTGGCCTGCATCCTCTCACAATCCGGGACCCCTTGGGGGATGTCCAACTGTTGGTTTAGGCCGGATTCCCGCAGGTCATGCTCATCCCGGCCCACTACACCTGCCACCGCCCCTCAGTAGCACTGCTGTGGAGTCGGGAAAGGTTCCCACGACCGCAGCTGCACTCGCAAGCCGTAAGCCCGGCTTCTGGCTGAGTGGCACTTCCCCTGTGGGAGCACACTGACCATCAGGGAGCAGCTCCTGCATTAAGTGTCTGCCTCCTGGTGGTCAGTGCATGTCATAGTTACTGGTCAACTGGTTGTTTTTGTCAATCTGGTCATTCAGTTGTATATATATATTTTTTACCTTGTTTTTAGTCATTTCATTACCTTGTTTTCAGTCATTTCATACTTATGCCTGGCATATCTAATATTTTTTGACTGAGTTTCAGACATTATTATGAAAAATTATATAAACACCTTGAGACACTGGTTCCGGTTATTCTCCAGAGATTTACTTTTGCTTTGGGACAGGCAGAATTTAGGACTGTGCTGTTTCAAGATAAGGTTTTAAAATGTGTGATACTGATTCTATTTTTTGTTGTTCTTACTCTCAAAAGGTAGCCCTTCTGGGTTTTAACTAGCAGTCTGTGATGTTTACCAGGATCCCTACAACTTGGTGGGCCCTGAAATATATGTTTGTTATTCCATTCCCATGAGATTGTTGAAAGTTTTGCTAAATTTTCCATCAGCCACTGATTTCCACTTAGCTTCTTTGTCTTTTGTCCTGGATTCTTGATAAATGTCGGAAGAGACAAACATTTGTCTCAATAATCTTTTCTCTGGCATCCCAAGCCCTCAAGTCCTGGCTGCCATGGTAATGCCATCTTATCTTCAGACACAATTTTTAAAAATTGCCCAGCTTTTCTCATTAGATGAACAGTTGGTTTGCAACAAACTCCTCCACAACTATAATGGAACGTTCTTTATTACATTATTTTCATTTTCCTAAATTTCCTATTTATTTAAGTTTCATCAACAGGTCAAAACCATATATACACATATATAATAATCCCCCCCCCCAATTATGCTATTTCCTTTAAGAGAAGTCACAACTTGTGTTTTTTGTTTTCATCAAGATTCATCATTCATCCTTATGTTGGCAAAAATGTTTTTGTCAGTCTTTATTCAGTCCTACTAAGGTGGCTTTTCGATAATCTCCATAGTAAGCTGGTTCACTGAAATGAAAAATAATTTTGGTTCTGGCTTTTAGGTGGACATGTCTTATTCAAGTCATTGATAGCTATGTTTCTCTGGAGTCTTGAAGCTGCCTTTATCCTGGAACACACTCACTATGCTTCTTCTCTTACCCAAGCAGACTGCACACTGTGGAAGGCCATCCTCAACAAGCATGTGAACCCACCTGTTTGCAGGACAGCTTTTCTCTGTGTAGTTGCCTCAAAATACCCATATTTATAATAAATAATAAGTTTTAGCAACATCAGTGGTGCCTGACTCTCTGGATTCTCCAAAAGGGTTTAACTGGTGAATTATCTTCAAGGGAGAGATAAAAGTGAATTTTAGACATTGCCGGTAGGCTGTGATACGAAGGGAGTGCCTCTGAAAGGCTCCTCATGCCGCGAGTACTATCCAGAAAGGAGACTGGATTCTGTGCAGCCCGACTAACCTGCTTGACAGCATATCGCACAGAGCCTGTGACAGCACCACGGATTGGAAAATGGAATTGCAACTATCAGGCATCGAGTTATGTTTTAACATTTAGTTATAAAGGCCATGTCATGCCCTCAGAGATGCAGCAGGAGTATTAGGCCTGACATTTTGAATTTCAAATGCAAATTGGAAAATCCAACCCAAACCAGGAAAGGACAATGTGTGTAAATGGACTGAGTTCAGTATTCAGACTTGGCTCCTGGGTCAGGCTAATCAAGCCTCCCAAAGGCCCTTGTCTTACTCTATCACCCACATAACTGAAGAAAAAGTTCAGTTAATACATCTGAATAATATCTGAAGAGTACCACCTTAGTATCTTATTTGCCAAAGAGATTATTGATGTGTCCCATGATACAAGTAAATTACACCATACCAATTTAATTTATTCCACAACTAGATTATAGCACAGATTTCTTTCTTTCTTTTTTTTCATTACAGGTGTTCAAAATCTTCCTCACTGATGTACCGATAGTAAACAGATTTATATTTTCCACAGTCTTTACGTTAACTTGTTATGACAGTTTTCAGTGTAGTTAGTGACCTGCTTAAAAGCACATTTTGAGGAAGTAATAGGCTTAGGGCCTGTGTGTCTCACTTCCATTTCTCTGCCTTTGCTCCCACTATAGCACACTGTACGACTGCATGCCATGTACAAATCAGTAACAATGAAGAATGGAGAAAACACATAGTGCAGCAGAAACATGGGTCCATTCTTTTTCATTTAATAAGCACAACTGTGTGCATAGGATGTATGAATTGGCCAATAAATGCATGACTTACAATGGGCCACAAACCCTAGAAACTTGTTATGTTCTCAGTGCTTCAAAAACACAAATTTGATAAAGTTCTTTTCCTTTTTAAAACGCTTTCATGGCCCCTCATTGTCTAGAATAAAATCCAACTTCTGTAGCACAGCTTACAAATGCTTGCCCTACTTTTCTCCATTCTTGCAATTCCTTGCATGTTCCACGCTCTCTTCACATCTGGGTCTGTGACTTTGCTGCCTTCTCTATCTAGGAAACAGGCGATCCCAGTTCGATCCCTGTTTGAATCCCCCCCATCCTTTGCCTGGATAATTCCTTCTCATTTATCTGGTTTCAGCTGTTGCCCCTCCCTCTAAATTAGATCTGTGTCCCAGATCTAAATTAGATTTACTTTCTCCATGTTTTCAGGCACCCAGTACTTATTTTATTATAGGAGTCATAATAGGCTTTGGAATTGCCTATTTGTTCGTTTATATGACCCATCATTCTCTATGCACTATGTGTGTAGGATCTGTGTCTATCTTGTTCTTCATTTTATTTCTGGCATTTAGCACCCTGCCTGGCATAGAGCAAACAATCTATATATCTGAAGATGACTGAATAAAAAACACTCCACACTTTGAGAAAGGCCTTTAATAAGGCCAAAAAACTCCACAAGGACAAATGACATACTGATTTATTATCCTATGTGCCAGCCATTATATATATATATAATCTCTCATTTGTGCTATTTTTATAAAAAAAAGAAAAAAAGAAGATTTTGTGATAATCAGTGCCTCTCCCTACGTGTATAGATCCCTGCCCTGTTGAACTCAGGTGTGATCAAGTGAAATGGCAACAGAAATGACAAGTGTGACTTTCATGCAGTAGCTTTGTGAAGCAGGTCATGGTGGCTAGCTATGTAATTGATCATTGATATGTTTCTAATAGAAGGTTTTTTTCATCAAGGCCTCCAATACTGTGGAACATAGTCCCAGCTAACTTGAGCTGAGTGAGAAATAGAAATGTCTGTTATTATAAAACATGAGTATGATGTGAGGTAGAAATATTTGTTATTGTAAACCAATGTGATTTTTGTGTTACAACAGCATACTGTAGCCTATCCTGACTGATAGAGCTCCATTAAACCTTGCTCAAACAAAGGAGAGTTTAGTGAAAAATTCAATAAGAAATCTATCTTCGGCACAATATAGGTCAAACCAAGAACACTTAGATTTCATTGGAACAAAAAACTAAAAAGTCAGAAAGTGGTGCTATTTTACTCATATCTTAGAAGCTGCACAGTCTCTCATATTTCTGCTTCTCTCTGCTACCTGTTGTTTCCTCCTCCCTCAATAAACTTTTTTTATACTTACTAATCTTAAATATGACCCAAATGAGGAGTATCTCCAAACCTTATATCTATATGATCTTCTAGCTCAGAATCTACTACCAACTATCTCTTCTCTTAGAGTCTCCTGGTTATATTATATTTATGGTTTGAGTGCATCTTTTTGAACCAAGTCACAAGACAGATGCTACTGATTAGTCAATATCACTGGTTACTAGTCTAAAGCTTGGCTAATCAGTTGTGCCTCTGTGTGGATGTGTTGAGGAGGTGTGTGGTAGCTCAGCAACAAGCCATGTCCTACAGGGCTGTTTGGGACAGCACATACTAGGTGGCAGGGTTCAGTGTTTTTAAAAAGTATATAAAGTATGCCAATTCAGCCTGGTCGGCATGACTCAGTGGTTGAGGGTTGACCTGTGAACCAGGTGATCCCAGTTCGATCCCTGTAAGGCAGGGGTCCTCAAACTTTTTAAACAGGGGGCCAGTTCACTGTCCCTCAGACCGTTGGAGGGCCGGACTATAGTTTAAAAAACAAACTATGAACAAATTCCTATGCACACTGCACATATCTTACTTTGAAGTAAAAAAACAAAACTTCAAAAGAAAGGCTCTCCTAACTTCAAAAAAAAGGCCCTACTAACTGCAAAATGAAAAAAAAATAGACCTCCTAACTTCAAAAAAAAAAAAAAAATCCTAACTTGTTCTTACCTTGGTCCTCAGGCAGCAGCAGGCTCTGCACAGGCAAGCTCGTGATTCATCGGATCACACCCGAGACTGAGAGGAGGAGTCCACAGACCTAGAGAAAGAGGGGAGTCAGAGAGTGCAGCGCACATTCCACACATGCGCACTGCGGACCCGGGACGAGTTGGCTGCTAAGCAACAGGCAGCGGCGGCAAAAACACCCAGCGGGCCAGATAAATGTTTTCGGCGGGCCACATGTGTCCCCCGGGCCGTAGTTTGAGGACCCGTGCTGTAAGGGAACATGCCCAGGTTGCAGGAGTGATTCCCAGTTTGGGGCGTGCAGGAGGCAGCCAATCAATGATTCTCTCTCATCATTGATGTTTCTCTGTTTCTCTCTCTCTCTCTCTCTCTCTCTCTCTCTCTCTCTCTTTTCCTCTCTGAAATCAAAAATAAATTTTAAAAAATATGCCAATTTGCCACATTAATTTCATGAACAAAATATTATTACTATTTTTATTATTACCACATTTCAGATTATAAAACTAAAAGCAACAAGGTAACTTAGCTAAAATTGCATATTAGTAGTGAAGGGCAGAGTGTATTTACAATGTAAATCGTGATATGTTTAGTTGACCCCAAGTTTCATGTTCTGCAATATACTAAATCACCTCAAAGATTTGAACTGTCCCCATATAAGTGAAACAAGTATGAAAAACTATAGCAAAAATAAAATAAAATAAAAAACTATTTAAAGTTGTAACGCCCTAGCTGGTTTGGCTCAGTGGATAGAGTATGGGCCTGCAGACTGAAGGGTTCTGGGTTCGATTCCAGTCAAGGGCACATGCCTTGATTGTGGGCTTGATCCCCAGTAGGGGGCGTGCAGGAGGCAGCTGATCAATAATTCTCTGTCATAATTGGTGTTTCCTCCCTATCCCTTCCTCTCTGAAATAAAAAAAAAAAATATTTTTAAAAAAGGTGTAACAAATGGGGTTATTTTAAAGGAGAAGAGTGATATGGTTAATATATACTGAGGGAGAGGAAGGGTTTCAAAGCCCCAAAATGTTTTTCTTCCCAATTCACTTTTCCAATATTTTATTGTAAAAAAAGAAAAAAAAAAAACAGGTACAGAACTTTACAGTAAATAGCCATATAGCCAACAATTAGCTTCTAATATTTATATTTTGTTATAGTCTTGCTTTACCACGTATCTATCTATGTATTCATCCATCAATCCATCTTATTTTTGATTCACTTCTAAGTGAGTTGGTTGACCCCCTCTCTTCAAACATATTATTAGTTTGGTGGGGTCTGGCAAAAATATTTTCTTAAAACCATTCTAAGTCCTTGCTACTTAAAGTAATCCCCATGAACATGAGCAGCATTGGCATCACCTGGGACTTGGTTAGAAATGCAGAATCTTCGGCTCTGCTCTAGATCTACTAAGTCATAATCTGCATCTTACCAAGATGCCCAGGTGAATTGTGTGGGCAGTAAATATTGACAAAGACTGAGACAGATGATTCCAATGAACAATGAAGGTTAAGAAGTACTAAATTAAATAAGTAGTTTCATTATTTGTTTCTTCCACTTACCTACACTATCATCTTGGACAATTACCCATTTGAAACTCAGGGTTTTTATTTGTGGTAATGGAGAGAACAATAACTGCTTTGCGGAGTAGTTATAAGGGTCAGACATGATCATTAATGGAGTGGGACTGAGATATAGGTAGTTTTTGTTCCTATAGGCAAATGTATGTGTATATGGGCACCAAGGCAGTGACATCCAACTCAATACCTCCTCCCCAAACAAAGTTGTTCTAAGTTTGTCTTGTGTTATTACCTGATTTTGTAGATAATAATGAAGAAAATAATCTGGGTAAGGTCTAAAGAGAACAGATGAACAGAATTCAAGTAAGTTAGATAAAATTGATTAAGGCCTGGATAAGACTCTCCGCTGCATGTAAAGGAAGAAAATGGAGTTTTGAGTGAGTCTCCAGGATAAACAGAAGTGATTAGAGATAAATTTCTTTGTCATTTACAGATAAGATTTACTGACACAGGGAAGGACAATATGTGAGGGTCACTGATTCAGAGATGCCAAGAGTTCATAGAAAGGGAAAGTGATTTGGCAATGGGATTTACTGGAAATGACCTAACATTTACTGAATGAATAGGCAGCATCACACTAAACACAGGTTCTTTGCTGATAAAGAATGGTAGAGAAGAAATCACACATAAAAGAAGAGGGAGCAAAAGGTAGCTTGTTTCAGTTGTAAAGGAGAAATGGGAGAAAAGAGAAATAGATCACAAATCCCAGGAGCTCAGGGCATAAAGTAAAGAGACACATTGCAGAGTAACAAAATTCAGAAGGAAAACAAAACACCCCCCCTGAGCATTTCTACAGCAAATGCAGGCTTCTCAGGGCTCACAAGTAGAACCATACAATCAATAGTCCCCAAACAACATCATTGTCGAGTTCTCCAGTATTATTACTCAATTCTGTATTATGCTAGCACCTCTTACATCTACAGAACTTACATTTGAGTCTCCTGAATTGGGCCAAAGTTCTTCCAGTGACTGATTCATCTTACCAACCATCCTTGTTGAGTCAATGTTTACCTTGTTTGTTGTTATTTTTTTGTAAGTTTGTGTTTCCCTTTTCTTTTTAAGCTCCATTAAAGTAAAAACATGATGAAGACAGGGGGAAACTTTGACAAGCAGGAAGTCCCAATACTGTAGGACAGAACCTAAGGCCATTTGCATTAAACCCTAAACATTATGAGTAACACCAAACCTTTGTTTCCTGCTCCAGCTTCCTAGGGGATCGTGGTATTGGTATGGTTAAGATGTCCTAAATGCTTTAGGCACTTTCTCAAAAGTACCACCTGACAACTGCATTCTTTTTACCAGATGTTCCTCTTTCTCATCAGCAGTTATGGATGCTATTTTAAGCCTGGACTGAGTTTTCTTTCCACAGCAGGGCTGTTGATTCTGTTTCTTTTATTCTACTTCCATTTGTTTTAAAAAGACTCATTTCAAAAAATTTCTAAAGGTGCCTTCAGCAAATTTCAATGCTATTTCTTCCTAGTCATCTAAATAGAATAGGCCAAAGAATGTAGCCTTTAGACATTCTTTTAAAGGTTAGTATTTGATTTAGGGAAAACAATCTCAACCACTGTGATTTAAAGTAAAAAAAACCTAAACTGTCCAAGAATGGAATATTTTCTTTTTAAAAGTTAAGAAATTAGTGATGAACAGGCAATGGGAAAGAGATATGAAGTATCTAGCATAAATAAAATTTATCTTCTACAGAAAATGTATGTTAACTTCAAAATCATACTTTTGTCCTATCCCATCCATAAGATATTGTAAGTGACAAAGGGTAAAAGCAGATAGTTTCCATTTGCCTTTCCATTTGCTCTCCAACCTTTCCTACCCTACTTTGGGCATGGGCGCTGGCTGTTTGGAAATGTTTTAACAGTGTTGGCTGTGTTCCTCTACTGACATCTACAACTCCTGTTGGACAGCTTTATCTTACAACCACTCTCTTCATATTGTGGCATCTGACTCCTTTCCTTACTCCTTAGGTACAGAAATAACAAGAACACCCCACTGTTCCTGGCACCTGGGTGTTTCACCACCCATATTGGTCTCTTTCACTCTTGTCCACACTTTTGTAAATATTCCCTTATTTAAACTTACTTAAATTTCCCCACTTGAATTTTTCCCTTGCTTCCTACTGGTGCCCTGACTAATAAAAAAGAGTTTAGCTTCATTCATTCATTCATTCATTCACTTACTCACTCACTCATTCACTCATTCATCTACTCCTTTATTGATTTATTCATTCAATAAATATTAAATAGCTACTATGTGCTATCTGTTGTTCTGGGCCTTAGGAATATAAACACTGGTTTTTGTTTTGTTTTGTTTGTTTTTAAAAGCATGAAATCTCTGTCCTTAGAAAGGTTAAGTCTAGACAGGGGCTATAGATAATACATAAAAGTAGTAGCTAAATTATAGTATGTGAGAAGGTGGAAAGTGCTATGGAGATACTGGTAAAACAGAAGAGGAAAAAGGGATAGGAAGCATATATATATATATAGAAAGGGACAGGGTATACGTTTAGATAATGTGGTTAGGGAAGGTCTGAGAAGGTAGCATTTTGATAAATATTGTAGAAGAATAGAAAAAGAAAACACAAAGCAGATATCTAGGGAAAGCATTATAGGCTGAGGAAATAGCAACTGCAAAGATCCAAGGGAAGGGGCGTGCACGAATGTTTGAGGACAACATGTTAGAATAAAATGCAAGATGGGGGTATTCTGTGAGATGAATTCAGAGCACTAAGGGGGTTCCAGGATATAAATGGCAAATAAGCCATTAGAAGGACTTTGACTTTTACCCTGAGTTAGGCAGGGAGCCATTGGAAGGTACTGAGCAGAAGAATGACATATGAAACTTTGGTTTTAAGAGGATTATTCTGGATGTTGTACTGAGAATAGACTATAGGGGAGTGAGAGTGAGAGATCAGAAAGACCAATTAGGAGGCTATTGCAGTGGAGAAACTTCGATGCCTTAGAGAAGGCAGAAGAGAAGATGAAAAGTGGTCAGCTTCTAGATACGCTTTAGAAAAAAAACATTGACAAATTTATTGATAGACTGGATATAGTGTGTAGTATAGACTGAATGTTGGTATCTCCCCAAAATTCATATTTTGAATTCCTAACCCTCAATGTAATGTAATCAGAGGTGGGGCCTTTGGTATGTGATTACTGAGAGCTCCCTGGTCCCTTCCACCACATGACACAGTGAGAAGATGGTTGTCTGTAAACCAGGAAGCATGCCCTCACCAGACACTGAATCTACTGGTTCCTTGATCTTGAGATCCTCAGCCTCCGGGCCTATGAGAATTAAATTTATGTTGTTCATAAATTACTGAATCTATGGCAGTTTGTTAGAGTAGCCCAAATGGACAAAGAGAGTGCATGAATGAGTACATTTCAGAACAACTCCAGGGCTTATACACTGACCTAATGGAAAGATGAGTATTCATTAAGTGAGATGGGAGAGATAGTAGGAGGAGAAGGTTTGGGAGTGAAGAGCTAGATTTTATGCTTAAGCCTATTTAAAATTTGAGATGTCTATGAGACATTCATGTGGAGATGTTACAAAGACAAATTGGATAGATGAGCCAAGAGTTCAGAGAAAAGTCCTAGGTAAGAGATAGAAATGATAGGTACTAATTTTTATATTGTTTGTGTGTGTGTGTGTGTGAGTGGGGGGGTGGTCATAAGATGATGAACTTATCAAGGCAGGAAGCCTCAGGAGAGCAGCAAAAGGAATGAATTTTAGGGTACTCTAACAATAAGGCATTATGAAAACGAGGAGGAATTGGCATGAAAGACTAAGAGTATCTAATAATGTAGAAAGAAATCCTGGATATCATGGAATCCTAGAAGTCAAGTGAATACAGTGTTTCAAGAGAGTGACTAACTGTGTCAAATGCTCCTGATATTGTGAGACAAAGATTGAAAATAATCTGTTAGAGTGTGGAATCTCAGAGGGAAGGCAGGGGAGGGTGGGTGGGTGGGAGGTAATCAACCAAAGACCTTGTATGCATATATTGGACATAGATAATAGGGTGGTGAAGGCCTGGGGCAGGAGTAGGGGTGGGCTGGAGGGGGTCAATGGGGGAAAATGGGGCTTATGTAATACTTCCAACAATAAAGATTTTTTAAAAATAAAATTGTCTGTTAGATTTAGTAACGTGATGGTCATTGGTGATCTTCAAAAGAGTAGTTTCTAAGGAGAAGATAAAGGAGAAGCCTTATTGGAATGGGTTCAAGAAAAAACGTGAAGAGATGAACTGAGGATAAGAGCATAGACAATCCTTTTGAGGATCTCTGTTTAAAAGAAGAATAGAAAATTAGGCAGTAACTGGGTAATAAAATGCTGTTGAGAAGAAAAATAACATCATGTTTGTGTGCAGGGGGGGAGTATCTAATAGAGATTGCAAAGCAGTGTTATACACGGTAATGAAGCAAGAATTTCTGGAGCAATGTCCTTGAGGAAAAGGGGGATGGCACAAAATTTTACTTGTGAAGTAGCCCTTGCTAAGGGCATGAATTGTATGAACAGTAACAGGAATAAATGCAGGCAGATGAGTACATGTAATGGGGGAAGTATGTAGAAGTTCTACCTATTCTTCTATTTCCTCATTAAAATATCAACAAGATTGTCAGCTGAAACTGAGAATGGATAGGTGGTGTTGGAGATGTGAGAGGAGAAGGAAAAAAGTGAAATAGTAATCTAAAAGAAGTTGAGAGTTAATGGACAAGGAAAATATAGTAAGATTTCTATGCATCACTAAACGTCTATTTGAGTTTAGTGGTCATGAATTTAAAGTGAGTCCAATAAGCATTGCTGTATTCTTTTCTCTGGACATAATTAACATCATGAATGTAAACATGGAATGAGAAGAGAATTCTATTTAAGCAGGTTGTGGTTTAGCACAAGTGGCATAGATTGTTTCCTGGGAAATAAACTCTAAAGCAGACATTTGCCTATAGGTGGATTTTTTAGGGAGTACTCTTGAGAAAAACACTTCTAAGTGAGTAAGAAAAGCAGATTTGAGTAGAAGAAGTTGAACTAATCCCTGGTATGGCCTTTCATAGGTCCTCCGTATTCTGAGACTGGAATGACCCTTGAAGAATGTCCTCAATTTAGGAAAGGGGGTATAGGCTCTATACCCCCATATCCACCAGTAACTAGATGTGGTCTGCTCTAGGGGGGAAGGCCACTTTGGGCATGGAATTTTATTTGGATGAGGAAAATGCCTGGGGAGGGAGTCAGTTGGGAGTCACCAGAGGCAACACTTCTGGTAGCAGGGAAAATAACTACCTCAGTGTCAACAGGGGAGATCTGGAAAGCATACCACGGAATTCATTACAGTCCACTTCTTGTGCCATTTAAATCCATTAGCTTTACATGATAAGTTCTCACTGTTTCAGACCAACTTCTCCAGGATTCCAGATGGTCTATTTTATTGGGGAAACTTACAAGATAAATATTGGTAGGATGAACTATCATTTCTACTACTGCTGCTGGTCTTGGAGCCACAACTGATACTCATAGTCTTCAACCTCTATCACCTGTGCTACTACTCTTATCCTTGATGAGCACCTCGGTTAGTCTAGATCAGTGGTTCTCAACCTTCCTAATGCCGCGACCCTTTAATACAGTTCCTCATGTTGTGGTGACCCCCAATTTCATTGTTACAAATTGAACATAATTAAAGCATAGTGATTAATCACAAAAACAATATGTAATTATATATGTGTTTTCTGATGGTCTTAGACGACCCCTGTGAAAGGGTCGTTTGACCCCCAAAGGGGTCGTGACCCACAGGTTGAGAACCACTGGTCTAGATGGTTAACCTAATAGAGGGATTCAAATCCATGAAAATGTGAACCCCTGGTCACCATGCTCCTTGGGGGTCATGGCCACTGCACCTGTTCCCTAACTGTGAAAAGTTGGCAAATGAGTTCTGTGGCAGAAAGATATGAAGGTGAGCTCAATGATTCCCACCTGCTTTGTGTATGCAGTCTTCTTCCCATAAATATAGGCGGAATCTGTGACTTGCTTTTAACTGATAGACTGGTAAAAGTGATGAGATGCTACTTTCATGATTACATTAAAATATATAAGGCTCTGTATTGCCAGTAGTCTTATCTTTGCTCTTCTGCTGGTCCTATGCTTCTATATAGTGGGACCATCTATAAACATACGGCAGGAATCTATGGATGGTCTCTAGTAGCTGAGGGCATCCTCTGGATGACAGCAGAGAAAAGCTGAGGCTCCAAGTCTTACAGTTGCAAGGAAATAAATTCTTACACAACCTTAATGAGTCTGGAAGCTGATTCTTCTCCAGTCAAGCAAGGGGGGAGCATTAGCCTTTAACAGAAGGAAATGGGCCATGGCTGCAGTCCAAGAATGCTCAGGGAAATCTAGGCATTCAAACTTTTCAAATGCCTATATGCTCCCATCTCAAATCTCAGAGTCACATTACTTCCCAATCATGGCCTTAACCTTGGTGCAGCAAACTTTGCAGGTTTCAGAATTCAACCTTATATGGCACCCCGCTGCCAATGAAGTCCTGGGCCTGATATTTAGTTTTCTTTTTTCTCCAGCTGCAGCAGATGACAGTTTCTTTGCATGCTGTCAAGGAGGCTTTCACTGTTTGCCTTAAATAGATGATTTATTACCCTTGGCCTTTCGTTATCTTTCTACAATGCTTTAACAGCCCCCAGTAACAGCTATTCAACAGTATAGTTCTTATAATTAGAAATTCTTATAGCTTTCAAATGCTGGAGACATTGTAGCTCTCAGTGTATTCTCTTCCAACTCAGTTTACCACCAAAGGTAGTTTAACAATTACACCATTGCATTATGCCAGAGCCTATCATAACTCCACCTCCAACCAGTGATGCTGTCCTTCTCCACAACTTGGAGGCAGATGATCCAATTCCAAAATTGGACTTCAGAATCTGCTCTCTTAGCACCACTCCTCATCCTAACTTTTAGGTCTTTTTCCTTGCCAAACACACTCCAAAATGGAGATTTTATAGAGAAGTAGTCGGGGAATAAATCTGCATGGCTGTAAGGGGAGCAGGATCTGGAAGAGGAAGTTAAAATGAAATGTGGTTCAACAGAGCAAAGTCCTTAGCCGATTCCATTGGGAGGACAGAGTTGGAATGGCCCCTCAGAGATGTCTCTGACAGAACAAACACAAAGCTGGGCCTTTGTACCCCTACATCAACCAGTCATTGATTGTGAAGTGGCCCTGGGGAGAATGAGTGATCTTGGGCAAGTCAGCTCCCTTTGGTGGAGGGCAATTGCTGGCAGGAGGGACTCAGTTGTGATACCTGCAGACTCTCTGTTCTGCAGGCTGGTGATTGGGTGATGGATGTGGGGCAGGAAGATAACATTTCTTAAAGTGTACCTACCAAATGAAGTAAAGGCATTTAATTCTTAAATTGTCTGACCAATCTCAGCCTTTCTAACAGCAAATGCATCCACTGCCAAGATTCAGCTTCATGTCATCTACTGACTTATTCCCACTCAGTATGTCTCCACTTTGATCCAGGAATACAGTGTGTCCATGTGTATCCTGTCTGTTCCAGGGATACAAATGGGTGTGACTAGGTGAGTTTTCATGATTATCTTTAGACATTGTTGATAATTGGAAATGACTTTACTTCAGTAGCAAATGCTGAGCTGGAATCTGATTGGGAATTAGTTCATGCCTCAACCGCATGGCTAAATCTCAAGGGTTGGGATTATTGGGCTTAGGTTAGCAGTGAGTTACATTATAGTTCATTATATGTGACTGGATGTCTCAGGGGGCCTGGAGCGGCCCTGAGAAGGCATTCAGGAGATATCAGCCTGCATGGCTTATATGTACGTGGAAAGGGGGGAGCAAGGCACTTTTTTTTTCATTGTGTTAAAGCTGAGGTAATTAAATATGACAGAGCTAATCTGTTGTTGGGATCAGTATGGCGACTGGTTATTCTTGCACATTTAAGGATGACAGCCTCACCAGGTAGAAATACTTGATTGCCACCTAGACTCCTCCCAAAAGGAAGAGTCAGCACTCACCTACCTTGCTAAGTAAAATGCTCTACACAGATCTATAATTAACTCATTGTCCAAAGGAGGTGAGGGTCTGGCATTCCGTAAGGGAGTGAAAATTAGAATTTCAGTCTTTAGTGAAAAGAATCAACTCTCAAAAATAACTAGGATTTACAGTAGAATTTGGGTCTAAATTCCTTGAAGGCAAAAACTATATTCTTTCCATTTTTGTATCATAGACAAGTAACTGGTACATAATAGGTACTAAATAAAGATTTGCAGTATTTCACTGAAGCATGGTTTCAAAAAGAAAGCCAAATCGCAAGTCAGGATTGTATTTTGGTTCATGAATTTGTTTCAGTGCTGTCCAATTCAATTCCACCTTCCTGTGATTCAATACCCACAGGTCCATTAAATTTACAACAGCAAGCTTGTTCTTGTTACTTGTATTATATTTATTTATTTTTACATACTTCCTTGTATAAATGTAGATTTATATATTAATTTATAAATCATTATTTACATTGGATTTATAAAGCAATGATTGAAGCAGTGCAAATTGAAAGGGGAATTTGTGCCCTGGCCAATTTGACTCAGTGGTTAGAGCATCTGTCTATGGCTCTTGGGTTCGATTCCTGGTTAAGGGCACGTACCTGGGTTGCAGGTTCGATCCAAGCTCTGGTTGGAGGCGTGCGGGAGGAAACCAATCAATGTGTCTCTCTTGCATTGATGTTTCTCTCTCTTTCCTCCCCTCCCTTCCACTCTCTCTAAATCAATGGAAAAAATATCCTTGGGTGAGGATTAACCAAAAAAAAAAAAGAAAGAAAGAAAGAAAGAAAGAAAGAAAGAAAGAAAGAAAGAAAGAAAAAAAAGAAATTTGTCTTGGGAGGATCTTTTATGGTGGGAACAATTTCCAATTTATTAAGAGGCCTGGAAGATTATGCAACAATTACAAACTAGCTGAATTAGTTTTATGTCTATAAGACCATTCCACTGGTCTTTAGACTTTGGCTTTATTTAATCACTCTATAAAATATACAAATAAATTTAGTCTCCTAGACTTATTAACTGTTTGGCTTAGATTCTGTATACAATATTTGACTATGACCTTTCTTGGATATTTTTATTCTAATATTTTATGTTTTTTTTCATAACATTTTAGTATCACAGTTAAATTGATACTTTTTAATAATAATCCCTGCAAGGTAAGTTGTTTTACTTGAGCATTCATCTCATATAATTTGTATTCTTGAACTAATTATTACTGTCAATTATTATATATGTGCTATCAAATGAAATTACATGTACAATTATATTGGGTCTATAAAACTCTAATATTTCAATATATTTTAAAGTGCTTATAAACTGAGTCACTTGTGATGACTGAATTAATGATCATTTATATGTCCATATATGTGCACATGTGAATATATACATAAATATACTCAATATTTAATTAAAAATTTAAATCTCTAAGAATTAATGATCTGAGCACCCCTAACATTTTGAATATAAAATTTTAGGGGCATGGAATACCTTACAAGGAATAAAGTATCTGATAAAACAATAACTTATTTGTCTGAGACTTCAGAGATAGAGAAGGCCATTGGTTTTGCTTATATGCATGCATACAAGTCCTTCGGTTGATCTCTTACTCCCCTCCCTTCTGCCCCCCAACCCTCTCTGGCCTTCCCACTGCAGTTTGACAATCTGTTTGAGGTAGCTCTGCCTCTGTATCTATTATTGTTCAAAAGTTTATAATGGTCTCTATTATCCATGAATGAGTGAGATCATGTGGTATTTTTCCTTCATTGACTGGCTTATTTCACTTAGCATAATGCTCTCCAGTTCCATCCATGCTGTTGCAAATGGTAAGAGTTCCTTCTTTTTTACAGCAGCATAGTATTCCATCGTGTAGATGTACCACAGTTTTCTAATCCATTCATCTACTGATGGGCACTTAGGCTGTTTCCAAATCTTAGCTATGGTGAATTGTGCTGCTATGAACATAGGGGTGCATATATCCTTTCTGATTGGTGTTTTTGGTTTCTTGGGATATATTCCTAGAAGTGGGATCACAGGGTCAAATGGGAGTTCCATTTCCAGTTTTTTGAGGAAACTCCATACTGTCTTCCATAGTGGCTGCACCAGTCTGCATTCCCACCAGCAGTGCACAAGTGTTCCTTTTTCTCCACATCCTCTCCAGCACTTGTCGTTTGTTGATTTGTTGATGCTAGCCATTCTGACAGGTGTGAAATGGTACCTCATTGTTGTTTTGATTTGCATCTCTCGGATGATTAGCGACTTTGAGCATGTTTTCATATGTCTCTTGGCTTTCTGAATGTCCTCTTTTAAAAGGTGTCTATTTAGGTCCTTTGCCCATTTTTTGATTGGATTGTTTATCTTCCTTTTGTTAAGTTGTATGAGTTCCCTATAAATGTTGGAGATTAGGCCCTTATCAGATATAATGTTGGCAAATATGTTCTCCCATGTAGTGGGCTTTCTTGTTGTTTTGTTGATGGTTTCTTTTGCTGTGCAGAAACTTTTTATTTTGATGTAGTCCCATTTGTTTATTTTCTCTTTAGTTTCCAATGCCCTAGGATCTGTATCGGTGAAGAAATTGCTTCGGCATAGGTCTGAGATTTTGTTGCCTTTGGATTCTTCTAGTATTTTTATGGTTTCCGGTCGTATATTTAAGTCCTTTATCCATTTTGAGTTTATTTTTGTGTATGGTGTAAGTTGGTGGTCTAGTTTCATTTTCTTGCATGTATCTGTCCAATTTTCCCAGCACCATTTATTGAAGAGACTGTCTTGACTCCATTGTATGTTCTTGCCTCCTTTGTCAAATATTAATTGAGCGTATTGGTTGGGGCTGATTTCTGGGCTCTCTATTCTATTCCATTGATCTATATGTCTGTTCTTGTGCCAGTACCAGGCAGTTTTGAGAACAGTGGCTTTGTAATACAGCTTGATATCTGGTATTGAGATCCCACCTACTTTCTTCTTTCTCAGGATCGCTGCAGCTATTCGGGGTCGTTTTTTGTTCCAGATGAATTTTTGGAGAGTTCGTTCTAGGTCTGTGAAATATGCCGTTGGTATTTTAATGGGAAGTGCGTTGAATTTATAGATTGCTTTGGGCAGTATGGACATTTTAATGATGTTGATTCTACCAATCCAAGAACATGGTATGTTCTTCCATCTCTTTATGTCTTCCTCTATCTCTTTTTTCAACGTCCTGTAGTTTTCTGAGTAGAGGTCTTTTACCTCTTTAGTTAAGTTTATTCCTAGGTAGCTTAATTTTTTTGGTGAGATGGTAAATGGGATTGCTTTTTTAGTCTCTCTTTCTGCAAGTTCACTATTGGTGTATAGAAATGCCATAGATTTCTTGGCGTTAATTCTGTATCCTGCTACATTGCCGAATTCTTTTATTAAGTCTAATAGTTTTTTGATGGAGTCTTTAGGGTTTTTTAAGTATAATATCATGTCATCTGCAAATAAGGACAGTTTTACTTCCTCTTTTCCAATTTGGATGCCTTTTATTTCTTCTTCTTGTCTAATTGCAATGGCTAATACTTCCAGTACTATGTTGAACAGGAGTGGTGAGAGTGGGCATCCCTGTCTTGTTCCTGTTTTTAGGGGAAATGGTGTTAGTTTTTGTCCATTGAGTATGATGTTGGCTGTGGGTTTGTCATATATGGCTTTTATTATGTTGAGGTATGATCCTTCTATTCCCACCTTGCTGAGAGTTTTTATCAAAAATGGGTGTTGAATTTTGTCAAATGCCTTTTCTGCATCAATTGATATGACTATGTGGTTTTTTTCCTTCAATTTGTTTATGTGATGTATCACGTTGATTGATTTGCGGATATTGTACCATCCTTGCAGGCAAACTTATTTTTTAATCCTGTTCTTGATAGTAGCTAATCGCTTTGAATATTTAAGCTTCAATTGTTAAAAACTTAAGGGAACATATTAGGTATTTTTGTATATATATTTTCATATGGAAACAACACAACATTGGTAATCTCAGGGCCTTCATTGAGCAGGTGGCCTTTTAAATAAAGTTTGACAGACATAAAATAATTTCTAAAAATAATGTTTCTAATTTTTCTCTGAATAATTCATCAATCAATATATTTATGAATGTATTGGGCTATGTGGAAATCACTATGGTTGGCAGAAAGCAAACACAAAAAATTAAAGGCATTCTTATAGAGCTAACAGTTTATTTGGGGAGCAAATGTTTATGTAATATATTTTTTGTTTGTTTGTTTTGCTCTACCATGTAGAAGGTATGATGGTATGTGTTTTGATGACTATAAAAAGAGATTAGAAAACAGACCACAACTAAAGACGTTTATTGTCTAGTAGGAGGGATAAAACAGCATGCAAACACATTTAGTGATAGACTAGAAACTTTCTAATAAAAGAGATCTAAATAAAGTGCTTTGGAATTTGAAGAACAAAGAGAGCATTGGTAATCTCAGGGCCTTCATTGAGCAGGTGGCCTTTTAAATAAAGTTTGGCAGACATAAAATACCAATTGCTTTCTAGTCACCTTTAATATTTCTAAGACACCAAAGAGAGTTTGACACCCTCTCCATTTCTCTTAATAGTAGCTATAATTCCAGATAACTCTGGAAAGAAGTCAGGATCGAATATGATGTGGTGTGCGTGCATGCGTGCATGCGTGTGTGTGTGTGTGTGTGTGTTTATGTGTATGGCATCGAGAACTATGACCTTATAGGATATTTATGGATGCATCTACTTCTAGAATCTCTTCCACATCCATGATTTTCAATAGCCACATACATACCAATGACCACCTAACTTTTAGCCCAGACCTCTCCTCTGAGTTCCTAACCACACAAAGCTAACTGCCTATTTGACACATGGATATATTAAAGGCACCTCAAACTCAACATGTCTTCAATTTAATTCTTGACCTTCCCCTCAATGCTGGTGGTAATAGTCATTGGTGCTGTTACTGGATCTCTTCTTTCTGGTATTATACTTCTTTGTGCCCTTGAAGTTTGGTGTGGTCACATAAATAGCTTTGGTCATAGGATATGAGCCCAAGTGATGACATATATCATTTCCAAGGATAAGCATTTAAGAGCTGCTGTAAAATCTGTCACATTCCCTTCCCTTCTGCCAAAGAAATCACCGACATTTCACATGGTGGAGACAACATCAGCTTAGTTTCCTAAATGAATATGCCGTGGAACAGAGTCACTGTCTTACATGAAATGGACAGGCAGTATATATGAAAAATAGAACTACAGGGCTTTTTTTACACCATGGTTGAAATATATGTCACATACCATAAAATTAATTCAGTGTTTTTTCACATGTTCAGAGTTGTGCATCCATCACTACAATATAATTTTAGACCATTTTCAGTACCTCCCAAAGAAACTCTATATACATTAGCAGTGTTTTCCATTACCACTTATCCTAATCCCTACCACCAACTACAGTGAACACTAATCTACTTTCTGTCTTCGAACCTCTGTTTGTTACATCACTAATGATTTGAGGAAGCTTGCTTGTGAAGCACCATTCAGCTGATACATTGGTCTGATCTAGCACTTTCTCTCTTCATAAATGGCACCCACCATCCTGAAAAATCAGAAACTTAGAACCTATTCTTGACATTCTGCTCTAGCTCATTCCCTATATCCGGGTAAAACAACAGCTCCTCTGATTTTTCCTTCCTTGATATGTCTTGGATTTATCTATTTCTCTCCATATCCATTGCTATCACTATAGTTCCAGGTACTACCATGTCTTTCTATGACTTTCAAATATATTTTTTTCAGATACCTGTTTTTTGTATAGACAAACTATGATAATCATCTTAAAGTGAAAACTAAGTATATGGACTACCTTTTCTTTGGTTAAAGAAAAAACTCCAGATTATTCCAGACCCATGATAATGCCAGCATGTAGCTGTTAAAATGAGGACCAAAGATGGTTTTAAAGTGTTGACCCTTCCAGACCAACAACCTCAGCTGAATCGACTAATCTTCCTTAGGACTCTGAGAAACCTGGTGTTATGCTCGGTTCAAATTGTGTACCGTCACTTATTTTGGCCCCACCCCATAACTAAGAAACAGAATTTCCAGAGGATGAGGCCCAGAAATCGGGATTTTAAAAAGATTCCCAGGTGATTCTAATGTGCAGCCAAGGTTGAGAACCACTGGTTTAAGTGACTTAATCAGGTCAGAAGTGTGAGGGGAGACACAAGGTAGAACTGGCGTAGAATCTAAGAAGGGTTTATGCTTTTTCTTTCAGAGTAGATTTAAAAAAAATGACATTAAAAGGAGAAGAATGCAAAGTTGATGCTTGACAACTGAGTAAGCACAGTAATTTAGGAATATGGAAACATTTCTTACATAACAGTTATTCAAAATACATTAAGAGCACAAGACTATCTTTAGCTGGCAGCAAAACAACGGCAAAAATCATTTAGAAAAAGGGTACAGTGCCATCAAGACCTGCATGATGATTAACACTTATATGCCTCTTCCTAAAGATTAGAGTGAGTAAGAAAAAAGCTTAGAGTGAATGAAAATGTACCTTATTCACAATCAAATGAAATGTTATGGGCCTACAGCCAACGAAATATTCTATAATTGAATTTTTTTCAAAAGTCTAAAATTAACTTGCTCAATTTTA
Source organism: Myotis brandtii (assembly GCF_000412655.1). NCBI lineage: Eukaryota > Metazoa > Chordata > Mammalia > Chiroptera > Vespertilionidae > Myotis > Myotis brandtii. Next base: position 24,135 of record NW_005353460.1, read on the forward strand.
TATTTCTCTACACCCTTCCTCATCTACAACATGAGGACTTTTGACCAAATAAATCTCTATGTTCCTTTTGAGCTCTTAAATTTCATGACTCTATTCAAGTTGTTAGGTAAGGGATGAGGAAAGAGACTTTAACTTTTAATAGGAAATTTCTATTTTATCAGAAAGATAAAATAACATGTCTTTTCTTAGTAATTCTCCATATAAAATAGTTTTCCCTTTGTATTTTATGCATAACACATCAGTAAAAAGAGATTTCAAAAAAATCATTTCAGGTCTGATAGAGGTGGAAGAATTGTAAGTATCAAAGATATAACACATACTCTCAGAATCCTAACTCTAGATTGGAAATATTCTTAAGCATATTTAAAAATTATAAAACAATGAGAATTTCTACATAATAAACATTACCAAATTCATCATTTTGAATGGTCTGTTAATTTGGCTATTCTAATAGTTTGCTATGTGGTTGGTTGTGTTGCAGAATTAATAAACTGACATCAAATCTATAAACATAAGAAAATTTTACAAACATTTTGAATATAAATTTAAAGTCATCTAAATTATCTAGGTAAAAAAGTCAAAGACAAGTTTATCACTTGAAATACTAGGCCTTGAGGTCTTTTCAAATTCTTGTCAGCTTGTCAAAATATCTTACCCTTTACAGGATGTAATATAACCCTATCAAGCTACAGAAAATTGAGAAAGAAATACAATATGTTCATGGGGTTCCCACTACTAAGGCAAGAGTGAAGTGTGTTAATGTCACCAGGTTAATTAAGAAGTATTAGTAATAAGAAAATAGGTGCTTTTACAATTATGACACCACTGAAAAGATTGTTTCATAAAATGCTGACTCAAAATAATCCTAATGTGACAAGTTTATAATCTAAATGTCACTATATAATTTTGTGTAAATCACTTAAATTCTTTGGAACTCAATTTCCTGTAAAAGACATTTGGATAGAATTAATCTTCTCAGATCACGAGGGCACATAAGAATAGCAAATAGTTACTGGACATTAACTATGTCTCAGGAATTGTTCTACATGCATTTACATATATAAATTCATTATATCTTTAAAAAACCATATGAGGTACTTATTAATATTGTCATCTCTGGTTTAACAGACTATAAAACAACAATTTCAATATTTGCTTAAGATTTCATAGCTATTGAATGACAAAACTGGGATTTGCAGTTAGGCCATCTGGTGCCAGAGTCCATGGTCTTAACCATGATGCCATACTGCTTATTTTTCAAATAATATGTGTTACTATACTCCCTCCTCCCTTACTTGAGAACACTATCTAGGTGGACAAAGTAATGTCTTCTTTGCCCCTCATCAAAACAGTCTAAATCCTAATCCCTAAAATTTACAAAAGGGATTTAGCAGATGTGATTATCCCAGATTACTTGGGTGGGCCTAACGTAATCACAGATGTCTTTATAAGAGGGAGGCAAAAGAGTCAGAGAAGTCAGGTCCAAGTGACCTGACCACAAGCCAAGGAGTGCAGGCGGAGTGGTCTCTGGAAGCTGGAAAAGGCAAGGAATACATTTCCCCCCAGAGCCTCCAGAGGAATGCAACACTTGATTTTAGCTCTGAGACTCATTTCAGACATCTGGCATATAGAACTACAAGAAAATGGATTTGTGTTGTTTGAAACCACTAAATTTGTGGTAATTTTTCATAGCAGCAATAGGAAAATAATGCACTACCATGAGTTTCTGTTGATGATCAGTGTGTTTCTCAGGTATGCTGAGTGAAAGAAAGGTCATAAATCCATGGACTAGAAAACCTCTGAGGTCTGTGTATCTCTGTAATCATATATATATATGATATGTATTTTGTAGCTACCTGTGATAATTTCCTGTCTTAACAGTTAGTCTTTAAGATGATACTTTAGTAATGGCTCTGATAAAAACAAAAGCAACAGTTTCCAATTATACGTATGAGATAATACCAGGCACTTACAATAAAATTAAAGTGATACGTATGATCAATATTTTTCACATTGTTTTATATAGTCTCCAAAATTATTTAAAACACTAAGTTAGCAAAAGTTCCAACATAAAGGAACAGATTATTGAAGGTTTTATTTAAATGCAAAAAGGAAGTATCTAGTTTATCTAGTATCAGATGCTACTAGAAGACAGTCCTAATTCAACACACGGATATAGTTAAGAACTTTGTTTTCTTTTTATTATAGTCATGTTTTTGCTCCAAGAAGAGTTAGGCACAAGCTCTAATATTCCTGATTCAGCATTTAGATTTTGTGTGTGCCTAAGATTGATTGCAACCAAAATGGACATGCATAGTATCAAAGGTGAAGTGAGATATAAGAAGATGTGCTGATTGAGACATTTTCAATCTATCTCATTCCTAAGAAAAATCAGAGTCATGATATACTGAGGAGATTCATTTAGAAAAAAATATGTTAAATTCACAGAGGTAAAAATCTATGTGCATAATTCTTTATGTAATCATTTGATATTTCAAAATATCAGAAAATGTAGAGCTGTCCTTATGACAATATTTAGCTGACATAACTGATTTTGACATTGTCTTACAGTTCTCAGGTTGCATACGAAGAGATTTTTCTCATGTACCTTAAGGGATAGCCGAAGCAGGTTCTGAAACGAAACTAATTGGCAAGCACTTTAAGAAGCACTTGCTCAGGAGCATGTAAATTGCAGTGTTTTAGAATGCCTTACACAATGCCGAAACAATTGGGGTATCATGGCAAGAAGCTAAATCTCAGTGGAGCTTTTTAAAAATGTTTTAACATCCAAGGATTTCCAATCCATGTGGAAAAGTGGGTTCCATTTCCTAAAGACAGCATAATAAGTGTGCGAGCATTAGAACAGAGCGTCTTGTGTAGCTCAGCTGGTTCTGCCTGGAACTTATTACTGTATAAATTGAAAATGACTGTATGCATTTTACAAAAGCAGTGTGTTGTCCTGAAGGAGCATCTTCCGTCAGCTGCATGGGGTTAGGAAGTTCATTTCCGTGGGTTAGCAGTGGTTTCTGAGGCAGGGATTTATAAAGTGCATGTTGCACAATTACAAAGCAGTAGAAGGTGGCTCGGAAAGAAAAAAAGGCAATGGATATAGTTCTCAAGGATCTGTTTAGAGAAACAAGGCATGAATATATGAGCAAGATGAAGAACAGTGGAGCACACAAACCTAGAATAATATGCCCTGGCTGTGACCTTAGTGCTGGAGAAAGTCAAGGCGAAGGAGAGCAATGCAAGGCTCAACAAGTGAGAAGAGGCTCCTGGGGAAGACGAACCTTAACTGACTACTCTGTGGAGTTAATGCGGGACGTTGATGGTTTGAAGAGAGAAAGAAGAAACTCCAGTTGGAGAAGGGGGAAGAAACTAACAGTCAGTTTATTCATTCAAAAACAGTGAATGATGCCTATGCGCCAAAAGTAGTGCTAGGTGCTCAAAAGACAGCAGTGAACAAAGAAATAAACAATTACTTCCCTCATAGTTTACATTCCATAAAAATAAGTAAACTGAGTGGTTTGTTCAATGATGATAAGAGTTATGGGGGGGGGGAATAAAGCAGAAAAGATGATGTGAGGCTATTGTGGAAACAACTTTAAGTAAGGTAATTTGGGAAAGTCTCATTTAGAATGTGACATCTGAGTCATGTCTGAAGCAGTGAAGGAGCAGATCATATGGAATTAAGAACAGAGTATTGAGGCAATAATTGGGCACAGAGGCAAAATCACGCCTGGTATGTTTGAAGAAGGGTGGACAGGGAAATGTGGCTGGAGCAGGATGAGCAAATGGGAGAACTAGAGGAGATGAGACCAGATAAGTGACACAAGCCAGTCCTGCAGGACCACATGGATTACTTTAAAGATGTCGACTTTTACTCTGAGTGAGATAGGGAGGTAACAGAGACTTAACGTAGAGAAATAATATGAACCCGTTTGGGTTTAACAGGATTACTTGATGATGTGCTAAGAATAGAGGACAGGGGACAAGAATAGAAAGAAACCTTGGAAGGAAGTCAGCAGTGTTGGTAATCCAGGAGATAGAAAATGGTGGCTTCGACCACAGAGCTAGTAGTGAAGCTTATGAAAAGTGGTCATATTTTGTAGGTGGAAGTAACAGATTTTGACGATAGGTTAAAAGTGTGGTGAGAAGGAGGAAGGGAATGAGAGAGGGGGAGAAAGAAAGGAAGAGAGAATATGAATGAAAATAAATTCTGAGCAAGTGGAAGGAAGGGGTTGCCAGTACTGAAATGGGGGAGAATGTAAGTGTGAGGCAAAGATCCAGTGCTCAGTTTATGGCAAGTTAAGTTGATGACACCTATTCCACAGTCAAGTAGAGATGTGATGTGTATGATTTTAGAGCAGAGGAAGAGTCACAGGAGGGGAATAAAACCTGCAATCATAAGTGCACATTGTATTTAAATCCTTGAGATTGCATGATGTCATCAAGGGACTGAGTGTAGGAAAAAAGAGATTTGAGGCATGAATTTTAGGGCTCTGACATTGAAGAGATGAGAAAGTGGTACATGAGGCTGAAAGCAAGCAGCTAGTTATACAAGGAGTAAAGCCAAGAGGGTGGGATGTCCTGGAAGCCAAGTGAAGAAACTATTTCAAGAAGTAAAGGGTGATCAACTATGCCCAGTGTTACTAATCGGTTAAGTAAGGTGAGGACTGAGATTTAGCTACATAGAGTTTATTGGTCGCTGAAAGCTTTGGCAAATTCTGATATTATAAATGTAGTCATCATTTTCCTGTCACATCTCCCTTCAGGTACAATATGGTTTCATCACTTGGTGTTTTCTTTTTCTTTTTTAAAATATATCTTTTTATTGATTTCAGAAAGGAAGGGAGATGGAGAGAGAGATCGAAACATCAATGATGAGAAACATTGACCGGCTGCCTCCTGCATGCCCCACAAAGGGGAAAAAGCATGGGCATGTGCACCATGACCTCCCAGCTCATAGGTAAACGCCCAACCGCTGAGCAGCACTGGCTGGGCCCATATGGTTTTGAGACCAATTACAAAATAGTCTTAGGTTTCTGGTGGTTTAAAAATACGATTAGCAATTCTTTGATACATTATCCTCCAAAAGATGAAGCTTAATACCCTCTTTCTTAACTGGGGACACTAAACCTAATGACTTGCTTCTAATGTATGTGACAGAAGTGGAAGCATGTGATGTCAATGCAATATTGTGACTTCCTCCTGGAATTGACTCCAACCTCATGAGATACTGTGAGCCAGAAATACACAGTTAAAGCCATTTCCAAATGTATGAGTCACAGAAACTGTGAGATAATAAATGTTTATTGTTTTAAGTTTTGGGATATCTTGTTATGTGGCAATAGATAACTAATTCAGATTTTAGTAGTACCTGGAAATGAGCTGCTGCCATAGCAGATACCCCAAAATTAGGAGTGACTGGAACTAAATAATGTGCAGAAGGAAGTCTTTGAAGAAAGGGTTGGTGAAAGCTTATGTACCTTGAACTGTTAGTAAATGTTGGGACTTTTAAGAGAGACTGTCAGTGAGGCTCAAAGGAAAGTGAAAACTATTTCATTAGAGATTGGAAGGAAGGGCTCCTTGTTATATAGTGCCAGGCAGATTCATAGCACTGTAATCTGCAATAATAGTGACTTCATGAGCTGAGTGAATGAGCTAAGGTAATTTCTACATGGAATGTTGAAGGTGCTACTTGGTTTCTTTCTACTTATAGTAAAATGTGAGGAGACAGGTAAGCTTATAGAAGGTCTGCTAAACAAAAAGAAGCTAGTGTTTTTTGGCTTTAAAATTTACTAGCCTCTCCAGATAGTGAAAAATGATAAATTAAGAAATAGTCTCTGTACAAATCAAGGTCTCTGCCAGGTCTAACAATGAAGCTGAGGGTGTGGCTATAAAATCTCTTATTAAGACTTCATAAGAATCAATGGTGCAGCTTCAGAATACCATTTAGTCAGAAAAAAAGGGCTCTCTGCAGATCCGTGTGTCTCAGAGCTTCCCTCAATTAAACAATATTGCTTTAAGAAGCTTAAGGATATTGTCCCCCAGCAGAACCCCACACAGAGAAGAGCTTATCTTGATTTATATGTGTAGATTCATCTAATGAATTGGAGCCCAATAACATTCGCAAGAGACCCACAAAGTTTTAGAAAAAGAATTACATCAGCAGAAACACTGTTAGGTTCAACTGAGAGGGTCAGAGATAGCACTAAATAAAAAGAGGCCTTTGGACACCCCACCTCATTCCACTGACAGGAACTGGGCTCAGAAAATTACCGAGTTTTCATGTACCTTTCATAAAACACGTGTTATCTTTCATGTTAACTTTCATTAAAAAAGGAAGGATGAATCAAAAGGCCAAAACAAGGTAGGGACCAAGGACCATGAAGAATTATTTCCAGGCCTTGAGTCCTAATCAAGAAACTGCCAACCTATGCTAGATTGGATTTCAGACTTGGTACAGACCAGTGATTCCAGTGTATCTTCCATGTTCATAGTCATTATCTTGTGCCTATCCTGCCATTGAATATAGGGCATGGGGAGGAAGCAATAACGTGTCTCTTTAGTTCATAGGTCTTTAGGTCAAGAGGAATTGTACTCAAGGGTCTATACCTAAGGAACTCCATCTGAGAGGCTTAAATCATGCCTCAGTGTCATTTAGAAGATAACATTCTCGATTTCAAGCTAATACTGGGGTTCTTATAGGAGGGTGGAGTGAATATATTTTACATATGGGACAAATATAAATAAATTGTGACCAGAGTAAAAATTGCAATGGTTTTAAAATATGTCTAGAAATTCTTGATACATCTCTTTTTAAGATGTAGAGCTTAATATCCCTCCTCTTGAGTGTGGGCAGACCTCATCTCTAATGAGCAGTTAGGTGGAAGTGACAGAGCGAGACTTCTGTGATGAGGACATAAAAGGCATTGTAGCTTCCTCCTTTCACTAACTCTTGGATTGCTTGCCGGAGGAAAGCCAACTACCATATCACAAGGACACTCAAGCAACTTTATGGAGTGAGAACTGAGGCCACCAGGCAAATATCACAGAGTGAGCTTGGAAGCAGATCATCCAGCGCTAGACAAAACACAGAAGCCCAACTGACATTTCCACCTCATGAGAGACCTTGAGCCAGAAACACTCATAGTCATAATCCATTGAAACTATCTTATATAATAACACCCTAATAAGGAAATTGACCAAACAGTGGAACTATGGGTTGCTATGATGCCCACTGGCCACCAGGGGGCAGATGCTCAATGCAGGAGCTGCCCCCTGGTGGTCAGTGCACTCTCACAGGGGGAGTGCCACTCAGCCAGAAGTTAGGCTCACGGCTGGTGAGCGTAGCAGCCATGATGGTAGCCTCTCCCTGCCTCTGTGGCAGCACTAAGGACCTCTCAGGGGATGTCGAGCAGGATTAAGCCGGCAGGTGGACATTCCTCAAGGGGTCCTGGACTGCAAGAGGGTGCAGACTGGGCTGAGGGACCCCGTCCCCTTCAGTGCACGAATGTTGTGCACTGGGCCTCTAGTGGGATATAAATGTTTGTTGTTTTATGCCACGAAGTTTTGGGGCAAATTGCTATGCACCAATAGGTAACCAATGTAAAGATAATCACCCTCTAGCTGAATCACTGGCACCCAAGCCCCTAAATTCTCATTTAGGTGTATGTGCATGTGTGGAGGGAGTGGGGCAGAATTCCAGGGCTCCTGAATGATGCTGTTTTTCTTGCTTTCACCTGGCTTTCCTCTTCTGGTCATGGGAGGCTTTAATCTCTGCTATACCCCTTATGCTGCTGTTACTTTTATCTTGTGCCAACTCTCATCATGCTGATCTAGAGAAAAGTTATTCCTCTTCACCTGTGCTATCGTCCATGCACATCCACTTTTAGGAAGCTAACACAGTTTGCTCCTGAGGGACAAAGCTGGAAGATAGTCTGGGAGACAACAACCCTGAAGCACTCAGCATCTTTCTACACTCTGACTACTAACCACTGCCTCAGAGGTGTCTGTATACAGCTTCCCTCTGAGTAATCCAACTAAGCTTGTGCACTGGGCCTCTAGTATCATTATACTAGTATCATTATATCTACAAGTTTAACACATGTATATCAATATAACTATGATGGTAGAGATATACTATTTAGATTAAGAACTTAAAAAGTAGATAGTGATATGATCTGAAATATCTTACCAGATGATTTTTTTAAAGGTACACAAAGTTTAGCATTACCATAAGTGGTTATTATAATGATACTAGAGGCCCAGTGCACAAAATTTGTGCACGGGGGGGGGGGGTCCCTCAGCCCAGCCTGTACCCTCTCCAATCTGGGACCCCTCGGGGGATGTTCAACTGCCTGTTTAAGCCCGATCCCACTGGGCAGTCAGACATCCCTCTCACAATCCAGGACTGCTGGCTCCCAACCTCTCACCTGCCTGCCTGCCTGATTGCCCCTAACCACTCCCCTGCCAGCTTGATCAATGCCTAACTGCTCCCTTGCCGGCCCAATTGCCCCTAACTGTCCTCCCCTGCTGGCCTGGTCACCCCTAACTGTCCTCACCTGCAGGCCTGGTTGCCCCCAAGTGCCCTCCCCTGCCAGCCTGGTTGCCTCTAACTGCTTCCCCCTGCAGGCCTGGTCCCCCACAACTGCCCTCCCCTGCCTGCCATCTCTGACCACATGGGGGCAGCCATCTTGTGTTGGAGTGATGGTCAATTTGCATATTACTCTTTTATTAGATAGGATAAAATGTCCTTTCTCAATAGAAACTACCCTGAAGGGATCAGTAGGATGATAGGTACACAGAGTTTCTAGATATTACTTTAATACAGTCTCCAAGCAATAAGAGTAAAATAACCTCTTAATTCTCCTAGACAAAATGTCCCACAACAAATCCTTACACATACATTGTTAAACTTTGAGCCATTTGACTCTGCTACCCTTACCACTAAGGATTATGCTATGGGTTGAAATTTTGCCACAAGCAGTCACCTGTGGAGGCTGCCCAAAGTTTGTGAGGTGGCTTGGCATGAAAAATCTATTCAGTATAAATGGCCTACACTCGACTGTGACTAAACTTTCTAAGTGAGGATCAAATTTTACCTGTTATTTCTGAAACAAAGAAAGATGATAGAGTACTAAAGAAAGGCACAGGTTCAGAAAGGGAGCTGAAAGAGGAGTCATGGTTTATGTTGACGAGCATGTGGCAACTGCAGAGTAGAAGCAGAGCACAGAGAGCAGAGTGGGGAAAGATAGCTTGTTAGACTCTGTGGGGATACTGGGGCTTCTGGGGTGTCTGAAAGCTCCAGTTCTCTACAGGGCTCCATTGCATTACCCTTGAGATTGATTACCCTCCTTTGTTACTTCCTATGTGTCTTTACACTAAACTCCTATCACAGAGAGAACCTGATTATTTGGTTCTTTTAAATGACATGAGTTAAGCCCAGCAGTGTCCGTTCTTAGGGCCCGTTATTAACCTCATTATGTCAAGTTGGTACTCGCGTGTGCTTCCTCAGGTTCTCATAAAAATGATCCTTGCTAACCAATCTTCTCTACCTTCACGTCTAAATAATAACAATGGATGCCATTTCTTGAGTGAGGCATTGTTTTTAGCATATATCATCCCCATTCCTTATAGTTACCTGAGAGGTTTAATCACTAAGTCAACAAATATTTATTTTAGGATTTCTGATCATCATTTTAAAAATGGAGAAATTGAAGCTCAAAAAGTTTAAGGACTGCCCCAAGGTTACACAGGTATTAACAGGCAGAGCTCAGATTCAAACCAATCATTATCTGGCTCCAAGGTTCCATTGACTAATCCAAGGGTTTTCAATCCCACCTCCAAATGAGATTCATTCAACTAGTAAACATTGAGCCACTGATATGTGCCAGTCACTGCAGATTAATCATGAATAAAACATCCTAAAAGATGAAGACAGAACAAATACATTGGCTACCTGAGGGGCTCAAAAACAAAGATTCTCAGGTGTTAGCTCCAACAACCATGCTGTTGAAGGTCAGGGGCTTGGACTGTGGAATCTATATTTTTAACAAGGACCTCAAGTAGCATTTTGATACGTAGTCTTGTCTTGAGTCCACTGTACTAGAGAATTCTGACTCCTTCGATACAAATTTCAATTCTTTATGATTATGCTGTTTAATCCTCATTCTTAAATACATCTTACATAGTGTTTTCTTATTTTTTTAGGAGAAACAGTAAGATTCCCTTAAAATTCGAGATTAATCCTTTGTAGTGCAATGTATGCTGATTAATAACAGGAATCCTGCAATGCACATATTTCTAAATATCTGATTAGGATTAGAGAGAAACTTAGAGAGCCTTATAAACCCACTAGCAGGAAAATCACTGATTTTAAAAGTTCAATCATGGGTTTATTAAAGAACCTCTATTCAAGTAGTTGATTATTACTTTATAAGTTTGATTTTTATAGGCACAACACTTAAAGAAGAAGTAATAAGATTTGGAGACCTGACCTTTGCAACTTTAAATCTCAAGAAAGGGCATGAAAGGAGGGAAGAGAGGGGTTTGAATACACTGACTGGGATGGAAGGCTTGTTGGTGGGAGGGAAAAGGAGGGGAGTAGGACAAGTGGGAACATTTGTTAGAGGCCAGCAGATGCTGACATGTGCTTTGATTTAATATGGGAAGTAAGAGGAAGGTATTTTATTCTGAACTAGGAAAGAGGAAATAGGCAATTAGAGCACATGGCTGGCATGGAGAGAGGAATAGCAACTGCCAAATTAATTCATTTGCTCAGGGAATAAGGGACTGCTGGTGTGTCTCTGGCTCTAAGAAGGGCTTGCTTTGTTGTAAAGAGATAATTTTAAGGCACAGAGTTGAAGACATGAGTCTTTAGAATAACCTCACCCATCCTCTACTATCATTCCCTAAATGTCATGGGTCTCCAGACTTCCCTGAATGGTCTGGTAGTATAGAAATGTGCTTAGCCCATTTTAACTCTGACCTGTTTATGAAGTATTACATTGAGATGCTCAAATTATGCCAGCACCATGGAAAGAATATTCTTAAACCCAGGTACTAAAAGACAAGATGAATTTCTCATTGTTTTCCTACCCATCAGCCAGGACTTTAGTGTACATGTTGAATAATAACTATGCAAGAAATTACCAGCATGAGTCAGCCTTATTACAGATGAACAGTTCATCACTAATGTATTTAACTGAAGTTCTTCTTGTTCTAATGAATTAACCACACTTAAGTGGCCTGCAGCTGAGAAGTTGCTTGGGGGAAATGGCTTGGATACAAATCCCATTTGTAATCACCCCTTTAAAAACACTGAATACTTGTGCAATATTTAAATCAAGGATCTTTTCTAATTCCACTATCAGAATATCTTAAAGTAATGTAAACAATTTGTGTTAAAAAACCCCACCACACAGCAATATGCAAGGCATGCAGATGACCACTGGGGATAAGTAAAAACTAATATAAAAGGTCTCTATGATTGGTATTTTCCCCTCTTTATTTTATAAATGCTGAATTCCTATGCAGCTTAATTAATTACTTTACCAAAGAAAATTCCAGCTGATGACTATTCCTACGAGGTACAAAATCATATTGCAGACCAGCTATAAATCCTGTGAAGTCAAACCACCATTATTTGATTTATTCACAGTTTGCAGAAAGCAGATACACATGTCTGAGTGACTCTTAGGAGTTAATAGCAAAAGTACCATGAGATCATCTAGTATGCAGTTCATCACGTAGTGATTTGAGCAGCATTTGGGAGCCTCATGTCAACTCTTTGAAGGAGAGCCTATAAATAAACACTGCTTAAAGTGCTTTGCCTATGAGCTAATAATGTCAATAATGTCTAGAGAGACCCAAGGTCCCTCTAAGAATCCATAACTTCCTTTGGTCAGTGAGCACAAAGAGTTCTGGTTTTAAGAGGGCTCAAAAAGCTATACTGTAGGTCCTCGGGTTACGACGGAGATCCGGTCCTACGGCATGACCTACGTAAGCACCTACGTCATTCACATGGAACACATACATAGCAGTAATGAAGTGGAACAGTAAAAAGAAATTTTAAAGATAACAATTCCTGACCTTTACTTGTGGTAAATAAATAATAAAAAAGCTCATATGTACATACGTCAAAATGATGGAACTTTTTTTTGTATATAAGTAAATGGGAGATGGTGATGTAACCACGAAATGATGTACATCGAGTACTACGTAACCCGAGGACTGTCTGTACTCACCTTGAGCATGAAAAAGACCCACTGTCAATGACTCTGAAGTTTTAATAAGATGCAGAAACACAGATGCTATTCAAAAGTGTCCAAGGCCTTAACAGAACAATTTGAATGTCAGGATGTTAAGAGAGATGCCTGGAAACTGGATGGAGTCCAGAAATGAAAACAAGAGAGAAGACTGAATGGTAGGGAAAAATAATAGTTCTTGGTCAAGTCTAAAGGAATTGGTATTTCTTTTTTTTATTTTTTATTCTTAAGGAGATGGGAGCTGAAAAAGTTCTTTAAAAATCATTTTCCTTTTCATAACAAAATGTTATAAAGGTAGATTGAGAGAGAAGTTGTATGATGGAGATAGTTCATAATACATGAGTTTAGATAGAGCATAAGGAAAATATGCTCTCTGCTTTGAAAGGTTTTCAAATGTAGAAAAAGGTCACAGGGGGTGAGAAAATGCCTTTTTTTATTGTCTAAAGTTTTACATATGTCTCCTTTTTCCCCTCTTGACCCCACCCCCCAGCCATTCCCACCCTGGGCAAGCCCCCACCGCCCCAGTGTCTGTGTCCATTGGTTATGCTAATATACATGCATACAAGTCCTTTGGTTGCTCTCTAAGC
>NW_005353460.1:37356-37625 GCF_000412655.1 Myotis brandtii
AGTGGGATTACTGGGTCAAATGGGAGTTCCATTTTTAGTTTTTTGAGGAAACTCCATACTGTTCTCCACAGTGGCTGCACCAGTCTGCATTCCCACCAGCAGTGCGTGAGGGTTCCTTTTTCTTCTGCATTCTTGCCAGGACTTGTCATTTGTTGATGATAGCCATTCACAGGTGTGAGATGGTGTAATATTGTCGTTTTTATTTGCATCTCTTGGATGATTAGTGACTTTGAACATGTTTTCATATGTCTTTTGGCCTTTCTTCTGTC
>NW_005353460.1:37754-39283 GCF_000412655.1 Myotis brandtii
GATAACATTGGCAAATATGTTCTCCCATGCAGTGGGCTTTCTTGTTGTTTTGTTGATGGTTTCTTTTGCTGTACGGAAGCTTTTTATTTTGATGTAGTCCCATTTGCTTATTTTCTTTTTAGTTTCTCTTGCCCTAGGAGCTGTATCACTGAAGATATTTCTTCGGCATATGTCTGAGATTTTGCTGCCTGTGGATTCCTCTAATATTTTTATGGTTTCCCATCTTACATTTAAGTCCTTTATCCATTTGAGTTTATTTTTGTATATGGTGTAAGTTGGTGGTCTAGTTTCATTTTTTTGCATGTATCTGTCCAATTTTCCCAACACCATTTATTGAAGAGACTGTCTTGACTCCATTGTATGTTCTTGCCTCCTTTGTCAAATATTAATTGAGCCTGGTGCTTTGGGTCGATTTCTGGGTTCTCTATTCTATTCCATTGGTCTATATGTCTGTTCTTGTGCCAGTACCAGGCAGTTTTGAGAACAGTGGCTTGGTAATACAGCTTGATATCTGGTATTGAGATCCCTCCTACTTTGTTCTTCCTCAGGATTGCGGCAGCTATTCGGGGTCTTTTTTAATTCCAGGTGAATTTTTGGAGTGTTTGTTCTAGGTCTGTAAAATATGCCATTGATATTTTAACGGGGGAATGCATTGAATCTATAGATTGCTTTGGGTAGTATGGACATTTTAATGATGTTGATTCTACCAATCCATGAACATGGTATGTTCTTCCATCTATTTATGTCTTCCTCTCTCTCTTTTTTCAGTGTCCTGTAGTTTTCTGAGTACAGGTCTTTTACCTCTTTAGTTAAGTTTATTCCTAGGTATCTTAATTTTTTTTTGGTGCGATGGTAAATGGGATTTTTCTTTAGTCTCTCTTTCTGAAGTTCACTATTGGTGTATAAAAATGCCATAGATTTCTTTGTGTTAATTTTGTATCCTGCTACATTGCAGAATTCATTTATTAAGTCTTATAATTTTTTGATGGGTTTTTAGGGTTTTCTATGGACAGTATCATGTCATCTGCGAATAATGACAGTTTCATGTCTTGTTTTCCAATTTGGATACCATTTATTTCTTCTTCTTATCTAATTGCTATGGCTAATACTTCCAGTACTATGTTGAACAGGAGTGGTGAGAGTGGGCATCCCTGTCTTGTTCCTGTTTTTAGGTGAAATGGTTTTAGTTTTTGCCCATTGAGTATGATGTCGGCTATAGGTTTGTCATATAAGGCTTTTATTATGTTGAGGTATGATCCCTCTATTCCCATTTTGCTGAGGATTTTTATCAAGAAAGGGTGTTGGATTTTGTCAAATGCTTTTAATGCATCAATTGATAGGACTGTGATTTTGATCTCCCAATTTGTTTATGTGATATATCACATTTATTGATTTGCAGATATTGTACCATCCTTGCATCCCTGGGGTAAATCCTACTTGGTTATGGTGTATGAACTTTCTGATGTAATGCTGGATCCAATTAGCTAGAATTTTGTTGAGGATTTTAGCATCTGTTTTCTTTTTTTTTT
>NW_005353460.1:39758-71274 GCF_000412655.1 Myotis brandtii
TTTTTTTTTTTTTTTTTTTTGGTCTCTATGTCAGAAAATGCCTTTTTCTTGCTTGAAAAATCATTGGTCTCAGAGGCAGGTTTTGCTCTCACTGAGCCATCTCCACAATTAACTTTTGGTTTCATTTCAGTCTTGGTACAATTTCCCTCCGACACTTAATTCATGGTGCCTTCCTGTGACTTATTGATTGTTAACCTTTTTTTCCTTCCTACTCTTGTCTGGGGGGCGGGGGTATTTTTTTTCTACTAATTTTTCATCTGCTTAACAGGTTCAAAACATCTGATGTAGCTTTATGAAGTATGGAACTCTGAAATTCTGCAAACCTATATTAGCTCAGTCCAATTTATACATTTCTGAACACCAACTTCATTTGTTTTACATAGTGTGGAGTAGCAAAGAAGTATCTTTAACTTACTAGTCAACTAAATTTCCTCTCTGACTACTCTCGCAACACAGTTGGATACACAGATTGTAAACATATTAGTGGTTAATTCTGCCTGTCCCACATAATTGAATTCTCACCAGGTAAAGGACTTTTGACAAGATCATTATACTATAATGTAATTAGTCAAAGAGCTTTTATAAGAGGGGAAGGAAAGGGATTAATTTATCTCTTTGACTGTATGAAAGGTATGCCATTATCACTCTGAATAAAGGATATATGTGTTTATAAAACATTTCTTGAATGAAATGGACTGTGCTTTAAAAGTAGTGTCTTAGATATACAAATTATTCTCAAATTACTCTCAAATCACACATCTTGGTGAAAAGTTTATATTGGCTATTATCCTAATCCTACCAGTGAGTCACCAGAGCATTATGAGTTCAATAAAGACATTTTCCCCATATTAAATTGTTAATTAACTCCACATTTCCTTTGCCAATAATCATGAGCCACAGAAGTCAAGAATATATGCCTACCATTGAAAAATCACTCTAGCAATAGCTCAAGTGTAATTCCATAAATAATGAATCAAATACTCCCATGTATCTCCTTTACCTTATTGAATCATTGTACACTTTAAATTGCTGTGTAGTGTGTTTAACAGATCTTTAACCATGTCCCAAAGTATTACTCATAATTTAGTCTGAAACACTTAGCAATTTCATAAAGTTTTGCATTCTGGCTCTAAAGTGAACCTTTAGAACAGCACTGAAATGTTAAATGTGTTTTATGTAAGTAGAAGTGATGTGAATTCATACATTACTAAACATTTTTATACGCTTTTCCATTTAACCATTAATGCTTTCTTCTTGCATGGTCATTAATTTTTGTTGTAGCCAACAGATACGAAGCCCTCCCTGCTCACTTGCAATGAAGCCAACAGATATGATAGAATAAAAAATAGAAGCTTTAATCCAGATCTATTTGGTGTCCTGGAATGGCTAAATGTTACTGTTAATAATTTTGCAGGGGTAGAACTCAAAATGTGGAGGAAATTGCACTATTACTGCTTGCTAGCTAGGCAAGCTCTCCCATACTCCTTGGAAGGATAAATTATTTTAGGGAAGAGGGTAA
This sequence comes from Myotis brandtii, assembly GCF_000412655.1. Lineage (NCBI taxonomy): Eukaryota > Metazoa > Chordata > Mammalia > Chiroptera > Vespertilionidae > Myotis > Myotis brandtii. The sequence goes on from NW_005353460.1 coordinate 41,278, forward strand.
ATGCCAGAAGCCATCATGAAGTCATGTGTCTACCAAGCAGCCACCTAGATGATTCTTCCTCTCCTTCCCTTGCCCCCTTTTCCCTTCCTACCACTTTATTCTCATTCTCAGCCTCAGATTCCTCACCAACTTCACATCATTTACTCCCCTCCTCACCCAGCTTCTTTTTCTGAAGTGTTGACTGTTAGCAGATCCAGCCCCTCTGACTGGACACATCTGCTCCTTTTGTTTCTGCTCCATGCAGATAAATGGACTAAGACAGCGGTTCTCAACCTGTGGGTCGCGACCCCTTTGGGGGTCGAACGACCCTTTCACAGGGGTCACCTAAGACCATCGGAAAACACATATATAATTACATATTGTTTTTGTGATTAATCACTATGCTTTAATCATGTTCAATTTGTAACAATGAAAATACATCCTGCATATCGGATATTTACATTACGATTCATAACAGTAGCAAAATTACAGTTATGAAGTAGCAACAAAAATAATTTTATGGTTGGGGGTCACCACAACATGAGGAACTGTATTAAAGGGTCGCGGCATTAGGAAGGTTGAGAACCACTGGACTAAGAGGAGTAGGAGTAATGAGAAGTGTGACTGAGATCCATCCTATTGTTCTGTATCCATCTACTGCACAGCTTGCTCCTCGTGCTCTAATTTACAATCTTAAATTGGAAACCATGTCATGTTTATCTTTGTGAATAAAAGTTAAGGTAAAAATAAATATTTGGAAGCTTTTTTATAGAACTATATACAAGTTTATAAAAACACTTTAGTCTACTAACAGGTGGTAGATATAACTTAGTATATTTGCTTTCTACTGCTGCATAACTTGTATTTATTATCTCACTGTTTTCATGGGTAAGGAGTCTTGGCCTTTCTTAGCTGGGTCCTCTGTTCAAGATCTCACAAGGCTATAATCAAGGGTGTTATCTGTGGTTTGGGTTCTCTTCTAAACTTACGTGGTGGTTGGCAGAATTCATTTCCTTGTGATTGTAGGAATGAGATCCTTAGCTCCTAAAGGCTCTTACCCCGCCCATTGGAAATAAACGACATGCTCTTGGATTTTTAATGGCCAGCAGGAGAGCATTTCTCTGGCTTTTCCCATCTCTGACCTCCAGACTTTCTTTTAATGATCCATCTGAAAAAGCCAGGCTCACCTCAAATATTCTCCTTCTTGATAAACCAAAATTTAACTGATTAGGGATTTTAATTATACCTGCAAAAGGCCCTCATTTATGCCACATACATAACAAAATCATGGGAATGAAACCCCCTCACCTTCGCATGTTGTATGGGTCAGATACAAGTTATAGGTCCCATCCACATTCAAGCCCACATCATTCTATGAGGATTAGGGTCTTTAGAGGTAATTTTAGAATTCTTCCAACCACAAGTAGGAATCAACAAGTTCAATAATTCTCTCATTTTTTTCCTAGCCATCCCTGTAGTAATTGCATCTTTCAAAAAAGCCTTATAAATTATATCTACCTTTCACATCACCAAGAATGATTTCAATGCCAATTTTCGTAATCACTCCAACTATTCTCACATTTATTTTACTCACTCAATTCTGAAGATATTTTTTGCCTGAGCACCACTCAAGCTGTGCACTTTGCTTTGTCCTAATCCTCATCACCAAGCCGAAATGAGAACTGAATCAAAAACCTGAAATGCAACTATCGCACTCTTTTACCTCAGACTCTTATCAATCATGCTCACGTCCTCACTGACACCTACTCTTAAACTGCAGAGAGGCAAGGGCCCCATGACTGTTGACTGTTTTCCAGATTATCAGCTGTCTCTTGACTCTCATCTGACTTATCTCCCTAACTTGTCTAAACTACTTAGTTTATTACCTCAATCAAGTTCTCACTCACATCCTCAATTACCTTGAAACCCAGTATTTCCACCTTCCCTTCCCTTCATAACCCCAGCCTTATATTCTCTTCAAACCCCTAGGTTGTTTAGCACTGGTGGAAAAAGCAACCAAATGTGTATTTTCAAGTCATTACACGCTCAGTAGGCAGGGCTCTTAATTACCTTAGTTTTAACTTTTATTTGTTCTCTCTCCCACTCCTCTCAGAGACTCTGTCTTTAAACCTCCTATCCAAATTATATGTCTTTTCATCTAAGTGAGCATCCTATATTTCACACACAAATCTGAAGCTTTCAGGGAGAAACAGCCCGATCTTTTGACCACCTACAAAATGTATCCTTAACTGTACTTATTCCCTTCCATGTCCCTTAAGATAATCCACTATCCTCTTTCTTTTCAATTTAGTCAACTTTCCTTCCTTTCTTAATCCTTACCTTTTTCATGACTGTCTTATCTACCAAATGAGAATACAACACACCCCCATCTTTTCCTGTTACCATAGCTCTAGTTCATGCCCTTATCGTCATTCACTGAACCTATATAAATAACATCCTAATTGGTCTTCCTGTATCTATCACTGTTATAATACTGCATAAACTAAAATATCATTATGTCATTTCTTAAAGACTTTCAATAATCCCCCTTAGCTTCTAAAACAAAAGTACTTTTTAGCCTTGTATACACCCCCTGCCAAATACATGTCTGCATTTAATGCTCTAGTATTATCTCCTGTCCTCTTATTTTATATTCTATTACTACTGAACGACAACTTTCAGCTTAAATTTTGTGAGAGATGGCAGTATTTACTCAAAATATGTGTTGCTCTTCCTTTTGAGAGCATAATACTTCCCTGCTTCAGAATGCTGTTTGATCATATAATTTTCTTTAGCCAATAGAATGTGTGTGACAGTGACAATTTCCACTTCAAACCAGAATCTTTAAGAGCTGTTGAATCATGTAACTATTCCCTCTTTTTCCCTCTGCCATTAGTCTGGCATGCTCTAGACAGGACTACTCCTTCAGCTTTGTTCCCAAAATAAAGAGTGTGTAGAGCAAAGCCACAGCCAATTAACAATGAACATTAATGTAAGTGAGAAACTTTTATTATTGTAAGCCATTAAAATGCGTGGGAGGGTTTGTTATTGTAACATAATCTAGGAAAATCTAACATGAAAATTGGTGCCTCCATAAAAACAACAGAACTAAAATATGTAGCTTTGACTTCAAAGCCACATAGTGGGGATTGGTAAATTGAAGAAACATGTTTTATCACTATTCTTCCAGCATCCAATTTGTAAAACCATCCCTTGTAATGGTTCAGAAGGTAAATAATGTGCCTAATAAACCTGTGGCTTTAGGAAAATGAAAAGGAAATAAAGAATACTGGAAACATGATTGCTTTCGGCTCTATTTGACAAAGTACCGAAGGAAAAAGATCTCAGAAAGGAACTAATCAGTTGACAAAGAATTAAAGGAATACAGAAAATGCAAAAATTATGAGACTTGCAGAGTTTGTAGATGCAATTGATTGCCATTTCTAACTAGTAACATATAAAATCTAGAAGGTCCATGGATACCAAAGGCCAATTAAAACAGCCTAATGCACAGTCCACATTGTGGGTACTACCAACAAATTATCTGTTAAAAACTCTGAATTGATACAGAGAATGTAGTTCATCTGGGGCCCCAAAGATTTTATGGATAGGAAGCAGGCTTAGAATGCTTGTGAGCCTCTGAACAAGGGCACATTTCTCCAGTGTCACTTGAAGCGTAGCCACTGATGACAAAGAGAAGATAAAGGACCCACAAAGAGTGGAGTCAAGGTTACAGAGGAGCTATTCCTAGGTTGCAGAACTTGGGCAAAAGTAAGCAAAACTCAAGATCTCCAGGCTAGGAACCCCTTACACATATTATTTAAAACTTAACTCAATCCAGAAAGTGTTCTTTAAACTCCCATGCTTGGAGAAAAGTCCCTAGAGGCTACTTTTAAGCCTATAAAATGATATGAAAATTGTCAGGTATACAAAGACAGAAAAATAATGGTCTTAATCATAGTACTCATCCAAAATAACACTGTGCCTGTGAGGGTTTTGTGTTATGTCAACTTGGCTGGGCTGAACTACATTTTCCAGAATTTGCTTTTTTGTATATTTCCTGTTAGGGTGGGCCACCTGGGAGATTCTTGGTGAATTCAGAAGGCAGAAGAGAAGTAGCAGTCATTTTGTAGGTTACATACATTGCTAATCTGCTGACTGATTTTGCTGGCATGAAGCAGCAGCTGGGTCTGAACCATCTGAACTGGTTTTCCTTCCCCTAGATCTTCCCTCAGCTTCTTTGACTCCTGGGCCAGATATGAGTGTGGAGGGTGTGTGTGTAGCTCTGTGATGAAGGGTCCTGACTTCTATAAGATACCTTCATCACCAAGGTAAGAGAAGTAAGAACAAATATGGGATTCAGTCTGTTCTCCTGGGAGTCCAGTTCTCTATATTCATAGAATCACTCTGCTTGTGATCTTCTCTTCCGAATGTCTGTCCTATGGACTTCAAGTTCCAGCATCAGATGCAGAAACAGCATTCTTATAGAGAATCAACTGCTTCCCAAATTGTGTTACCAAATTCCCTAAAACACACACACATTATATAGATAACAAGGCATATCTTCTACTAGTTCTGCTTCTCTGGTTGAACCCTGCGTGATATAGTACCTGGAAAATAGCTACTTATTTGTCAACTTTTCTTGAATGCTTAAAAGGCAACTCAAATTCATCAGGGCCTGTAAATTTTTATGGTTTATCCAAACTTAGTCTTCTCAGTGAATAGCTCTACGTTCATCCTATTCATCCTATTATACCACTTAAAAACAAACAAAGAGATGTCTTCCTTGAAATCTCCTTTCCTTTTGGTCTCCATAAGTAATCCTAAATAATAAAGAGGTAATATGCAAATTGACTGTCATGCCCTCGCACAAGATGGCCACCCCCATGTGGTCCAAGATGGCCACCGCAAGATGGCTGGCAGGCGAGGGCAGTTGTGGGCAATCAGGCCAGCAGGTGAGGAAGTGCAGTTTGGGGGGACTGGGCCTGCAGGGGAGGGCAGTTGGGGGCCATTGGGCCGGCAGGGGAGGGCAGTTGGGGGGCATCTGGATGGCAAGGGAGCAGTTAGGTAGTGATCAGGCTGGCAGGGGAGTGGTTAAGGGGTGATCAGGCTGGCAGGCAGAAGTGGTTAGGGGCAAGCAGGCAGGCAGGCAGGCGAGCAGTTGGGAGCCAGTAGTCCTGGATTGTGAGAGGGATGTCCGACTGCCAGTTTAGGCCTAAACCGGCAGTCAGACATCCCCTGAGGGGTCCCAGATTGGAGAGGGTGCAGGTTGGGCTGATGGACAGACCCTCTCCCCTCTGCCAGTGCATGAATTTCGTGCACCAGGCCTCTAGCCTATAATGAAATCCTATGAGCTATACCTTTTAATTATCTCTCATGTATCTACCATTCTCCGTCTCTGGGACTAGTAACTTGTCCTAAGTTACTATTATCCCTTGAGTGGACACCTCAAGAGCCACCTAATTCTTCTACTTGGTACACATTATACTAGTCTTCAATCAGTTCCCTATTTTGAAATATAGTGATGTTTTCTAAAAACAAGTATGATCATATTGACCTCTGCTTAAAGCACTATAATGCCTTCCTATAAGTCTTAAACAAAATAACCTAAATCCTTAACACACTTAACAAAACATTTGTGGGCTCCTTCTTATGCACATTTCCATCTGCAGCTTCATTTTGTTTTACTCTCCCCTCCTTTTCAATTCTTTGAATGGTTCACACTCCAACTAACCAACCCAGGGCCATTATACATGCTATTTTATCTGTCTATAATGTACCTCTACCTTCCTCAACCAAATCAACTTGTATTCCTTCTTCAAAAATCTGACCCAATATCAAACTTTGAAAACAGTAAGAAATGCACATTACTGTTCCCCAATACAGGTTGACATTATAAAATTATTCATACAAAAATTTCTATTAAGCACCTCTCTTGGATTTAAATTCAGATAATTCAGTTGGATTCTTGGATATACAGTCAGTTAAATTTCTCTCTTAGATTTAAATTCAGATGTGAACATAACTCTCCTAAAATTTAGCCATTGTTTATTATGGCACTCTCATACACGAACTTTTTGAGGAAGAGATTTTATAAATTAAACTTAGAGGTAAAACAACATACCAAATTACATATATAATACTTTTACATGAACTAAGGGATTGATTATTTGTATTTTCCTATACTTCTGTAAACTCCCTGAGGGCAGGAAATTTATTTTATTGTTCATTTCTGTGATTGAAAGCACCTTGTACATTGTTTTGTGCATGACAGATGTTCAATTAACGTTTGGTATACACAGTTTATTTCTACTATAATATTTTCATAGTCCATATTTGTCTTTATTTGCTTTCTTGTTCATTTGTTTCCTACCATAAACAGAAGGCAGGTTTCATGAAGGAAGAAAGATTGTCTACTTTGTTTACAGCTATAGCATTAGTTCCCTGAACACCATTTTCCACTTAAAAGATATTTGTTAAATAATAAATAATTAATTAATTAAATAAACAAACAGCATATATAAAAATATCTGGCATTTAGTAGGTGCTCAATAAAATTAAAAATACATTTTGGGATATATACAAGTTCAAAGTGAGGATAAATTAATTTAATTTCCTTTCAAATCAGCTTCTCTTCCCATTTATAGAGAAAAAGGTTCTATTTAAGAAGAATGTATTTTAGGAACTGAGAAACATACATCAGAAAAGTTTCTTAAACATTTCTATTTTTCTGCAATAGCAATTACTTTTACCATCCAATGCAGCATAAAAAAAAGTCTTGTTGAATGACACAAAGCATCATCCAAAGCACAGAGGGTGTCTTGGAAGGTAGGTTTAGACATACTGTAATATGATTACATTGTTTTGAAGTTTCATTACCTTTTCATCTGAATGAATATAACCTAGAATATTAATACAATGAAGAATGACAGTTGATGACCCCCACAGAGGCTGCACCAAGTTGCTGATAAACATGGACTATGATACCTCCAAATCTCAGTCACGTGTAGGTGTCTTGTCTGTAATCAGGATTTGCAAGTGATGGTGCATGAACTGTTCTCTGGTCATTGTTATTCAACTCCATCACTTACAACTGTCTGCAATTTTAAATAGGCTGTCTCATCTATCAAACCTCCCCTTCCTATACTCAGTATCTGGATGATCAACAAAGCATGTAAAATCAGCACTTTATTTGGTCCTTGAGAGGGTGCTGCTTTTGACATGATGAGAGCTCTTCCTTTCCCTACCACTCCCCATGACAATTTATAGCCCAGTCTGCATTTGACTTTTGCCAATACCTTCCCTCTGATATAATGAGCCCCCCTGGGGTTGAAAGGTGAAAGGGGTTCTGAGTCATGCCATTTCCTTTTTTGATGCCTTTGCCTGAGTATTTTGTGGAATATTTAATACCAGCTCTATTCCTCTGATGCATATGACAACATAATATTCGCTGATTGCATCTGTTATGTCTTTGTACAAGGAGGAAAAACATTCTTTACAGCAAGACTACGGAATTATATACACTACAACTGAATATTCAGGTATTAAAATAGGCTTTTCTGCTTATTAGGGAAAAGAAGAAACTGGAAACTGTTTCAGTTTTTATTTGGTATTTTATCTACCATGGGCCTGAAGGAGCTAGAGTGTGTAATTTTACAGGTGTTTTAAAATACATGTCTAATGGTTATTTGAAAGGAATACCTCGGAATGGGGATGCAAAAGTTCCTTCAAGTAAACAATGAATAAATCCATGTTATATCATTTTTAGTGCTATTAAGGGGAAAGTTAAAAGGTGATTGAGTTGCCTTTTCTTTTAAACCAGCATCTGTTTTGCTTTTTATCACTTTTATTCATCCATAGATGACTAGAGTTGTACCCAATCCAGGTAGTATTTAGACAAGTGCATTTTGTGGGTATATGAAACTATGTGACTGCATATCTGTCCAAATTTGACCATTTGCATTACAAGGGTAGGAGCTTTTGCAGAATGCCAGGCACTCCATAGCCACTAAGTAAATATAAAATAAATGCAACTGAAAGTGGCTCTCAATCATTAAAAAATAAAAGCATTTACTAAGCATCCAACTGTCTTTCCAATGCAGTATAATTCATATCCTTACCCCTGCTTGTAAAGAATCCATCATTTCCAGTAACCAATAATGGCACAGACCTGCTGATATGTAGCAATGGACACATAAATAAATATGTAGTTTTTGTTTTATATAAAGACGATATCATGTTCATGAGATATGTCTTCGTACTAACCCCCTTTTGCCCAATTTTCCTTGTGGAAAGACAGATGGCAGCACTCATTTCTAGATGCCTGAGTCAAAAATTTTATTCCTCTAAAGCTGGCTATTCCAGATGGAAATGAAACATTCTATTTTGGTCTCACTACATGATCTTAATCAACAAGCCCAGTTAAGGTAGTGTTCCACACACTCCTTTGCCCACCAATGTGCCTACCATTTTGTATCTGATTATACAAAAAGTCTATTAACTTGTATCTTTGAATAAATAAACACACACAATGAAAATAATAACATCAGAAATATCTACCTTCTCACTAATTTTGTTACTGAGGTCATTCTTAGCTTCAGAGTGACACAGAAACAATACACTTGAGAAGGAAAGAAATATAGTTCTGCTATTTGTATCCTCTTGGTCCTGGCAGAGCTTATCAGTAAGAGTGAATGCAGAGCCCTATACACATTTCTCTTGGGCTTAAGTGAAGCTTTAGGATAGAAATAAGATACAAAAAAAATATAAAATGTAACAAGTTTTACAAGTAATAATTAAAATCATGTTTTTTTGAGTATGTGATGGATAAAAACATTAAAACATAGATATTCTCAAAAAAGTGAGGGACAATGACTTTACTTATCTTTATTCAGTTTCTTCATCTTTCTTGGCCATAACTAAAAAGTGATTAAATAGCAAATTAAGAGCTTTCACACTCAAAATCAATAATTAACTCTGTTCTATAGTCCATTTGAAATAATTGGAAAATTAATAGGTGGTACTGTACTCATCATAGCCATACTATATCTATAACATCTATATGTATAAAACCCTAATATGCAAATAGACCAAATGGCAGAACAACTGAACCAAACGACTGGTCACTATGACATGTGCTGACCACCAGGGGGCCTGCACAGAGCATGGCGGGCGTCAGCAGCAGGTGGCAGAGTGTGTAACATGGTGGGCATCGGCTGCAGCGGGATGGTGGAGCAGGTGAGCGGGGTCACCAGACCAAGGTGGGGCACTGGTTGCTGTCATCTGGGCAAGCCTCTGGTGGTTACTGAAAATTCTTCGCTCCCGTGTGGGTCACATCACAATCCCCCTGGGCACTTGCATCTGCAGCTGTCGCCAGCCCTGCTCACACCCGCAGCCAGCGCCGGAGCTGCTGCTCGCACCCACTGCAGGCACCAACCCCAATGGCTCTGCACCGTCAGTGGGTGCGAGTGGGGCTGGCGCCCTCAGCGTGTGGGAGCAGTGGTGGCGGGAGTGGGGCTGCGGGCAGACAGGGAGCCAGGGGCTGTGGTGGGAGGGGCAGGGCGGGGGTGCGGAGGATGGGCCAAGACCTGCCCCTGTGCCTACTGCAGCCTCGCAGCCCACAGTTCCTTTCAAGGTGCACGAATTCGTGCACTGGGCCCCTAGTCTAAAATAAAGGTCTATGTCATGTATAAAAGCCCTCAATGTTTTCCTTTTGCATCAAAACTAAAAGTACAAGATTATTTGCATAATATATACTTCTACTAGGATCCACCTCTTGACTGATAACTTTGCTTTATGAAATAAGTACGAAGATTGAGGTTCAAGCCTCAAGTTTTCATGTCCCCCACGATGTGTAGGCCCAAATAAAACCATAAAATAAACTCAATATATCTTTGGTGCTGTCTTTCCTTCTGGGGCCCGGTGTGAGATATTTACCCTCTCACCTAGGCTCACCCATTCTATAATGAAGTCCTCACTTTTAGCTGTCAGTCCAATATAATGACAAGGGAATACAAGAATCATGGACTTTTAGAGCCAGAGAGAAGTTAGAGACTATCAGGCCCCTAATTTTCAGATGAGGTTATCAAGGTCTAGAGAGCTAATGATATCTAGTAGCAGAGTCAAGGTTAGAAACTATGTCTCCTGGCTCCAGGACCAGGGTGGCATCTATTTAACCACACAGTCATGTGTGCCCAGCGTGATAGTGAGGCTCAGTGCTCCTACTAATTTTACCAAGGCAAAGGCTTTTTAGTACTTAGCTTCATTCTAGTCCAGTCTGCAGCTCTGTCAAGCACATTTGTATTGGTGTTCAGAATGTTTAAACATCCCACTTTCTGCTAATAAACTTTGAACTGCCCATCTGCTGTTATTTCATTTTTCAATCAATATATAATAAATGTCTACCAGAAAGTGTACTAGGTACAGAACATAAATGAATAAATTGTACACTTCTGCTCTGAGATAAGTCAGAAGAAGAAAAGGAGATGCTGTAGATAAGATTGGAACCAAGGTGGTAAGGAATTAGAATAATTCATGTCTGATGGAATCTGTTTTTTGTTTTTTAGATTTTTTTCAATAGAAAAGATGTGGTCTTATGGTAAGCATGAGGGTACAGTTGGAGGCTTGAGCAAAGAAAGAGCACAACAGGGGTGAATTAAAGGGTTACCAAACAGAGCTGAGATTCTAATTGTACTCTCTACCCTGGAACAGGATGAAAGGAAAAGAATATCGTCATTGCTAAGCCCATTCATTGTTAAGCCCATTACATTGATATTGTAAGACCAAGTACATTGCCAAAGTAAGTCCAATGTATAGTCATATAACAAAGAAAACTTTTAGAAGCTTAGAGTGCATTGAAATATTTAGTCATGAGTTCTAAGCAGAAAAGCAAGAAAACGGAATTTAGAGGACTTATTATGAATTAGAAAGAAAAGGATTTAGTATCTAAAATCAGTAAGAGCTTCAAGGAAAAAATAAGTAGGAATAAAGAAAAGGATGTGGTAATTATTGTCTAAGAGAGAAAAATTTTAGAAGTTTGAAATGATGGCAAATTCTGGTTCTGAGAATGGCTCATTGAGATAGAGTAACGATAAAATACATTTAAGGAGAGGAATTCGTGGGACTGTACAATAGAGCATTGAATAGGCCATTAATGGGACCTGGACCCAGAGCTTTAGGAGCACAATGGGTGACCTGGATGCTGGTGGAAGTCAAAGGGGGACAGGAGGGAAGTACACTGATGCATGTACCAGACCCTGTCCTGAGCCCTGGAATATGAGGTAAATCAGAGCAATATTCTAGTAATAAACAAGTAAATGAACAACATATTTAAAGGCAGTGATAACTGTTATAAAAATAAAGCAAGGCAATGGAATGAAGAATGATCAGATGAAAAACATAATGGAAAAGGAACAACTCCTGAAAGAGGCAACATTTGAACTGAGGAATGAGAAGCCAGCCATGCTAAGAGCTGTGGGAAAACACTTAGGGGTAAAACTGAAAAAAAGCCCCAACACAGGAAAGAGTTTGATGTATTTGAGAAAGAAGACCAGCATGGCTGAAATGTAACAAATGAGGCAGACTGATAGGAGTAGAGGTTTGAAGAAGTGAGGGTCAGATATTTGGGGGCCTTATTATCCATAATAATAAAGAATTTAAATGTTATTCTAAGCACAATTGGATGTCATTAGTGGCTTCCAATAGATGGAATTGACTCCAAACTATGATGGATTATTAAACAGAAGTGAGAAGTCATATTCTCAAAATAAGCAAAAACCAAGAGAATGCTATGCTTTCTACTGGTCCTGAGATATTGAGAGAGGGAAAAAGAAAAGTGGGGAGACAAGGAGAATCTGGAGTCAGTTTTGTTTCTCATAACCTTCTTGGATGTACAGAGTGTCAAAAAAATCAGTAACAATCAAGTCTTTATTTATGTACTCTGATGGTGCAAAGGAACAAAGAAGGAAGTAAGAAGAACAAAGAAGTTTCAGGCTCCTAGAGTTCAACTTACCCCTAAAGAACAGAAATGGTCAAGGGTCAGATGGAAGCAGAGCAGAAAAGGGAAATCACCTCATTGCTGAAAAGCCCCAAACAAAAGGATCCTGCCTCTTTATGGACCCACGGGCTTGGGGGAGAGGGAGGCATAGAAAGGTACTGAGTCAAGTAGTAAAAAGTACCTGAGTCAAGGCCCCTGAGAAGGAGGCCTCTTCATGGAGGAACCTGGGCTAGGCATGTAGCTAGACATGCATATGAATGAGGCTGGCTGCACCAAGGCTGGGGGTGGGTGAGTACTTGACTGCAAGTCTCTCCAGAAAACTATAGTGCATGGGTTGTGCAGCTGTTAGGGGCAAAAATAGAATACTGGGGACTAGCTATGGTTATGGGAAATATTAGTAATGCTCTAATAACCATGATTGCCTTATTCTGGTTAAAGAAAGGACATTTTAACTTGGCTGGGGGTTGTATGCCCCTGGGACCTGGGCATCAACCTTGGAACCATTCTCATTCAAGAACTGCCTATCATCATGGAAAGATTAATAACCTTGTTGCCCACCTCAGCCTCCTACTTCCCCATGCCTGTAATCCACATTTCCCCGTGTAATCTTTGTCTTACCCTATATAAGCAGCTGGCTTATGGGGGTTGCAAAGCAGATTTTTATGGATGACCTGCTGCTCTCCCATACTGCCGGCAGTATTGGAATAAACGCTCATATATGATTCAACCCTGTCTCTGCTTAATTGGCTCAAGTAGTGACAGGTAGCACGGACCCAATGATTGTCCGGTTACTCATCCAGTCTGCATCAGGGAGAGCAGCTTCTCTCCATGAAGCCTGATAGGCAAAACCTAGATGGACCTAAAAAATCACACATGGGATCCTGGCTTGGAACCTGACTCCTCAGAGAGAGAGATCTATTTGTTTAGTTAAGATAAGTAAAAAAACCCCAAAACTTAAAATATGCGGGTAAAAGGAAATAAGGAAATATCTAATGATATGTCAGAATGAGAGTATTGCTGAAATATGACTTTCCTGGGGAGAAAAGAAGGGCTGTTGGTGTTAAACTTCCTGGGATTCAGACTTCTTGTGACATTAAGTTTTCAGCTTTTGAGGAAGAGACTTCTTCATCTTTGGTTCCCTGGCACTTACTAGCCCAGTTCTTGACAAATGCTCAATTCACAATGAATCCATGAATTATGGCTTTGGCCTCTGTAACATTGCTCCCCAGAACATCTTTAAAGCAAAATTAGCAGGTCACAAACTCTAACACCTGCAAAAATAATGCAGGCAGGTAAAGTAAATATGTAAATCAGCCAAGTGTAAGACATATGAGGGTAGAAAGCATGGTAAATCATAGCATTTATGATCTGTCTAAAGGCATTTAATTCAAGGGGGGGGGAGGAATACTGTGTAAACAAATGTTCTGCTTTATAGTCTAGAGGCTACCACTGTGGAACTCACTACTCTGAAGTTGATCTCAGGACAGCAGAGAATAAATATTTCAAATCCCAGACACACTAAGCTTTTCAACTATTCATTAACTTCTCAACCATTCATTCACTCATTTATTTATTCAACAGCTTTTTTTTTTTACTATCTACCAGGTATTATTTCAAGTGCTGAAGATACCACCACACACAAAAAAAGGACAAGCATCCTGCCTTCACAGAGGTTACATTCTAGAGAGGTAAGACAGTTTGCATCTGCAGTGATGTGATCAGTCTTTGAAACTTCAGCCAAAAGCCAAGAAACAACATGATTCATTGTACTTTATGTCATCAGAGAATCCTGAATCTACCCATCAATGGCAAAACCTACAGTTCACTCTGTGAATGTAAAAGGGGCTCTATAATAAATCTGACAAGTTTAGTGACAAGTTTAGTGACCTCACAGGGTGAACTGATGATAAATGCCTAACTGGGCAGATCTCACCCACAATTTATGAAAGGCTTATCTTTGCCCTGTCCATTGTTCTTGTTCATCTAGGGCCTAGATGGTCGGCAAACTCATTAGTCAACAGAGCCAAATATTAACAGTACAACGATTGAAATTTCTTTTGAGAGCCAAATTTTTTAAACTTAAACAATATAGGTAGGTACATTGTTATTAACTTAATTAGGGTACTCCTAAGGCTTAGGAAGAGCCACACTCAAGGGGCCAAAGAGCCGCAATTGGCTCGCAAGCTACAGTTTGCCAACCACGGATCTAGGCTAAGGCACATTTCAAATGCCAGTGATCTTCTTTTTCAGACCCCTGGGAAGAATAACCACCCCCAAGGGAACATAATCATGACATAATCATGTCAACTACCCTGTAATTCCATCATAGATATTTTCCCATCTTGCTTACTTTCATCTCCATGTAATCTTCCTTAGTTCCATCCTTAATTCCAAATGTATAAGAAAAAACCCCCGCATAACTGTCATTCTCTGGAGCATTTTCTTAGTCTGCTGAGATCTTGCTTTCAGGATGTCCTCTGTTTGGCTCAAATAAACTCATGCAAATTAAATTACAGGTTTCAGTGTTATTATGTTGACAACTCTATTCCAACTGCTTTTTTATGGTTGATATAAAAGGCTAACTGTTGTCAAACAAATCTGATGACTACACCTTGATATTTTTTATGATGTGACTCTAAAGTTCTTACTTATTTCGTATGTGTAAGGCAACTTTGTTCTCTGTTATGTTCATATGTTCTGTATACAGAAGGGAATACATGATGGCTTTTCTCCTTTACTTCTACCCCCCTCCCAAAATGAATAACTATATAACAGTGGTTCTCAACCTGTGGGTCTCGACCCCTTTGGCGGTCGAACGACCCTTTCACAGGGGTTGCCTAAGACCATCCTGCATATCAGATATTTACATTACGATTCATAACAGTAGAAACATTACAGTTATGAAGTAGCAATGAAAATAATTTTATGGTTGGGTCACAACATGAGGAACTGTATTTAAAGGGCCAGAAGGTTGAGAACCACTGCTATATAAGGTGATACATGCTACATTCAAGACCATAGATGGTACTTTGGTATTTGTAGGCACAGAAACACTTTCTACAAAGTTAAGATTAAGAAATACTGTTTCTATTTTTATTTTTCAGAATATTACTACTCTCAGGATAGTAGAGAGTGTGGTGAAGTAAAAAGCATTCTGGATAAGAAGTTACAAGATCTGGATTCACCATCATGTGGCTGCTCTTTACATTGGACTACTTCATCTTTGCTAGCAGTCATTCCTAGCCCCAATTTTAAACTTAGTTTGTCAAATTCCTCGGCATAGGAAACCTCCCTAGAAGAGAGGGCATATTCATAAATTCCATTTATTCACCATCCACCAAGTCATTCTAAAAGTCACAGCTTCTCTCGAGAGGATTTAAGAAACAGCCAGATAACAGGGAGGCAAAATGAGCTTTGACCTTATCTGGAAATTTGAATTCTGACAGGGACACCTCAATGCCATGCATTTGTCATTACGCTATTCAGTTTTGTGATAATGATTTAACACAAATTCTAGCAAGGTATTTTGCCCAGTTCTGTGATTTGTAGATAGGAGCTCTAGTAGGTGAGAAATAGAGAAAAAAAATCCCACTTGCCATTTCAATCCCAATACCCACTTGTTGCCAAGAAACGTGCAGGGACCCCATGGATGTAGTCCCAGAGCACCCGGAACACTGCATCACTTGATTCTCCTGGGTTCCCATGTTCCCTGCACTGCCATTCTGGAGTGTTTCAGGTCTCATGCAAGTGTGTGTAATCTTACCCAAGGCTTTCTCCAAACAGAACTTTCTCCGAATTTGTGACAGCAAACTTTGTGTTTCAATTTCTCTGGCTTTTAAAGAGTGCTGAGACTCAAAGAATGAATGGGGATTCAGATGAGAAGTAAGCTAGCAAGCTGGGGACGGGGAGGAACCATCCTGTCTTTATCAGAGGCAAGGACCATTTTAATCTTCACTAGCCCTGGGCAGCTGGGCAAGTTATTATCTGCAAAATCAAAAGATTTAAGGGGTTTGGACTTTTCTTTTCTTACTGCAGAGCCCTGAGTCCTGCTCTGGCATTTATTCTGTTTAAACATAAAGAAGGAGAGAGCATTTCCCTCTGTCACTCTGAGCAAAGCAAAGGGTGTCTCCTGTTCTCAGGACTCTGCTTCTCATGGGGTCTGCCAGGCTCTTTCAGTGCTGACTGACTTAAATGATAATGTTTTTCTTTTTATTATTAGAAACGACAACACTCTCAAATCCTTTTCATTATTTTTTCATAAGTTCCAGGATTTAGTCTTCTTGTTGCAGCCTGTGATGTTCAAATAACATTTACCCTGAAGCTTTTATCAAATTTTCAGAACATCTCTGTTATTTTAATTCATTTCAGTGATAGCTCCTCCGGCTTGCCATGTTGAATCCGGAGCAAGACAAGCATTGGTACTTCTGGGTAGGGTGAAATTTTACCACTTACACTTTCACCCAAATTAGGAAGAACAGTCTAGTGGATGGCAGGAGGTTAAAGAAGCAACCTTGATGCTTAAAGAGAACCTTTTTCCTGCCTTCTGTCCTTTTCTAGCATGTGTCTTTGGACTCCATCCCTCAACCCTGTTAAGGGCCCACCAGGTTGTCTTTGAGTTGTGTACCTTTCTCCCCACAAACCACTTTTCACTTTCCTAAAACTTAGCCTGTCCTCTCCTTAAAGTGTCGGTTTTCATCCATTCATAGGCATTTACTGAGCCCACAATATGTGTCTTAGACTTGTTTCTCTCTGTACTAGGGATAGAAAGATGATCTCTATCATCCCTAGCATTCAAGACCTGAAGTCTGGTAAGAGGAAGGACAGACTTCAAGGTACAATGAGAGTACAGAGGCTGGGACACCTACTTCTGCCTGG
Source organism: Myotis brandtii (assembly GCF_000412655.1). Lineage (NCBI taxonomy): Eukaryota > Metazoa > Chordata > Mammalia > Chiroptera > Vespertilionidae > Myotis > Myotis brandtii. The sequence continues at coordinate 58,127 of NW_005353460.1, forward strand.
GAGCCTGGAGTAGGCACTCCACGTTAGAGATGGCTGTGCCAGGCACTTAAAGATGAACTGGAAAAGCATAAAAGGACTTGAAGATTGAGGGAACAGCATGTGTAAGCTTATATGGGAAGAGGTTAAAGTACTCAGGGAAAAAAATCTTCTAACAAACTCTATCCAACAAAACATTTTAATACAGACCAGCAGTTCTCAATATTATTTTACAGCCCAGACATATCTGAGAGATATGATGGCTAGCACTGGTAAAAGTAGCTCTGTGATTTGTAGCATATCGGAATGCATCTGCATCTCTGCAGGGAGGAGAATCATGGGGTATAGTTTAGAAAAATCCTCAGGAGTAATTTTGACATCCTCTCGTTAAAAATCATAAGCACAGATGCTCCTAGGTTGGGGTAAAAAGTGTGTCTTATCTTTCCTTGGTAAATTAATAATTAAGAAAAACAACTGTGATAAAATAGAACTTAAAATTTCAAAACAGTAGAAGGAGAAATCTTTTCAAGAGGGGAAGAAACAGGGATACTGTTTAAAATATACCTTTATAAATAAACAAGGCTCTATTTGAAATCCCTATAAGAATTATTTTTTTAAAAAGACATCTCCAAAATTCATACTTTTAAATAACATCTTTAAAAATTGTAGCATGAACAACGGGAACTGGAAATCTATTAAGTTATTGTTTTCCTAATAAAGCAATGGATAAAGCTGAAACAATGTTCCAGAGGACTCAGTTTAGTATCATTCTGAATTGAAATGAAGATTTCTCTCTCATTTGCTTCAACTCTGTGTTAAAAAACAAAACAAAACAAAAAACACAAAAATCACACCTTCCCAAGAGATTCATTACCATATGGAAGAGTTGGGGCAGAGGGAATAGTCAGAGTAGGATAGATGAAGATGTTCCAACACACGAAGGTCTCTGGAACAGTCTTTTTTTTATGTTGTCTCATGACACGTTGAGTGTAGGAGCTACAAAGTGATCAGATGGTAAATTTAAAGCCAATAAAAAGGCGACACTTCACAGGGCATGTAGCTTGCTTGTGGGAATCAGTGACAGGGAAGGTCAAGGAATTAAATACTGAAGTTGGATTTATACTAGAGCTGTCTGTTTTTATGGCCAGTACAACATTTATTGGTATGCTAAGATAAGTCTTGTGCTTCGCAGTGAAGCAAAGACTACCTCTCAAGAGTTAGAAAAGGGTCACTCCCAGAACACCCAAGCCTACACACTTACACAATCATTTAGTTTTCTCTCCTCTTTGGAGATAATTAAAAGTTCAGGTAATATTTGATAAATCCATTGGCTTTAAGAAAAAAATAACCATCACTCTGAGTTGCCACAATTTCTGGGGTGCATTATCTAAAGATCCTTCATTTTTAAACTTCTCATAAGGCAGGACTTAAACATTATTTCTGTACCTAATTCTTTGCATAGTCAAAAGCCAATATCTTAAATTCTCTCCTTTTTCTTCTTTAAAATTGGGGTGTCATATATTTTAGGAGTGGATACCTGGTTAGATTAAGCTAAATTTATAATCTATTGTCCTTGAAGAATATCCTCCAGACTAGTTCTCAATAATTAATGATGATTTTAGAGGGAACTGTTAGTGTGATATCAGATTGACAACCTGAAATACCAATAGGTCAGTATTTGGGGAAGGCACAACCCATTTCTGGTTTGGGTTTTCACAAAGATTAGATAGTATCATCATATGGTTAATTAGTGTTTTTTTTGTTTTGTTTTGTTTTCAATTTAGTTTCAGAGTTTGAATTAACTTGATTGGAGACAGTGGAAGGTTGAAGAGGTGTAGAGTAGCCATTAATGAGCAACTTAATGTCATGGAAAAAAGAATAAGTTGAAATTCTGGCTCTGCCACTTACTCTCCATGTGACCTTGTCTAATCATTCACCTCCTCTTGATCTCAGAATTTTTCTCTATGAAGTTAACTTGTAGTCCTGGCGCAGTTGGATGAGCATTGTCTCATACACCAGAAGGTGGAAGGTTCAATTCTTGGTTGGGGTGTTTGTGTGGGGCAACCAATTGATGTGTGTGTCTCTCTCTACCTTCCCTGCTCCCTCTCTCTCAAAAAAATTTCATTAAAAAAAAGTTAACTGCTAATGTGGTGGTAAAGATTAGACCTAATAAACGGTCTAAATGGAACAATTTTTTGCCTTAGGAGGATTTGATAATGTCTGAAGACACTTTTGGTTGTCACTACTAAGAGAAGAGGTACTACTGGCATCTACTAGGTAGAAGCCATGGATGATACTAAACATACTACAATTCATAGGGCAGCCTCCCATCCAAACCCAACAAAGAATTATCTAGTCCAAAATGTCCTATTGCTGAGCTTGAGAAATCTTGGACTTAATTTATGTAAAGTGACTAGAATCACACCTTTCAGAAATAAAGACTATTAAATGTTACAGACTAAATTGTGTTCCCCAAAATGTGTATATTGAAGCTCCAGTATCCCAGGTTATAATTGTATTTAGAGATAAAGTATTTAAATTCTTAATTAAATTAAAATAATAAAGTGGTTAGAGTGGGCCTTAATCCAATACAACTGGAGAAATTAGGATACAAAGAGAAGCATCAGGGTTACTTGCTCACAGGAAAAGATCATTGTGAGGACACAATGAGAAGGTGGCCATCCACAAGCCATGAGGAGAGGTCTCAGAAGAAACCAAACCTAGTGACACCTTGATCTTGGACTTCTAGCATCTACAACTGTGAGTAAATGCAATTCTGTTATGCAAGCCGTGTAGTCTGTTATGGTAGCCTCAGCAGACTAATACAGTAACAGCTATTATTACTGTTAAGTAGTATTTGATTTTGAAAATCTTATCACAAACCTCAGATACAGAATACCAACTCTATATTGGTACATTCACAGTTTTCAGTCCTATTAGAAAAAAAAAGCAACTTGAAATGGTAAGAACAAATAGAAGAAATAGAAATTCTTAGCTTATGGATATGGCAAAGATCAGCAGTAAGACTTTACCAAAACAGTTTACTGCTATTACTTGGGCCCAAACTGACCAGGATCTGACACCATGAACCTTGTACGAATTCATTGGTGTTACAGATTCCTGAGTGAGACCTGCACAGGGCACAAAGCCATCCAATGAATATTCTTACTCAAAACTAATTTTCTGGTCCCAAGCACTGTGTAGAACACCAAACCTGATGTGTCTGGCTGAATATCCGATGGGAGTGAGGATTCTTTGTGCCTTGCTATTCTGAACTCCCCACCAAAACCAGAGCTCTTCATGCTCTTATCCCCTAACTTACATCTAGAAGCCAGAAAAGAGATCAAGCCAAGAGTATTCTTCCAGAAGCCTAGAGAAGAAGTTGCCTGACTGATGTTTCCCTAAACATTCCCCTTAGGCCTTCTCTTCAATTGAACCTTCCAAAAGAAACTGATCTCAGACATCGGTATAACTTGATAAAATGTCACTAACAATTAGTGAACATTAGTTGATATTTTTATAAGGATGAAGCATTGCTGCTTTCACCATGTGCTTGTACTCAATTAGAACAAAATGATAATTATATTAATCAACAGTTCAATAGGAGAACATAAAACTTGTGCAGGTCTCACACCCATTTTACTGGACACAATGACTAGAGACCATTAAGGGCAATATCAAGACTAATTATAAGGCAATTTATGAGAAATAAGAAAAGGTATCCCTTTTGGTAAGCACATGGAACATTAATATTCTTATTAAGAGCTGACTCTTAAAAAAATAGTCAGAGAAAGATAAATATCACACAATCTTATTCATTTGTGGAATATAATGAACAACATAAATTGATGAACTAAAATAGACCCAGAGACATAGAAGCATCAAACAGACCATACAACCTCAGAGGGAAGGCAGGGGAGCGGGGGTGGTAAGAGATCAACCGAAGGACTAGTATGCATGCATATAAGCATAACCCCTGGACACAGACAGTAGGAGGGTGAGGGCATGTGCTGAGGGGTGGGAACAGACAGGGAGAGGTCAATGGGGGAAAAAGGAGACATATGTAATACTTTAAACAATAAGAAATTTAAATTAAAAAAATAAAGTAAAACCTGACTCTTTTAAATGTTGGGAAAAGACAGCACTTTATTCAGGCAGGCAGAAACCAACATGGCAGGCAGGTTGAATTTCAACCCTAGAAGTTCCCTCTTCAAAGTGTCTTTGTGTGATGAATAAGAATGCTGGAATAGTTTATATCTAAGGTTGTTTAAAATGCTAACACTCTTGGTTTATTATTGAAGAAACTGAGGCCAAGGGAAGTAAAATGATACACCAACTTCAAACAGCTAGTTAGTCATGCCAGGGCCTCAGGGAGCCAGTATGCAGATTTTCGGGACGTGGCTCTTTCCACTGTACCATGAATAAGTCACTCACCCTATATCTTCCCAGGGGAGAGTCAAGACACATGGAACCACTAAAATTATACATCCATTCTAAGACATTTGTTATCTATTTGTTCTCATTCTCCTAAATTTATCTACCTGCCTTTTAGACTCTCTCCTACCATCCCTAGACTCCAGTGTAGTCACGAAGACTGAAGAGTCAAGAAATATTTTCAGTATGACATAAATCCAGAGTACATATTAGTATTTAGGTTTTATGTAAGGTGATAAAATGTTTGGTTTCAATCTTCACCAAATCTAGCGATTCTCAAATTTTCTTTTAATAAGAGTACACTGGAATAACTTATATGGATACAGTAATAAAGTCAAATAAAATATATAAAAGAGGTGAAATAAAGATATAAGAATTTTATAACAGAATTTAACAGAATTTGATAACTATGAAAATAAATATATCTAATAAAGAAAAAGATATGGGGTCACATAAGTTCTTGCCCAAAATTGAGAGCTTACCTGCTTAATATTTATGATCTTCCACAACCTTCTTAGTCTCTATAAACCTCAGTTTCTTCAACTTTAAAATTCAGAAATAGCCCTACCTGGCTTGGCTCAGTGGATAGAGCATCAGCCTGTAGACTGAAGGGTCCCAGGTTAGATTCCGGCCAAGGGCACATGCCTGGGTTGCGGGCTTGATCCCCAATAGGGGGCACACAGGAGGCAGTTGACCAATGATTCTCTCTCATCACTGATGTTTCTCTCTCTCTTCTTCTCCCTTCCTCTCTGAAATCAATAAAGAAATATGCTAAAAAATAAAAACAATAAAATGCAGAAATATTTAATCTTTTAATGTTTAACTTATTGGGTTCTTGTAAAATTTGGTGAAAATGTAAGTTACCTAGCATGTTGTATGTACTATTGAGTAGTAAGGTATATTGCAAAAATGGTTCCTCCCTTTTGTAGCCACCTCCTTTACAAGGTAATATTGTATCTCCTTCTATTAAATCATGGAGTCTAATTCCCCACCTGGTAAATTGAGCCTTGGCCTGTGACTTGCTTTGGACTAATAGACATTTCACCAGTTTCAAGTCAAGGCCTCTACTTGCTTGCTTGGACCCTTGTGACCACATGTAAATATGTTGCAGCTAGCCTTCTGGAAGAAGAGAGAAGTGTAGCCCAGTCACCACCACCCTTCCATCTACTGCCCAGTAGCAGCACTGCTTAGCTTTCATGATTTGATTGCTTAGGGAGCCCGACCAAGGCCAGAAGAATCACTAGATACAACAGCTTAAGTTTCTAACACATAGGAATGTTAACTAAATAAATGCACATTGGTTTAATCCATGATGTTCTGGGATTATCTATTATGCTACAATAACAAACGGATAAAAGTAGTATTTTTATCAGTGCTTAAATTATCAAGGATACGTCCTTGAGTTTAAGCAATTCCAGGCATCATAATTTTCTCTCCCACACACAAAGGAGATCTGCAGAATTTTCTTTTCCAAAGTACAAAAGCATCCTTTCACACCATTTTTAATTTGGCTCTCAAAGTACTGGTTTTGTCAAAAATGTCAGGAAGTAACTTCAGTAAATGACTACAGTAAAAAGCAGGTACAAATGATAGCAAAATAGAATGGAAGCTTATGTTGCTTCCTACAAAAATTGCTCTTTTTAAAAAGATCTTAAGAGTGGTTTCAAGGAATTGGGGAATTACTATAGAATGATTTGATGATAGTCTTCAGTTTTCAGGTAATAATTACATATTTATATTACCTCTCTAGCATGTGGACACAACACACACACACACACACACACACACACACACACACACACACACACACACCACACACCACACCACACCACACCACAATCACTCTTTCCCTATGCAACAGCATTTTCAAGGGCAGACAACTGTACTCTTTACCCTTCTCCAGTAAACAGTATCAGCCTCAGGCCAGGCATTGTCCCCAAATGGTTTCTGTTTTGTTCTAGTGTCAAAAACAAGTTCATTTATCCTACCCGACCGACACTGACCTCTGCATCTTCAGATGAGTTCTCATAGACCACAGCTTGGCCCCTGTCTCAGACTGAGGCTCCACAAGGAAGCTGTGCTGTTGTACCCATGCCAGATGTCTGCCTAATGGGCAAACTGGGTATGGCTTGCAAACAGACAGAGATGGAGACTCTTGAAAGCAGTTTGCTTTGGCTCTCGCTGAGAAACAAGGGTCCAGACTTCACAGAGGATTGAAAAATCAGGTCACATGCCATGGGAACTGAGCAGAGGCAACTGTTGCTTTTTATATTTGTTTAGAGATTTTTTTTCCCTGTACAAATACCTTGCAAGAGCAGCAGGCCTGGGGAAGTTTGGCAGAAGAGAAAGTGCCTTCTTTCTTTTCTGTGAATTGCTTCTGGATATATCTTTGGCTGGATGCCTGACCAAAGGCACCTGCCAGTTTTACCTTAGGTTTTGATAAAGAAATTGAGTTATGAAAAAGAATGTGGTATTGTATGTCATCTCAAATCCAAGTAATCTGCACAAGAGAGATCAAAGAGAAGAATCTCCCCTGCCCCAATTATTCTATATAGCCAAATATACTTCAGTAAAAATTAAATTATATTTACTTTGAGGGGCAAATACAAAAGATCAGAGAATTAAACAGGTTAGATATTGAATAGGTGTTAAATATCCTAGCATTTTACAAATAAAGAAACTGAGGTCCAAATAGTTGAAACTGCCAAGCAAGTACCTTTCCTCAGAAAAGCAGATAAATTTAGAGATCTGGTGTTGGTCAAAGTTAATTATGCAAATTGAAACACAGCAGATTAATTTCTCAAGTATTTTCTTAGAGAAATTGGCAATTTCACTTCCTGAGTTGTAGAAATAACATCTTCGTTTTCTCCCCTAACCAACTTTTCATTTCTTGCTCTCAGACTTTAAAGTTTAAATTATTCAATAATTGGAAAGGTTAATGCATCTACAACTCCAATATTAATATCTTTATGAACTATTAGGACTAAGATTTCACAAAACAACAGCAAACAAAAACTTACAACAGAGTTATTTTGAATAAATTCTGGCCCCAGACTATTTTTATTTCTAGAGTATTATTTAACTGTGTCTTCTTAATTAAGATGAACCAATGAACTGATAATTAAGTTCCTGTTCATCTTAGGAGTAAATAAACCAATGAACATTCAAATCCTGCTTCTGAATTTAACCGTCTTGGGAATGAGGAACCAGTGAGACAGGCAGTTATTTTGGATGGAAAGGAGCATGGCCAAAGGCACAAAGAGAACTGAATCTCAAGTCATCAAGTGGAGTCACCATGACTGGCATAATCACATTCTTCTTTTTTCACACAGTACCTAAAAGTTCTGACTTTTTCTTTTAGAAGTTCCACCAAAAGCCAGCACAATCATGCTAAAATGAAAAAGGGCTACTAGTCTTCAATCTACCACCAGTCACTTCTATCTTAAAGATAACATGATCTTATAAGCAACCTGTCCTAGGATCAGCCCGGGGCGGGGTGGGGGTGGGGGGGCGAGTAAAAGGTTTATGCAATCAGTGTCACTTCTCCTTTGGCCATTACTCCCTGCAAGTAAGCCTCTTTTTCTTGGTGTAAAATCCTAGTGTAAAGAGTGCTCAGTCCCATAGGGCGAAGAAAACTAAGGAGAAAATAAACAAACAGGACTACATCAAAAGAAAAAGCTCCTGCACAGCAAAAGAAACCATCAACAAAATGAAAAGGGAGCCACTGTATGGGAGAACATATTTGTCAATGATACATCTGATAAAGAGTTAATATCCAAAATATAAGGAATTCATACAACTTAACAAAAGGAAGACAAACAATCCAATTTAAAAATGGGCAAAGGACCTAAATAGACACTTCTCCAAAGCCATCAGAGAGTTGCAAATTAAAACGACCATGAGATATCACTTCACATCTGTCAGAATGGCTACCATCAACAAATCAACAAATGACAAATGCTGGCAAAGATGTGGAGAAAAGGGAACCCTAGTACACTGCTGGTGGGAATGCAAACTGGTGCAGCCATTATGGAAAACAGTATAGAATTTCCTCAAAAAATTAAATATGGAACTGCTATTTGACCCAGTGATCCCACTTCTAGGAATACATACTAAGAAACCTGAAAGACCAATAAAAAAGAATGTATGCACCCCTATGGTCATAGATAACAATTTATAATAGCTAACATCTGGAAACAACCCAAGTGCCCATCAGTTGATGAATAGATAAAAAAGTTCTGATATATTTTTATCATGGAATACTATGCAGCAGTAAAAAGGAAGAATCTCTTACCCTTTAAGATAGCATGGAGGGACCTGGATAATATTATGCTAAATGATATAAGTCAGTCAGAGAAAGACAAGTATCACAGGATTTCACGCATATGTGGAATCTAAATAACAAAATAAACTAATGAATGGAGTGGATCCAGAGACATGGAAGCATGGAACAGAGTGCAGAACCTCAGAGTGAAGGCAGGGGAGGGTGGGTAGGCGGGAGGTAATCAATCAAGGACCTTGTATGCATATATGCATGGCCCATGGACACAGACAATGGGGTGGTGAGGGCCTGGGGTGGGAGGCGGGACAGGTTGAAGGCGGGGAGGAGAAAAGCTGGAGTGACTGGGATAAATGGATAAGGAATAAAAAATTGAATGTACCCTGGGGCGGGGGGTGGGAGATTGGGGGAAGGCTAGAAGATGTCAATGGGGGGCAGGAGGAGAAGGGGACATATGTAATACTTTCAAGAATAAATATATTTTTAAAAAAGGGTGCTCAGGACCAGCGGTTGTTGCTCAGCGGTTTAGCTTTGACCTATGAAGCAGGAGGTCGTGGTTCGATTCCCAGTCAGGGCAAATGCCTGGGTTTTGGGCTCTATCCCAGTAGAGGCTGAGCAGAAGGCAGCCGATTAATGATTCTCTCTCATCATGGATGTTTCTCTCTCTCCCTCTCCCTTTCTCTCAGAAATCAATAAAAAAATATATTTAAAAAAAAAGAGTGCTCAGTATAACAGGCCAATGTTGATGGGATTAGGAGAAATGAGATAAGTATTCCTTTCACCTGTCTTCTAACTAATCTAAGACCATTTGGGGCATTAAGTAAAACTGTTAAATATATCATCATTTTAAATACACTAATAATGCTTTTTTTCTCCTTAATTTGGAAATACTTAATTTTTGCTTTTTGCCCAAACCTCAATATAAACAACTCCTTTATGTATTTTAAGCCAGAATGTCCTTGATCTAAAGGACCTACCATACGAAGGCTCTATGGTGGTGCCCACTCAGGGACTGCTGCAGTAGTCATCGTGACAGAGGTGATTGCCATTAGTTCCAGAACAGACCTGGCATGGAACTGGTCATGTCGCCTTGTTGCTAAACTGATATATCTAGAGTATCTAATTATATATGTGTGTGTCATGATCTGATAAAAATTATGAGTCGAGTTGGTAACACCTGTGTTATGCACAAAAGACTTCATTGAGTCCTGATCAATGAAGTATTCACAGATGCTTTGAAATTCCATTCTCAGTAGGAGATTCCTGTTATCTTCCACAAATAGAAATTGTCAAACACAAGACCATTAAAATATATGAAAGATTTGATGCAGTGAACTACTACCTAGAGGAATCAGAATGTGTGTTCAGTGAGGGGGCAGGGAGATTATAAGGTAGAAATTCTTAAATATAAGAAAATGACAGCAATTTCTGTCTTAACCTCTTCAGCTCTGGTTGCTAAGTTACCATGACATACTGTGTGTGCTTTTCAGCTTTTGGTCTTGGGCCTGACAGTTTGATTAATTCTCTGGAGTGCAAAATCTGCACACTGCATATTTTAAAATTACACACAAAAACACACACACTCACCCAGCACCCATTACTGCTTCTGATTTATAAAATCTGCTTTATAATTAAGTTGACATATGTAGGTAGAAAAATAAAATGATGCTTCGTTTTGGGGAAAGAAAATTCTCTATGTGACGATTCTTGAAAGTCTTCATTAATTACACCATAGTTTACTCTTCCCTAATAGCAGGCATTTCCCCCCTTTATTTTATTTTTTTAAATTTTATTTTATTGTTTAAAGTATTACAAATAGTAATACATATGTCTCCTTTTTTTCTTCATTGATCTCCCCGCCCCCCAGCCTCCCCCACCCCCCTTAATACATTCATTTTAACTCCTGACTTAATGCCTAAGAAAAATAGAAAAATAAGACAAGTGTTATTTAACAGTTGTCATTGCTTTTTCTTCTTCTGTATGCTTTACTTGCTGTGTGACTGAGTTCAAAGGTGTCCATAAATACAACTGTAGGCTGGCTGACTAGTGGGGCTGTGAGTTGTCAGCGGTATCCACAAAAAATATGTCAATGTCAGCTACCTAGACTAGTCATGGCTCAAAATCCCAAGGCACTGCTTTGAAGATAATGTAAAAAACATTTTCTAAAAGTATACTAAAAATTGGCTTACAAGCCATGCTGTAGTCTTATACTTCAGCATTTTGGTGCAGTGATTGTGTAGTCAAAAAACATACTGCATTCCTTTCCCAGTCTGTGTGTGTGCTTCTTTATTTTTAGACTTTTAAAACAGAAATGACAGCTTAAAACCCTTATTGCTAAAACTAAATAAGATCTTATAACACTGATCAGAAAGAATTCATAACAGCAGGTACACAATATGTGAGTAAATGCAGGGAAAAGACTCTAGAATTTGCCTTTTACTACCACTGCTTCATTGTTATCCAAAATCTGGCATCTGACTTCCAGAGAGCAGCTGAAGATAGAATCTAGGGCTCTGCTGACCTGGTAGCAAGGAGAAGTCTGATTATCCCTTTTTGAATTAGGACTTTGTCACTCTTCTGGGGTTGGTAAAGTCTGGATTTGTTCTTTAAGTCTATGAAATTAATCTGCATCTATTCTTCCTCCTCATTCTTCCTGTTACAATAGCTAAAGGTTCCCTCCTGTTAGCAAAATCCAATCTCTTGCTTGTATTCTGGATCCCATGATGTATAAAAATGGAGAAATACATCATGTTTCTGAAAGGAAAAACTCAATACTGAAAAAATGTCAATTCTTACCACATTATTCTAAAATTTTAAGAAAATGTAAAGTTCCAACATTATTTTTTCGGGGGTGCAAGGGATATGGAGACATATGGTTCGGAGACTATTGACAGAATTATTCTAAAACCATGAAGAAACAAATTGGTCAGAAGAGTAAACTAAAATACCATATTAATTTTATTGTGATTATAGATGCTAATGCTCTCTAGCCAAAGACCCCAGCAATGTATCAATAACTGAATGTTGGATTTATAACTCATTGTATTGTGGGAGATTATACCTCAGTAAGAAGGTGTTATAAAGGACCTATTATCAGATTTGGGCTTTGGTTGGGTGATTTGGGGGAGGATCTCAGAAAACAGGAAGTTTATTCTGGATTGAATACTGTTATAAAATAGGGACAATTTTATAATTGAGTATTTTAACAAATAACAGCTATAGGGAGAGCTGGTTAGTGAGACAAAAGCTGTGACTATTAAAAGAAAAAGTAGCACTCACTTATATTAGCCAGAAGAGGGAGATGTTTGGTATTTTCTGGATTGCCCAGTGACAGTGACTATGTTTAGACAATATTATAAAGTGGTCTTGTTGTGTCTCACTTTATCACGGTCTCACAGTGACTTTGTCTGAAGTTGGTGTTCTGTGAGATTATTTATGTCCAACAGGAGAATAACATAGGTTGGCTTTGAGTGACAGGCCAATTTCTAATAGCTCTGAAGTCTACTTGTAATTGTCAGGCTAATCCTGTATCTTAGAGGCTGCTTCTTTCTCTTTCTCACACTTAAATTTACACTTAATTGTAACATCTTCTTTTTAAGCTATTCTTATTTGTTTTTTTTCTTACTTCTTAAAGATTCTATTTAGTGGTTACTCTTAAAAATTTTAACATTCTTTATGTAAAAATATAGTTGGCCAACATCTCTATCCTTTTATGGAATGACTAGGTGCCCGGTGCATGAAGATTCGTGCACGGGGGTGGGTCCCTCAGCCCAACCTGCATCCTCTCCAATCTGGGAGCCCTCAGGGGAGCCCCTTCCAATCCGGGAGTCTTTGCAATCATTTGAGCGAATTGTCTGGTTTGGTTTGTTGTCACAGAATAATAGAGGCATTTTTTTTCTTTGCTTCATTGGTGGAGATTTCCTGGAAGTTTTTGTTATTCCTAGACACTCTGATTTTACTTATGTCTCTCATCTTTGCTTCCACTCCATCCCCCACCACAAGAGTAACTTGCTCCAGGCTTACTTTGCTCTAGTGTCTAGGAGATCCGTCTGCCACCAGAGCTATGATTCTCAACATTCCTGGTGCTCCCCGCACTCTGGGCTTCTGCTTCGGTCTGCTCTGTCTTTCCCTTCCTGCTCTGTCTCCGTCCCACGGCCTCCCACTCTGCCAAGTCCTCCAAGCCGCCAGCTCTCCTGCTCTGCTCTCCGCCTGGTGGCTTGGGGGGAACAACCAAGGGAGCCATGCCCCCCAAGTTGCTGGCTCTCCCACTCTGCTCTCCGCCTGGTGCCTGTGTATGCAAATTAACCCACCATTTTTTGTTGGGTTAATTTGCATACACACTCCTGGTTGGTTGGTGGGCGTTGTGGAGGTACAGTCAATTTACATGTTTCTCTTTTATTATATAGGACAGGGGTTTTCAAACTTTTTAAACAGGGGGCCAGTTCACTGTCCCTCAGAC